>NC_034590.1:32764759-32770739 GCF_900095145.1 Mus pahari | reverse complement strand
AGCAATGGAGGAGTGTTCCTTTTTCTCCACAACCTCGCCAGCATCTGTCACCATTTTGTTTGAGTTAATTTTATATCCAGCTACATTTCTGAATTTGATTATCATGTTTAGGAAACTCTGGTGGAATTTTTGGAGTCACTCAACTATGCTATCATCATCTGCAAATAGTGATATTTTGACTTCTTCCTTTCCAATGTGTATTCCTTTGATCTCCATTTATTGTATAATTGTTCTTGCTAGGATTTCAAGTACTATATTGAATAGGGAGGGAGGGAGTGGGCAGCCTTGTCTCGTCCCTGATATTAGTCGGATTGCTTCTGGTTTTTCACCATTTACTTTGATGTTGACTATTCGTTTGCTGTATATTGCTTTTATTAGGCTTAATTATGGGACTTGGATTCCTGATCTTTCCAAGTCTTTTGTCATGAACGTGTGTTGGAGTTTGTTTATATAGTCCATTACGTTGATGGATTTCCATATATTTAACCTTGCATCCATGGGATGGAGCCTACATGTTCAGGATGGGTCATCATTTTGATGTGTTCTTGGATTCGGTTTGTGAAAATTTTATTAAGTATTTTTGCATCAGTATTCATAAGGGAAATTGATCTGAAGTTCTCTTTCTTAGTTTGGTCTTTTGTGTGTGAGGTATCAAAGTAATTGAGGCTTCATAGAACGAACTATGTAGATTACCTTCTGTTTCTATTGTGTGGAATAATTTGAGAAGAACTTGAATTAGGACTTCTTTGAAGGTCTGATAGAAGAACCCTGCACTAAACCTATCTGGTCCTCTGCTATTTTTGGTTGGGTGACTATTAATGACAGTTTCTACTTCTTTAGGGGAAATGGACTGTGTATATTGTTAAGCTGATCCTGATTTAACATTGGTACCTGGTACCTGTCTAGAAAATTGTCCATTTGATCCAGGTTTTTCAGTTTTGTTGAGAATAGGCTTTTGTAGTAGGATCTGTTGATTTTTGTATTTCCTCATGTTCTGTTATATCTCCCTTTTCATTTCTGATTTTGTTAATTAGGATACTGTCCCTGTGCCCTTTTGTTAGTCTGGCTAAGGATTTATCTATCTTGTTGATTTTTTCAAAAAACCAGCTCCTGGTTTGATTGATTCTTTGTATAGTTCCTTTTGTTTCTAATAGGTTGATTTCAGCCGTGAGTGTGATTATTTCCTGCTGTTTACTCCTCTTGTGTGAATTTGCTTCCTTTTCTTTTTTTTTCTTTTTTCTTTTTTTATTTGATATTTTCTTTATTTACATTTCAAATGTTATCCCGAAAGTTCCCTATACACCTCCCCCGCCCCTGCTCCCCTACACACCCACTCCCACTTCTTGGCCCTGGCCTTCCTCTGTGCTGGGTCATATAAAGTTTGCAAGACCAAGGGGCCTCTCTTCCCAGTGATGGCCAATTAGGCCATCTTCTACTACATATGCAGCTAGAAATATGAGCTCAGGGTTTTAGAGCTTTTCCTGTGCTGTCAAGCTGCTAGTTGTTTTGTGTGTGTGTGTGTGTGTGTGTGTGTGTGTGTGTGTGTGTGACTCAGGCTATGAGTTTTCCTCTTAGGACTGCTTTCATTGTGTCCCATAAGTTTGGGTATGCTGTGGCTTAATTTTCATTAAACTGTTAAAAGTCTTAAATGTCTTTCTTTACTTCTTCCTTGACCAAATTATCATTGAGTAGAGTGTTGTTCAGCTTCCACGTGTATATAGGCTTTCTCTTATTCGTGTTCATAACTTCTGTTAGTGTTGATGTCTCCCTGTTTAGTTTCTTTTTCCAGGATATGTCCATTGATGAGAGTGGGGTGTTGAAGTCACTCACTATTGTAGTATGAGGTGTAATGTGTACTTTGAGTTTTAGCAAAGTTTCTTTAATGAACTTTAATGTGACCAAGTTCCAGGGATCCTGGAATCCTAAGGTCCTGAGCATGGTACAGTGTCTGGAAATGGTACCTCCTCTGAGGTCCACGAGGCTGTGTTGGAAACAAAGTTAGACCAGTGCCGGCAAGAAGGATCCTGAGCTACTGGTCGGGAGAGGCTCCTTGTTCCTTTTCCTGCTGGCCCCAGGTACTTCCAGGTTTTTGGAGCAGATGTTGTGTTCCACTCACCAGTAATCCTAAGATCCTGGGTGTGCTAGGGCAACTGAGGGGTGGAGAATCCTCTAGGAACCTTGGGACGTTCCTCAGGTTTCCTGCCCAAGGTGACCCAGAGCTGATGAATACTTGAAGGAACCAGAGCTGCTGGTCAGGTGGGTTTTCTGTGTCTCTGCTCCTGTAGGCACAGGCCCTCAGGATTGTTTTGGAACAGATGATGCTTTTCACTCACCAGTGATCCTGAGACCCTAGGCATACTAGGGTGCCTGGGGCATGGAGATTCCCCTGGGAACCTTGGGATCATCCGCTGAGCTGGTGCCGACCTTGGGAAAAGATTTTCTTTTGCAGCATTTAGGAAAAAGCTATCTCTCCTAAATAAGTAGCCAATAACCTATGATTTGCAAAGGTGACCAGGAGACTTTTATATTTTTAGAATCAAATATCAGTAGAAATTTTCTATTTCTTTGTTCTTGGCACAAAATGGTGGAGTTTTAGTCATTATTTACAATATCACCCTGGAAAATAAATATTAGAACGTTTTATAGATGGAAGGTTATGAGAAAACTGAGAACGAGTTTGAGAAAAATGTGATGAATTATTTGATATGGGAAATGCTATTGGCAACTGAAGCAATATTAAATATGGGAGTAGATTTTTAAACACAAAAGTTTTGCATACTTGATTTTCTCTATTCAGATTTATTCTATTTAGGTATGAACAGGGGCTGGGGCATGGTCAGTTTAATTGTCATTGAGATATTTCACTTATTTGAGCCAACTGGGGCAGGATAGCAATGCCTTTACATGTGTTATTTGTTGGCATTCCTTAATTATGGGCAAATGTTTAGCTCGTGCACTGGATATAACACATCAGGGGAAAAATGATTGAACAGCTAAAAAGGCAAGACCTCTCCTTCTCTGTGTAATGATAATTCTGTTTGTAGGCAAGGAGACCGACCTGAGAGACTGCTGGAGTAAATTTGGAGTTGAGTAAGAAAAAGATGGTAGGCTTACACCTTTGGCATTTACATCTAACATATTTGGTAAGTTGGATAAAAAGAATAGAAATTGAGATGGTGGTTCTCTTTAGTTTCTGTTTGTTTTATTTGTTTAAATTATAAGTGGACATAGGAATGAACAATACACGACTCTTATAATCTTAGTTGACATAGAGCAATGGGAATCAGAAAGGTATTATGTAAATGAAAGTTGATATTATGATCAGGTTTCATAGGAAATTTAGTATAAAAAATGAACTTCTTAATGGATTTAAACAAATGATCTTAGACTAAGAAACAGAACATCTCTAAGAGACTAAATTCTTCATTTTGGGAAGTGGCACACAAAGGACCTGATGAACAATCATGACATGATTATCATAATCTAGGGAACCAGTATGACACCTATGTCTCTTGTGTTGTCCTATGTAGCATAGATTAAGATTCAATGTTTTTGCTGAGCCTATTCATAGAACAGTATATCTATATACTTGGAAATGGCTTGGTAGATCTAAGACCATCTTGCAATATGTTGAATGTAAGTAAAATATAAGCAGAGGAAAATATTTATCTTGGAGACGAAGCCAACTGTGAAAAGATGTGTGTTGATTTTGAGTTCTTAATATAAAATGTTGAACATCAAATTCTGTGCTTGTGATGAATTTGGAGAATGTAAAGCCTGAAAAATATTAATAGAATGCATCCATAATGAACTATTATATATGTTAAAGCAACTCTGTTCATCATATGGACAGTAGCATCTATATAGGAAATAAGTGGATCTCTACCAAAGAGAGGCATAATGCTATCCCTACTATCACAAGTACAAAATTTCCATGGAGCACCCATATAGACATGGCATGCGTTAAAGATAGCCATTTGAAAGTACATTCCATAAAGTTGGATGATGATTTCTCACTTATTGAAAATGAATATTTATAAACTAGTCTAGAAGTATTGTATGGGGAAGACTAAGAACCTCTGTTCTACACAGAGCAAGCAAGCAGCAGGAACTACATTCATCACATCAATTACTGATGAAATGAGAGAGAGCTCTGCAGGAAATCTCTAGGAAATGGAAGGGTAATGACTCAGGGAGAATAACTGAAGGTTTAATATACCTAATTAAACAAGTGCCACGTACTCACTGCATTTTTACACTATTAATAGGTGGAAGGGAAATTGATGATAAAAGATCAAAATTACACATGTTCTAGCTAATATTTAATGTTAAAATCTGATTAGTTATAATATCTTGAAAAATGATAAGAATGAAGATGGATAATAAAGTAATTCACCAAATTTATTATCTCTGCTCTACTACTATAGGATAGTAGCTTAGGCTTTTTCATCATTGTTCTGGCCATACAGGTATTTGTTTGTTTGTTTGTTTGTTTGTTTGTTTTTTGCATAGATAGCATGATGACAATCTCTGAATACTCCTCAGATTTGGAGACTCATTTTCTCTCTTAAAATGTTAGTTCACAAAGGGAACAAAGGACAGAGTTTGCTGTAGAATTCTTTGTAACTTATGTGGTATGATGCAGAAGTGAAAGCTAACAAAGTTTTCAGTCAAGGCTCAGGACACACTCTCCCAAAAGCTGTAGCTTGTGAGAAGCAAAGCCAGTTCTCCCACTTTCAGGAACCTGTCTTTAATTCCAGCACTTGGGAGGCAGAGGCAGGTGGATTTCTAAGTTCAAGGCCAGCCTGGTCTACAGAGTGAGTTCCAGGATATCCAGGGCTACACAGAGAAACTCTGTTGCAGAAAAAAATAAAGATAAAAGCTGATACTTTTAGAGGATTTTGAATTGTGAATGTCAATGATAACAGTGGTTTATTTCTCTATTATTGTTGGCTACCAAGGCTCCTGACATGCCTTCATCAGTAAAGGCTGTTATCACATTTGTTGGTTGGCTTCCAAGCATTAAAAAAATCCTAACACAGAGGAAATTAGTTTATTTGTATATTTGACTTGGAAAAATAAAAATGACACTATCCCAAAAATCCCATCCCTAGTAGCAAGCACCAAAAATCCCAACACGAATAACTAACTATACTAAAGAAAATTAAACTTCAAATCCAGAAACACTTCTTTTGGATTTCTATATTTCATAATGGAAGTTAAATATCAAATGTGACACAAAATGCAATAATGGCTTAAGGATTTGATGTAATGTATAAGAATTCTTATTGGATTAAATGTCCATTCCTGTAGGGCAAAAATCACAAGTGTTGTTATTCACTTAGACAGATATTATGACAAGAGAATTTATGGGCTCCAGTGAAAAAGCAACTCCTACAAATAGGTTAGATGTAGTACTAGCTAAGGTATTTCTCTATATTTGTGTTTACAATCATCAGGTGTTCCTATACTACATGTCAATAAATACTGTTTTCTATATGTTTGTTTTCATAATTTCCGTATGTAATTCTACATAGTGTTTATTCCCAAGAAATCCATTTTCACAAACTGTTGCACTTAGACAAAAACCAGTATCCAACCAGGCACTTGAGAAAATATCTTATTCCAAATATAATATCCTATTAGTAATTATTTTTCTGTTTGTGTCTACAAATGTGTACTGGACATACATGTTGGGGCCAGAGTAGGATGCTGGGTTCCCTTCTCTATCATACTTGACCACATCCTTAAGTAATGCACTAAATTTCAGGGCTGCAAACAAGCTCTGCTGGATCCAATTTCTTCCCTTTGCCCAAAACACTGGTTATATGCATGAACAGCAATATGTGGCTTTTGGGGATCTAATGCCAAGTCTTTGTGCTTTCTCATAAAGAGTTCTTTTTTTTATTTTCATTTGTTTCTTAAGAAAATTATTATTTTCTTTATTTACATTTCAAATGCTATCCCAAAAGTTCCCTAT
>NC_034590.1:32752936-32763959 GCF_900095145.1 Mus pahari | reverse complement strand
GTATATGCCCAGAAGAGGTATTGTTGGGTCCTCCGGTAGTACTATGTCCAATTTTCTGAGGAACCGCCAGACTGATTTCCAGAGTGGTTGTACAAGCATGCAATCCCACCAGCAATGGAGGAGTGTTCCTATTTCTCCACAACCTCGCCAGCATCTGCTGTCATCTGTTCTTACTCACTATTGAAAATGATTTCCTTGCGACTGGAGAACTACTATTGTTTTAGTGCATATAGGCAAAGATTCAGCCAGGCCAGCCTTATGTATCTCCATAAACTGTATGGGGGGGAAAAAGAAGACACTTAGAGCCCAACTTACCCTTATGCAAATCCATACAGGATCAAAAGATTTTCACACACCCACCAGATGCCAAGCAGTACTGAGAGAAGAGGTTACCCAGAAACATGCCAGATGTGTGTACTTCCTGGAGTAGGAATCAATACGTGGAACAATTGTGTAGTGTAAATAAGGAAGAGAAAAAGAAGTGGAACAGTTTGAGCATTTTTAAGCGAAGTGGACCTAGATATGCCAGGGTGGAAAGGAATAGTCTGTTTTGAGTAGCCAGCACATCTACCTGAGAACATAGTGAAATGCCTGCCCAAGCTGCCTCTGAGGGAGGGCTATGTCTGTGTCTGAGCCTATACAGTGGCAGGGGTGAGTGACAATGCTGTGGTTCTCACTACCTCTGGAAAAATGGGGATGTTAGTGGTCTGACATGTACCAGAAAACCAGTGAATTCAATGTGCTGGGTGGTCCTTCCCTTCACATACTCATCATCACCTGTGCTCCTGAAAGTAGTCTCTACTTCTCACCTGCTGCAGCACTTGGATGATTGGGCTCTCACCTTTTCTAGGCCATAACATTTCAGACAACCTTTTTCTGAGGTGATTTGGAGAGGATGAATTTGGGAGGGCTTACATAGTCTAGTCTGCTATGGGTGGCCCTGGGAAGGAAGTGTTGTCCCCATTTCCAATTACCTTGGCAGTTATTAGAGTTGGGAAAAGTGGCCTGAGAGTCATGAAAGTGGAAGAACTGGCTTTGCTTCTGACAGGCTACAGCATTTGGGAGAGTGTGTCCTGAGCCTTGACTGGGCATGGCAGCAGAGTATAGCTCACTCTTGAGTCAGGCTTGTGTTTGAGCTATGCTTGGTCCAAGGACATGTGACCTGAATATATATATATATATATATATATATATATATATATATATATATATATATATAATTAAAATGAGGAAGATAAAGAGGAGGAGAAGGAAGACGAACAGGAGGAGGAGGAGCAGAAGAAGGAGCAGGAGGAGGATCAAGAGGAGGAGAATGAGGAGGAGGAGGAAGAAGAAGAAGAAGAAGAAGAAGAAGAAGAAGAAGAAGAAGAAGAAGAAGAAGAAGAAGAAGAAGAAGAAGAAGCATTCTCCTTACCACTGGCATAAGGGAACTCATGCTCTTTAATTAGCCCATGCTGTAGGGTCTATTAGCATGTCAAGGTCTACTAGAATGTCAGTCACTATTACCAGTTTCAGTTACACAGTTCAAATCCTCAGTCAATTTTACAGGTTATCCAGTTAGTGTTTTTCTTACCCTGATCATGCTTTTTGGTTCTTTCTGATTTCCTGAGAGATAGGCTCAGAACATAGGAATGACCTGTACACCTTTTATGAACCAAGTTTCTTTTTTTTGATTCTTTACTTTATATATCGCATTTTTCTGGTCATTTTAAGACAAGAATATCATAAAGGATCCTTTCTTCAAGGGTATTAGCTTCTAGGTTAACTAACCTACCCATTTTGCCCTATTGGGTACAGATTGCTTAACTACAGTGGCTTGTGCCACCCACTGTAGATGTCTCAAATTCCAGAGTCCAATTTAGAGTCCAGCTGCTCTTCTTCAACCTTCTCTAACCATCAAACGCTCCTCAATTATTTAGTGTCTTTCTGGACCCAGAAGCCTGTCATGCCTGTCTGACCACCTCTAGATATTAAGATACTTCCTCTTGTATTGAAACCTCTGCCCCTTTTCAAATGCCTCTTCCAGTCTATGTGTCCATATCTTTTCTCATGTACTTGAACAAACCATACATATACTGGGTATGTGTCAACCTGGACGTCCATGCTTTGTCTACTATTATAATGCCACTGTTGTATGACAGAAAGCACCTATAGTCTTGCAAGCTTCTTATCACAAAAAAGAGAAATTCATTTTTTCTCTGTTTTTAAATATTTCTCTTCAATGTTTCTCTCAGTCTAATTGGAGTATGTGTGATATTGAGCTTCTTGGTGGAACACTTACTCTTCTCTACTCCCATGCCTAGGTCATGCAGCACAACCTCTCTTACTTGTTCACCATGAGCTCTTACCAATCAAAACCTAACTTCTCAAATCTCTTCCCATGTACAATCTGGTATCTCTGCCTTACCTCATACTTTGTGATGTTATTAAGGCTTACCACCTCATTTTTAATAGTGTTTAAAATAAAACCTCATCAGTTACTCTCAATGGTGAAAAGATTGCATACTGACTCAAACATTGACAACACATGGGTTAGTGGTCTGGGTATGTCATCTTTCTTTATTTTCCTTTTTGACACTTCTTTCTGTACATTATGTCTGGTTTATAAGGAGGACCAGGCAGAGCTCAACCTATTCTTAAAACTGAAAGACCTGAACATTTTTCTTATTATTTTCTTTATTTACATTTCAAATGCTATCCCAAAAGTTCCCTATACCCTCCCCCTGCCCCAACTCTGCTACCCACCCACTCCCACTTCTTGACCCTGGCCTTCCCCTGTGCTGGGTCATATAAAGTTTGCAAGACCAAGGGGCCTCTCTTTGCAATGATGGCCAAATAGGCCATCTTCTGCTACATATGCAGCTAGAGACACAAGCTCAGGGGGTACTGGTTAGTTCATATTGTGGTTCCACCTACAGGGTTGCAGCCCCCTTCAGCTCCTTGGGTACTTTCTCTAGCTCCTCCATTAGGGGCCCTGTGTTCCATCCAATAGCTGACTGTGAGCATCCACTTTTGTGTTTGCCAGGCACTGGCATAGCCTCCCAAGAGGCTGCTATATCAGGGTCCCTTCAACAAAACCTTGCTAGCATGTGCATTAGTATCTGGATTTGGTAGCTGAGGATGGGATGGATCCCCGGAAGGGGTAGTCTCTGGATAGTCCATCCTTTCATCTTAGCTCTCAATTTTGACTATGAACTGATATCCTTTCATGTGTATTTTGTTCCCTACTCTAAGGAGGAATGAAGTGTCCACACATTGGTCTTCCTTACTGGATTTCTTGTGTTTTGCAAAATGTATCTTGGGTATTCTAACTTTCAGGGCTAATATCTGCATATCAGTGAGTGTATATCTAGTGATTTCTTTTGTGATTGGGCTACCTCACTAAGGATGATATCCTCCAGATACATCCATTTGCCCAAGAATTTCATAAATTCATTGTTTTTAATAGCTGAGTAGTACTCCATTGTGTAAATGTACCACATTTTCTGTATCCATTCCTCAATTGAGGGACATCTGGGTTCTTTCTAGCTTCTGGCTGTTATAAATAAGGCTGCTATGAACATAATGGAGCATGTGTCCTCATTACCAGTTGGAAGATGGTCTGGGTATATACCCAGGAGAGGTATTGCTGGATCCTCCGGTAGTACTATGTCCAATTTTCTAAGGAAGCACCAGACTGATTTCCAGAGTGGTTGTACAAGCTTGCAATCCCACCAGCAATGGAGGATTGTTCTTTCTCCACAACCTTGCCAGCATCTGATGTCACCTGAATTTTTAATCTTAGCCATTCTGACTGGAATGAGAGGGAATCTCAGGGTTGTTTTGATTTGCATTTCCCTGATGACTAAGGATGTTGAACATTTTTTCAGGTGTTTCTCAGCCATTTGGTGTTCCTCAGTTGAGAATTCTTTGTTTAGCTCTGTATCCCATTTTTAATGGGGTTATTTGAATTTCTGGAGTCCAGCTTCCTGAGCTCTTTGTATATATTGGATATTAGTCTTGTATCAGAAGTCAAAATACCATTATTTGCAGATGATATGATGGTATACATCAGTGAATGTAAAAAGTCCACCAGAGAACTCCTAAACCTGATAAACAGCTTCAGTGCTGTAGCTGGATATAAAATTAACTCAAACAATTCAGTGGCCTTCCTCTACATGAAGGACAGACAGGACAAGAAAGAAATAAGGGAAACAACACCCTTCACAATAGTCACAAATAATATAAAATGCCTTGGTGTTATTCTAACTAAGGAAGTGAAAGTTCTATATAAGAACTTCAAATCCCTAAAGAAAGAATTTGAAGAAGATGTCAGAACATGGAAAGATTTCCCATGCTCATGGATTGGCAGGACTAACATAGTCAAAATGGGCATCCTGCCAAAAGCAATCTACAGATTCTATGCAATCCCCATCAAAATTCCAACCCAATTCTTCACAGAGTTAGAATGGACGATTTGCAAATTCATCTGGAATAATAAAAAACCTAGAATAGCTAAAACCATTCTCAACAATAAAAGAACCTCTGGTGGAATCACCATGTCTGACCTTAAGCTGTACTACAGAACAATTGTGAAATAAACTGCATGGTACTAGTACAGCGACAGACATGTAGATCAATGGAATAGAATTGAAGATCCAGAAATGAATCCACACACCTATGATCACTTGATTTTTGACAAGGGAGCTAAAACCATCCAGTGATAAAAAGACCGCATTTTCAACAAGTGGCCCTGGCACAACTGGCAGCTATCATGTAGAAGAATGAGAATTGATTCATTCTTATATCATTGTACAAAGCTCAAGTCTAAGTGGATCAAAGACCTCCACATAAAACCAGAGACACTGAAATTGATAGAGGAGAAAGTGGGGAAAAGTCTCGAATATATGGGTACAGGGAAAAAATTTCTAAAGAGAATAGCAATGGCTTATGCTGTAAAATCAAGAATTGACAAATGGGGCCTCATAAAATTGCAAAGCTTGTGTAAGGCAAAAGACACTGTCAACAAGACAAAGAGGCCACCATCAGATTGGAAAGGATTTTTAAAACCTGAGCATTTAATACCATATGTTTCAACTTCTAAAGAGAGGATCCTTTTTTTTTTTTTTTTTTTTTTTTTCTTTTTGGTTTTTCGAGACAGGGTTTCTCTGTATAGCCTGTTTTTGTTTTTGTTGTTGTTTTGTTTTTGATGTTTTTGATGTTTTTGTTTTTGGATGTGACCCCTTAAGGCTTTTCCTCTGACTGGATCATTATTCTTTCAGCTGGACTTTCCCATTCTAATCCTAATACAACCTCATCAGCATTACAGTCATCACCTCCCACAGATCAGATCCACTTCCACGCAGATCACCACTACCCTCTCACAAATTGGTCAGGTCCTGGTAGACTTCTGCATGTCCTTATCCTATGACTAAGTTCTTCCAGATAGAAATATACCTTGTATTTTGTAGTTTGTTGTTTATATCATTGTTGTTCTTGTTGTTTCTGCTGAACAATCAATTTGCAGCAAAGAATTCATGTTGTTTTATTCAAACCTGTAATCTCACCTTGTACTACCTCTATGCAATTCTCTTATCTAATCTCAACACTATATAAATGGAGAAAGTCTTGTCTGCTCTGCAGTCATACACAGATCATGTCTATCACAGATGCAATTGTGATCTGGTAGGAGCAGATAAAATTTGTTGGTTGCCCAAATACCTGAAACTATGAGGTTATTGAAAATAACCACTGCACTGGTAGTATACCCTGGGAAAATTGTGATTTGCCTTTTGACTAGAATCCAAACTTGGTCCCATAATTCAATTGCTTTTAATAAATAGAAGGAGGTCACCCAGAGACTAGACAAATATCCTGCACAGTTCCTCATCCTACTTACAGAAACCCACCTTCAGTACACAATGGTAGGTACTAATTCTTATGAGGGCATGCTTGCCTTCAACTCTCACTCCCTCTCCCAGTCATCTCCTGATATATGAAAAAAATTGAAATTCTATTCGATTGCATTCAACACTCTCATAGTGATCAGTTGAATATGACTCAGGATAGGTCCTTGGATATAGTGCTGCAATGGGTCTTTGTAATTATTAGCATAACAAAATCCAGTTCTATATCTTTGTTGTGGTGCACATAACTTATTGGACACAATAAGGCATGTCATTGCTAGGATTTTGGAGTCTTTCTTTAAAATATGTTTAAGCATATTAAATGCCATGTTCAGATGTTCTCTGATAGTCTTGAATACTAATACATCTGAATTAAACACTCTTCATTTATCATTGTCTGTTATATAGTATAACTAATATACATAAAATAGTAAACTAGTTAAAGCATAATCTCATAACTAATTGTAGCAATTCTTAGCATGACTTACTATCAAATCACATTTTAATAATTATAGAAGCATCTTATTGTTTAGATATTTTCTTTATTTACATCTCCTTTCCTAGTTTCCAATCCGAAAAAAAACCTTATCCTCTCCCCTATCCCCCTGCTCCCCAAACCACCCACTCGCACTTCCAGGCCCAGGCATTCACCTATACTGGGCATAGAGCCTTCAGAGGACCAAAGACCTCTCCTCCCATCAATGACCAAATGGGCCATACCCTGTTACATATGCAGATGGAGCCATGAGTCTCTCCACGTGTTTTCTTTGATTGGTGGTTTAGTCCATGGAAGCTCTGGGGGTACTGGATAGCTCATATTTTTGTTCCTCCTAGGTGGCTGTAAACACCTTCAGCTCCTTGGGTCCTTTCTCTAGCTCCTCCATTGGCGACCCTTTGTAGAAGCATCTTATAATTAGGACTTTAGGATCCATTCCTTTTATGTTACTGCCTTATAAATCATGTTTTTGAACTGAAGATCTAGTATCACAATGAAACTTTGTAATCAATATATACAGTTCATAAGGGGCCTGGAAAATTTTCTGACTTTTATGTGGTATTCCATTATACAACTTAAAATTTTCCCATATGATTAAGATTATAAAATTCTATAGCTTATAATTAAGGTAAACAAAGTACAAACAGTGTAAACTATTCAATGTATCTAAAATTAGTATAACCCAACTTAAATGTATATTTCCAAAGCTGTTTCCTTTGCTAGCTCACATCATGTGTTCTTTATATCTCAGAATGGAATCATGTCACATGGTTTTAAGATTAACTAAGCATACACATTTAATCATTAACAGCAAGTTATGAGTTTTAAACATGTCCAATGATTTATAAGTCAATAATCCTCTTTTTGACTCTAGACTTTGAAGGCATGCCTAATTCTGAAAATTGTTATCAATAACATATTTTCAGAGCCAGCAATAAAGCTGATCAGTAAAAAGCAACTTGAAAATTGTCCATGTTAAATTACTTTCAAATTTCTACTTTACCAAATCTACTTAAAAGTAAGCACAGATGTTAAACTGTGGCCCTTGAAGCTGGTGATAAGAAAAGAGAAGAACATTCATGCATGCATCCAAGAAGTAGAAAAGACAAAAGTAAATAGACATATTTGTAAATTACCTCTTGTTATACACAATAACCTTAAAATTTTATCATCATATAAAATATTTCAAACAAATTTTAGTCATACATATATTATGTTGTAATAACATTTCTTTGAATTTCTAACATCACATAAAATTCTGTATATTTGTAAAATATGAATTTTCTTTCTGTGGAAAAAATAGATACAATAGTAAACAGAGAGTTCACTTAGAATGAGAATTTAAATATTTTTTACTCAATAGAGTGTGTTCTTCTTCAAAGAGTCTGTGAAACAGAGAAATTGGATACCAATTGCAATGTAAATAATGAAAATATCCAAAAATAATTGTAAAGTCATGTGGCTGGTTGTAAGCCACCTGAACATGGTTGCTATGTATGATGAGTTGCATCCAAGTGCATACTTGCATACACATATGCACATATGGTGTTGAAGGAGCTACATACATACATACATAAACACACACACACACACACACACACATATATATATATATATATATATATATATATATATATATATATATATATCTCCCTTACATCAGAGTACTTAATCTCATGTAATTTATTTTTTATTAAAAATTAATTGCTATATTAAATTAATCTTAATTTAATATTGTTTTTATATAAATTTAAAGCCAAATATTATTGCATACTATATAGATGTTAAAACATCACCAATGAGCAAACTATAAATCCTTAGATAACAGTTTACAGCATAACCTTAATATATTAACATAAAACCTTTTTAAGAGTGGGGAAATAGAAACTTTGAAATAAGAGAGTTTATATGCCTAAGCTAAATGTTTAGATAAAAAAATAACTGGGAATCATTTGTTCATGGCAGCGAGAAGTTGAAAATCAGGTGTGTCAATTTCAGACTTTTGAATGGGGTGAAGTTTTTGTAATGGTTTCTGAGTTAGTGAAGAGAAAGAGGGAGAGAATCTTTACCTTAGTGCAGGCTGTCTCCAAGAAACCTGGAGGAGAGATGAGGACCAATTGGTCAGGCTGAGAGCCAGAGCAACATCAAGGAAATGGTATTCTAGCTAGTTTGGAATCAGATTCACAGAAAATGATCATGCATACCTCAGGAGTGTTTAGATAAGCAACTTGGTTCAGAATAGATGTTATCAGGACCAGGTGTTTGGGTTGTAGTCCCTGGATGCAAGCAGTCCCTACGATGTCATGTTGCAGCTTATATACAGGTGTTTAAGCAGTATAAGGAGGATACCAGGCAGAAAGAAACATGGCTTTGAGAAAAGAGAGATAGCAGATAGGGAATCTCTTTCCTTTCCCCCAACTGATTGTATTATTTATAGTTCCCTAATAGAATTAGAAATATAATTGGAAATGCAAATAAATTTGTGGCCATTCAAGTTTGTTTCAGGAGTAGAAGGTGCAGGTTTTCTCAAGAAGGATCTCAAGACATAATGAGACTCTTTTCTCCTGGATGAGAAGAAGAAAAATGTTACTGAAGACTATAGTTCCCAGGGTGCAGGGAGAACTCTATGACTAACATTCAGTGGGTTGTAATTACAATCAAATAACTCAGTTGCATAGGCTGACTAAGACAGAGGAGAATCTTGACACCTGGTACCAGGGTTTTCATATTAGAGAGTAGACAAGCTAAAATCCTTAATTCTATGTAGTATTCTCTCTTCCAAATGAAAAGTTTTAGGATGAATGGCACAAAACTAGGATGATCTAGAGGAGCTGTGACATTAAAAGGCAAATTCGAAATGGGGTGGTAGAAAAAACAGGAAGGAGGCATTATCTCAGTAGGGCCTATGGAGACTGCAGAGGTGCAGTTCCAGTGATGGTGGGTTGGAGACAGGTGAAGAACAATCACCTTGGCTTGAATGGCTATGGATGGGATTACCTCTGCATGTAAGCAAATCAAAAGAGTGGTGGACATTGTGAAGGTCACTTTCTTGAACTTAGGAAAAGATTTAAACAAAATTATATTGAAAATTACCCAATTGTTTGTGTTGGATGCGATGGTGAGAGATCAATAAGTCAGCAATCACATTTGATGCAGGCAACTGAGCATTGAAAGTAGCATGCTGGTGAGTGCCTTATACATATGAAAAGTATCATACACACCAGGAGAGCCTATTGAGACTCAGGAAATAATGTCTTGAAATATAATGTGGTCTGGGATACCTGGCCATCCCAGGCCAAGTTGTTACCTTGAGTAATTATGCCATGTAGCAGAGTTTTATTGGTGTAGCTTGAGTCTCCAGACATGTAGACAGGCAGACAGACAAATGCGAGCAGAATCCTGAGGGCAAAGAATTGGGAGGTGTTTGCAGAGAAGGACATATAGGGGTGAAAAAATTACTATCAGAGTTTCTATGAGAGAGAACTGGGGTGGGGTTCCTTTTATCATGTCACACACACACACACACACACACACACACACACACACACACACACACACACACTTAGAATACCAGGTCGAAGCAGCAGATTATGGCAGTAGGAATTGCTGGGTCCCTAAGGGCTGCATAGTGGAATCAATTGTAATCTAACACTTAGCCTATACTTCCCGTAAACTCTGGTGAAATGTATCCTCCTGAGATCTCTGTGGTCGCTGTTAAGGACTGGCCCTACCAGTCAAGTTCTACAAGCTCTCTCCTGTGATCCAACTGAAGCCACTTGAGAGCTCACTCCATCTTTTTTATACCTAGTTGTCCAATCCCTATCATGGGCAGAAATATCACAAATAAGGGAAACATTTCCTTTTGTTTTGAACTAACTTCCTCTGGAATACTTCCTCCTCTTTCGCCCTTGGAAGAGCCCCTTTCTGACACCACTGCTTCATTCTACCCCCACCATAGTACTCTGCTTATCCAATACTGTGGCACAGTTCTTCTGCCTCAGTTGCCTCCCAACATCTCCCTTCTAATGTTCTAATCTTGCTGCCTGTCATCCACCCTGCTACTCTAAATGCCATCCTCCAAAACATAGACAGAGATTAAAATCGTGAGAATATATTGATAAAAAAATTTTCAAACTCACGTACTCAGCATACAACTCTCCTATCTTGACTCTCCCATCTTAACTCTCTCAAATCCAAAATCAATTTCAGAAGCCAAAATGTAGCAAAAGTCATATTGATTAATGCAGTCATTGGTGACTAAATGAAGGAGTGTCACTCCTATGTGCTCTAAGGATTTGAAGTGGAAAGTCTCAGGGAAAATATATCTGGATTTAGCACAATTGTCTAAGTTAGTGTCCCATATGTATTATTTTATATCCAATAATGATATGCTGAAACACAGTTAATGATGACAGATATTATCTACACATATTCTAATATAGAGGACATATATTCGGGGCTGAGTTTTGTCTTTTTTTAACACTAGTTCAAAACAGAAAACCATAGAATTTCAAAATAATGCTTTATCAATTTTATCATACCTGAGGTCCTACTGCTCATTATTGCAAATGTTTCTGGAATTTGCTCTCTCTCTCTCTCTCTCTCTCTCTCTCTCTCTCTCTCTCTCTCTCTCTCTCTCTCT
>NC_034590.1:32729130-32752871 GCF_900095145.1 Mus pahari | reverse complement strand
TGTGTGTGTGTGTGTGTGTGTGTGTGTGTGTGTGTGTGTGTGTTTTAATATAATCTTCATAGGAGTTAGGCTCTATAGACCTAGAAACTCCCAGTGAGATGGCTTTGGAGAATTAAATTCCAGAGTTCTTCTCATTTCTACGTCTTGCATATTACACAGTAAAAATAAAAAAAGTCAGTCAAAATGTGTCATCAATTGCAATAATACAACTGGAGTTTTTATGTCAGATTAAAGTTCCTATTATATTAAATATACATTTCTGTAGGCCCATAATTATGTATGTATAGGTATTTAGGCAAATATTAATGACAAGGGAATTCAGAGACTACAGGGAATAACCCTGTGTTTAAATGCTGTACATGCTAAGTCTCCCAGACATTTTTGTTTCATTTCATATACTGTTTCTCTTTTCCCTGTCTAATATTATTTTAGTGCTTTACATTAAATGAGAACTTTGGCAGATCGGGGCAGAGGAATGCTGCAAAGACCATATAATGTAATGCATATTGCACAAAAATGTTTTAGGGAGGAGGGACCTTGGGACAGAAAATGGAGAAAAAGAAAGCAGGATGTGATGCCTGGGCTTTAGAAGAGTATGCTACTCATGGTGACAGCAGAAATATGTTGCATTTGGTGGCTGGTGATGATTTATCTGCTGGCTCTCTGACCTGCAGGTGGTCTGTTTCCTAAATGTAGGGCATTTCTTACATCCCTCCATTTTGATTATTACAAAGGATGAGAAAATTGAAAGTAATAGCTGGTGAAGCATTAATTGGCGTACGGTGTACTTTCTATTATTTTGTCTGAATTATGTGTCCCAAGAAAACTGAAAGATGTCCAAGTCCACGTCTAGCAGACTATTTCACTCTTTGTTTAGGATCCTGAGGGTCATCTGATATAAACAGGTTTTTTAAGGCTTGTTTTTTTTGGGATCTTATACATGTAGCTCCCTTCCCACAACTATCCACCTGAAAAAGCCAAAGCTAATTAGAAGACAAAGAAATCAGGGAAAGGGAAAGGGAAAAGACCTCTATATTGTACTTTCTTTTGAGGTTCCTTGAGACAAGTCAATTTTTGTTGTCAGTATATCCAGAATTACAATCAACACAGTATCAAAAACAGCCTGCAGCAGTTACTACTGGAATAAGAGGAGCAGCAGCCAGAGGAACTCAGAGAGCTCTCTCATTTAAACCCTATCAAGTGTTCTAAGAATTATACTATATGCAGCTAGCATAGATCATGCTTCTTCCAGAACACACCCGAGGCAAAAAGCATACTGCATTGGACAATCTGAAGCAGCCCCATATTCTATACTGTGACTAAAATAAACACTTATTCACATAACATAATTGTTTCTTTAAAAAAAACGAATTCTCACTACAATCTGGGGTTAGGAAAATTTGGGCAGCTTCTGTATATATAGATGCCATGATGGCTAGCTTCTTTAATGCTTTCTGGGATCAATGTTTTGAGAAATCCCCTGAATCTAGTGGGTTGCTGGAATATATATATATATATATATATATATATATATTATGTGTGTGTTTATATATGCATATATATATGTATGTATATATATATATATATATATATGACAAATAACATTAACAATATTAGGAGGGTTTATTTCGTTAGGTGTACATTTGAAAAGTTCATGATGATGGTCCAAGGTTTAATGGAAGGAGAGTGCTAAGGCCAGAGGGTTTCTGTATGGGGTGGTGGGCTGTGCAGATAGCCTGGTCCCTGGTTGAGCATAGGTCTGGAACCCTGGAGCCCATGGGGGTGCAGATTTCCACTTGCATGGATTGGCAGGAGTTTGGCCAAGACTCCTGGGCACCTGGCTCCTGTCAGGCAGCTAGAGAATCCCACAGCCCCCCTGCAGAGAGGTATGCAGCATCAACCTTTCAAAATGTAGCATGGCTTCCATATACATCCAAATACTTTCTAAAGTTTTTATGTCATTTTATTTTTTGAATGCTTTTCACAGATTCTTATCTTTGTTCACTGTGCAATATCCTTGGCAAGCCTAGAAGAAAATATTTTGTAGGTTGAGATTTTTCAAATCTTACTTTTAATAAGGCTTCTTAAATTCTTTATTCCCTCTTCTAGACCACAATTCAAAGGTATGGAGAAAAGATTGTAAATAGGACAAAGGGATGTAGTCTTGTTTAGAAGTAGATCTCTGAAGAAATTGCAAAATCTGTCAGGATAACAGGGTCCATTTCCATGTTCAGAAAAGTCAGGATACCAAACAAGAGTCAGCAACAGTGGCATTATCCAGCAGAAAAAGTCGAGCTTCCACCATGTCAGCACAAGTTAGCAGGAGAGAACAGAACCACAGAGGATATAAGAGATTTTCTCAGTTGTGCCTCATTCAAGGGAATGAAGATAAGCTGAGCCATGAGATCATTAAGGCATTACAAAGCTTGCTTTTCAAGTGCCATACTCACTGTCCATTGAGTTCTATTTATTCTCTCTCTAAACAAAACACCATGAGAGTCTGCATCAGAAAGTACCACTTGACTATGCATAACTTGTCAGGAATAGAATCTTGCTTTTCAATATTTTCTACCTCTCATTTTCCTATTTTCATTTTCTTATCTTTGCATCCTTTTGATTCAATTCCTACTTTATTAATGTCTCTCCATTATATTCCTCATTCACATGTGTGTTCCAGCAATGGTGAAGTAAAAGAGAATTGCTAATACATGGGTAGCAGAAACAGGCACACACTTATTTAAATGCTCACTTCAATGTTCTTGGGAACTTCCTCCTGGATGACATTTCTAGACGAAATGAATAGAAATCTCACAGATAGAAGTGAACACAAATCATGTGTGTACTTTTGTGTTTGGGTTACCTCACTCAAGATGATATCCACGAGATGCATTCACTTGCCTAAGAATTTCATGCATTCATTGTTTTTAAATGGTAAGTAGTTCTCCATTGTGTAAATATACCACATTTTCTGTACCCATTCCTCTGTTGAGGGACATCTGGTTTCTTTCTAGCTTCTGGCCATTATAAACAAGGCTGCTATGAACATAGTAGAGCATATGTCCTTATTATAACTTGGAACATCTTCTATATGCCAAGGACATGAATTGCTGGAGCTTCCAGTAGTACTATGTCCAATTTTCACTGATAAGCAGATATAGCCCAGAAACTTAGAATACCCAAGATACGATTTGCAAAACATGAAACTCAAGAAGAAGGAAGACCAAAGTGTGGATACTTTGATCCTTCTTAGAATTGGGAACAAAATACTCATGGAAGGTGTTACAGAGGTAAAGTTCAGAGCTGAGAGGGAAGGAAGGGCTACCTTGAGACTGCCCCACCCAGGGATCCATCCCATAAAAAACCACCAAACTCAGACACTATTGTATATGCCAGCAAGATTTTGAAGACAGGACCCTGAGACAGCTGTCTCTTGTGAGGGTATGCTAGTGCCTTACAAATACAGATGTGGATGCTCACAGTCATCTATTGGATGGAACACAGGGCCTCTAATGAAGGAGCTAGTGAAAGTACACAGGAGCTAAAGGGGTCTGCAATACTATAGGAGGAACAACAATATGAATTAACCAGTAACCCCCAGAGCTCTGTCTCTAGTTGCATATGTAGCAGATGGTGGTCTAGATGACCATCAATAGGAGGAGAGGCCCTTGCTCTTGTGAAGATCATATGCCCCAGTACAGGGGAATGCCAGGGCCAGGAAGCTGGAGTGAGTAGGTTGGGGAGCAGGGCAGCGGAAGGGTATAGGTGGCTTTGGGATAACATTTGAAATGTAAATAAAGAAAAATATCTAATAAAGAAAGTGCTATAAAAGGAAGTGAGCACATGAACATTAGTGGAACGGGAGGACCAGGTTCCTTCTGAAACAACAAATCCAAGGTGATTTAGAAAAATTCTAGACTTGTCCTGCATCTATAACTGATACTGTAAATCCATGTTTATTTCACTTTCTCTAAAAGTTTTATTTCATTAACAAGGGATAAACCTCATAATTATCCATATCACCAATTTATCCACTTCCTTGGGAATATTCATAAGATTGTTCCCTGGAAAGAATTATAAATACACAGTTTAATACATTTTATTGACAATACTTAAGAAGTATGTAGATACAGCCATTAATCCACTTCTCATTTTGAGTGAGGGAATGAACAGCACCATGACTAGTAAAGTAGGAGTTCCCAGACTGTAGTCAGTTTCTGTAGTCAGCATGAATAATGGGAGTATTATAATTCACCTCCTATGTATCTCTGCGGTATAATTTTGTCTGCATATGTAGAAATTTCACCTTAATACTTCTGGGAAGGAGAATGAACCTGGGAAAAGTGTCCAACTTTAAATACGTTATGTGGCTTGCATAACAGTGTACCCAAGCTTCCTACATATATTTGGAGACCCCCAATTTGTCAACAAACTTAAGATCTTAATCTCTATATATTTTACACTCAGATCCAGAACATATTACTTAGAAGTGCATGAATGTAGCCTCCCAATTATAGATTGCCTTGAAAAATACAGGCTATCACACTTTTCTGTTTTGTCAACCTGAATTTGTCTTGTTGTTTTCTGAAATACTGAAAGTAGATATTACCAAATTCACTTTAAGTTCAAGGTGGACTGGATATGAAATCAATAAAAGGCAACTTGCACATGGTAGTGTGGATGGCTTGGTATTTCTATTGTAAAATGTGTTGGGGGATGGTAGTCCTGAAGTGTTTTAATATTTTCTTGAGAAATCACAAGCCAACTTGAAGATAGTCCTTATATGTTCTTTGAGATCTCAGTATTTGAGGCATGAACAACATTTATCAATGGGTGGTCACCATAGAGCTGATGCATAGTATGGGACCTGTGCCTTTAATGAGATCTACATAGGGAATGTGCTGTGACATCTTTAGGAGGTATGCAGTGCATCAGATGAAAGATGTGTTTGGCTTGACTATGTGAGAATTGACAGGTTTGCCCTTAGACATTCCACCTCTATAAATGAGCACTGTCTTTATTGTGTGCCACTTTCTTTCATACTGTGTGTATAAAGAACCCTGCTAACATTGACAAAGACTATAGGAACTAGAGTTCTAGATATTGTGGGAGAAGCAAAGAGTTTGATACAAAAATAACTTCATGGAGAAATGGCGTGGTTCAGTGAAAGAAACCATGCCTAAAGTGTGAAACACTAGATTTCTTCTACAGAATTAGAACTTACAGTTAAAGGGAGAAATAAAATGATTTGTCTGAAGTGACTTAACACTTTTCTCAGCCTTTAACTCTAATTCTACTATAGTTTAAACTTGAGAGCTCCAGTTAATTTGCCAAAGCTCAGAGCTTTGTGGTAGATAAACAATTTCCAGGAACAACCAGAAACAGGTAGAAATCTAGAAATCTATTTTAGAAATATATTGCTTTGTTTTAAAATTAGGAAAAAAATAGGGCACTATCAAGGCTTAATGCTTACTCTTCTTATGAAACAACCAACCACTACGCTACTTTAAAATATATTCTATATTAAATAGTTTTCTTCATGATCACTTCCTTGATTTATTCTATATCATGTTCTTGGAATTTGCAATTTTCTTTGTATTTTCCAATTGATGTCATATATACAAGATAAGCTTCCTTTATTAAACTAATGTATCCATTAGATGTAATATTGACACACTTATTATTAGCTTGCTTACAGATTATAGATTTAACAAAATTTATATTAGATCAAGTGAAATGCTTATTCCTCTTCAAGGATTGGTTTGATTGATTCTAGAAGGCAAGAAAATAGTAATTATTTAGGATTACTGGAATTAGGTAAAGCAATCATTTTAAGAGCACCATATATACTCAGTTGAAGCATGCTTTACATATAGTCATGGTCACTAAGTCTGAGAAGGTCAGGTAAACTAAGAGAAGTTAAAAATTGTGATTCTAGTGTTCGTTGTAATGTTCAGAGCACCTAAAGTGATTATCCTCAATCCTTGTTTCTTATTAGTAAGAAAGTTATATGGTATCTTGCATTACTTCTCTCTTCTTTTTCACTGTATTTTCCCATTTTTAGAATATGTCATGTTACATATAGTCTGGTCAGTTTAGTTAGATCTTCTACTGATAATAGCAAATCACTACTGTTCTAATAGATAATATTTTCATTACAAATGTCTTACCATGAACTCGTGGTTTATGTAGAATAAGCATCTGCTTTGGACAGCTTAAATGTGGTAGGAGGTAAAGTGCTTCCTTACCTTTGCAATTACTATCATAAGGTATTACAATGTGTCCTGTATACTAATATTTAATGACATTTCTAATTTTTCCTCATTTCTGACCTTGTACTTCATAACAGGAAAAATAAATAATAATTATTATCAGTCTACTCCAGAAATGGAGGGACTGAGAAGTTTTATCCATGTTAAGCAATCTACTAAAGCTGATGAATTATCAGATGCTAATATACCACCTTCCATATATCAAAGACTCCTGAGAAAGTAGGAAGTAAATATGAAAGTGATCCATAAATAGACAAAGGTGTTGCACATGTCTATTCTTCAAATTTAAAAATAAAAATAAAAACAAAAATAAAAGGTTTTCCAAGGACAGACATCTGCACCAGCTGAGAAAAAGATATTTACCTGGGCCTGTGAATTGTTTACATTCACTCAGTAAATAACAGAGATCAGATAACCCCCCCTTAAGTACCCATATCATCATACAAACTGGTGGAAAATAACACATGCCCTTCCTAATGGTATAGAGTCCCATAATTTATTTCATATAACTCCTTGTTCCTAATGTATGGGGAAATAAATGAAAACACTCTTGTAAAATGTATATTCAATATAAGATTGACAGGTGTAATTATTATGTAAGTTTCACAGAATTCCCTAATACTTTCCTTTAATGGATATATTAAATTGTTATTTGCTTTTTGAGCTCAAATGAAAGCTGGTTAACCATAGATCATGAGATGAAATATTTATTAATAAAAACCTTTTTTAAATTTTTATTAGATATTTTCTTCATTTAAATTTCAAATGTTATCCCTATTCAAAAGTCCTCTATACCCTCCCTCTGCCCTGCTCCCCTACCCGCTCACTCCCACTTCTTGGCCCTGACATTCATGACCAAGGGGCCTCTCTTCCCATTGATGGCCGACTAGGCCATCTTCTTCTACATGTGCAGCTAGAGACATGAGCTCTGGGGGTACTGGTTAGTTGACATTTTCGTTTCACCTATAGGGTTGCAGACCCCATCAGTTCCTTGGGTACTTTCTGTAGCTCCTACACTGGGGATCCTGTGTTCCATCCTATAGATAAGTGTGAGCATCCACTTCTGTATTTGTCAGGCACTGGCATGGCCTCAAAGAGACAGCTTTAACAGGGTCTTTTCAGCAAAATCTTGCTGGCATATGCAATAGTGTCTGCACTTGGTGGCTGATTATAGGATGTCCCCGTATGTGGGGCAGCATCTGGATGGTCCATCCTTTCTTCTTAGCTCCAAATGTTGTCTCTGTAACTCCTTCCATGGGTATTTTGTTCCCTATTCTAGGGAGGAATGAAGTATCCACATATTGGTCTTCCTTGTTCATGATTTTCTTGTGTTGTGCAAATTGTATCTTGTGTATTCTAGGTTTCTGGGATAATATCCAATTATCAGTGAATGCTTATCAAGTGACTAGGTTTGTGATTGGGTTACCTCATTCAGGATGATATCCTCCAGATACATCCGTTTGCCTAAGAACTTAATAAATTCATTTTTTTAAATAACTGAGAAGATTTTTTTTCTGATGCTTCAGACAGAGATGGGCAACTGTCGGTATTTAATTTTCTATAATATAGTACACATCTTCTGAATAAAAAAATATCTATTCAAGATTTCAGAGCAAATAAAACAGCAAACACTGCAGTTAGTAATACTATTTTGTTAGTCTCTTGCAGTCCTCTCATCAACAACTTTCAAGAGAGATTTTACTTACCAGAAAATGAAGTTTATTAAATTAGTGGTTTTTTTCAGGAATAGCATTATCTTTTAAGACATAAAATCTTTTAGTTTATGTACATATATATGCACATAGTTTTGTGAACATTACATATGTACAATTAAGTAAGAGTAAAATATTGTTTACTAATTGCTTTTTGAATAATTCTCTATATTATTTCTCTGCCTTCTTTATTCTCATTCTTATATTTTCTCCTCCTTCATGACAATAACTTATTACCCTTTTCTATCCTTTGAAGACTTTACTAATCATTCACCTCTTTAGTAAAAAATTCCAAACCATTCACTATGCCGGTTTCAATTGCTATATCACGCTATGTACTTACATTTAAGATAGAGAGATCTGTTCATCAGAATATGACGTCATGATTCCTCTTGTTTCTTTGGACATAGATGTCCTCCACATCCAGACCCAATAAAAACTGCAGAGAAAATCAGTGCATTGTTTGAGTGCCAAAATTCTTTTGCGTTTGATTGGCTCTATATTTTTAATTTTTTTGGTCAAGTATTTAAATTGAGGAATAAATTTCCATGAAGTGACATTTTAGTTAAGAATATGCTGTTGGATGTGTATTTCTTCAGAGAATTCATGGATTAGATAACTATCTCAAAAGGAATTATGTTCCTACATAGTCCATAAAGATGGAATTGATTAATAATCTGAGCAGCCAAAAGACATACTTTCAGTATATTTCAGGAGACAAAGACCTGAAAACATTTAGGTTATACTTCTCTTCATTTTAGCTGTTAAAATATATTTCAAATTTGCATTACCACATAAAGTGACAGTAATCTGTCATGTCATTCAAACAGTTATTTTGATAATCTGTTAATTGTTTTAATGTGATGATCACTAGACAGTGAAAAAAATCAATAGTATTCACTTAATGGAAAACTATTTAAATGTTTTATCATGCTAGTAAAATTACAGCTGAAGTCTCATAGTTTTCCAAATGAAATTATTATGTCATTCCCCATACATTAGGGCTATTTCCATTTTGTCTCATATGTTTGGGTACATTGTGGCTTAATTTTCATTAAATTCATAAAAGTCTTTAATTTCTTTCTATATTTCTTCCTTGATCAAGTTATTTTTCAGTAGAGTGTTATTCAGCTTCTACATGTATGTGAGCTTTCTACTATTTATGTTGTTATTGAAGGTCATTCTTAGTCCTTGGTGATCTGATAGAATGCATAGGATTATTTAAATTTTCTTGTTTCTGTTGAGTCCTGTTTTTTGACCAGTTATGGAAAACATACCATGAGTTGCTGAGAAGAAGGTATATCATTTTGTTTTAGTACAAAAAAAATTTCTATAGATATCTGTTAAATTCATTTGTTTCATAACTTCAATTATTTTCACTGTATCTCTGTTTAGTTTCTGTTTCCAGTATGTTTTCTTTGCTGATAGTGTAGTGTTGACATCTCCCACTATTATTGTGTGCAGTGCAATGTGTGCTTTGTGCTTTAGTAAAGTTCATTTATGAATCTGGGCTCCCTTGCATTTTGATCACAGATGTTCAAAATTGAGAGGTCATTTTGGCAGATTTTATAGTTGATGTGTATGGAGTGTCCCTCCTTATATTTTTTGATAATTTAGGTTAAAAGTCAATTTTGTTGGATATTAGAGTTACTAGTCCAGCTTGTTTCTTGGATCCATTTGCTTGGAAAATTGTTTCCCAGCCTTTAATCTGAGGTAGTGCCTGTCTTTGTCACTAATTTAGGTTTCCTATATGCAGCAAAATGTTGAGTCCTGTTTATATAACCAGTCTATTAGTCTATGTCTATTTATTTGGGAATTGAGTCCATTGATATTAAGAGATATTAAGGAAAAGTAATTGCTGTTTTCTCTTATTTTTTGTTATTAGAATTTGAATTCTGTTCATGTGACTATTTTCTTTTAGTTTTTTTCTAGGGCTTATTTTCCCTCCTTTTACTGGCATTTTCCATCTATTATCCTTTGAATGGCTGGATTTGGGAAAAGATACTGTGTTAATTTGGTTTTGTCATGGAATATATTGCTATTTCCATCTATGGTAATTGATAGTTATGCTGGGCAGAGTAGCCTGTGTTGGCATTTGTGTTTTCTTTTTGTCTGATGACATCTGCCATCAATCTTCTGGCTTTCTTCTTCTCTAGCATGAAGTCTGGGATAATTCTGATAGGTCTGCCTTTATATGTTACTTGACATTTTTCCCTTGCTGCTTTTAATATTCTTCATTTTTTCTGTGCATTTGGTCATTTGATTATTATGTGATGGGAGGAATTGTTTTTCTGGTCCAAAATGTTTGAAGTTCTGTAGGTTTCTTGTATATTCATGGGCAGTTTTCTTCTATAATTTTGATAAAGATATTTACTAGCTCTTTACATTGGAAATCTTTACTCTCTTCTAAACTGATTAGCCTTAGGTTTGGTCTTCTCATTTCTTGGATGTTTTAGTTTAAGATCTTTTTGCTTTTTGTATTTTGTTTGATTGTTGTTCAATCTTTTCCATGATACTTTCTGCACCTGATATTTTCTATTCTATACCTTGGAGTCTATTGGTGAAGCTTGCATCTATGGCTCCTGACTTCTTTTTTTAGGTTTTCTATCCCAAGAGTTGTCTCTTTTGTATATTTTTTTTATTGTTTCTACTTCCATTTTTAGTTTCCTGGATGGTTTTGTTCAGTTCCTTTACCTGTTTGTGTTTTCTTGTAATTCCTTATTGGACTTTTTTTTCCTCTTTAAGGGCTTCTACCTATTTACCTGTGTTTTCCTGTATTTCTTTAAGGGAGTTATTTATGTCATTCTTAAAATCCTCTATCAGTATCATGAGATATGCTTTTAAATCCAATCTTGTTTTTCCAGTGTGTTGGGGTATCCAAGTCTTGCTGTGGTAGGAGTACTGGGTTTTGATAATGCCAAGTACTCTTGATTTCTGCTGGTAAGATTCTTGCATTTGCCTTTTGCCATCTTGTAATCCCTGATATTAGATGTTCTTGCAGTCTCTCGCTGGAGCTTGTTCCTCCTGTGGGTCTGAAACCCTGTGTCAGCAGTCCTGGGAAACCAGCTCTCTCCTGGAAGGACCTGTGCACAGAAAGCTGCAGAACAACTCCACTGCATGTGTACAGATCCAGGCAGGAGGGACCCTGTCCCAGCTTCTGTTGCCTGTGCAACCCTGGCTGGTAATTCCTTAGAGAGTCACTGGAGAGAAAATGGTGATCTCCCCTGAGTCCATGCATCTGAGCACTCCCTGGGGACAAGCTCTCCCTTATAGGAAAGTTGCAAAACAATCAAGTTTTATAATATTAGTGCCTAACTTACAGGCTAATAAGCACACAGTGATTTAACGACTCTGGTGAAAATTGATAATAATGCTAGCACTATTGAATATTAGATTTCACAATACCTAATTCCAAACTTCTCTCTGATTTCTGTACAAATTTAGCTTGTTAGTATAAATGAATTCACTCTCTAAATTACAGGTAGATTTACAGAGATGTCCAATCCCAAAAGAGAATAACCAGTAGCATTTATTATTTTGACCTACCATCTAAAGCTACAAAACTCAACTAAGAAATAAAAACATGAAAAGGAAATATTTGAAAATATTATTTATTATTGATAGAATTAGTATTAGAAAGAATTGCCTCAGAGACATATGACCTCAGAAGGAGGACATCCAAGACATTTTTGAATGGTGGGAAATAGATACTGAGATACACAAAATTCTCTGATCATGTGAGAACATACATAAACACATGTGCAAAAATAGGACTTGTGAATTATTAAAACAGTTCACAAATTTAATGAAAAACTTTTTTGGACTCCATCATAAATATTT
Source organism: Mus pahari (assembly GCF_900095145.1). Lineage (NCBI taxonomy): Eukaryota > Metazoa > Chordata > Mammalia > Rodentia > Muridae > Mus > Mus pahari. Next base: position 32,741,050 of record NC_034590.1, on the reverse strand, counting down.
ATGTCTTACAAAAAGAAAAAGCAGGAGACAAATTAAATAGCTAGATGCAAAACACTTGACACAAACTTATATGAATATACACAAACTCCCACATATCTAGAGACAAATAAAAATATATCTACTTGCACACATAAACATACTTTACATACACACATAACCCACAATCCTGTGATCAAAGCTATCAAATTAGAATTAACTTTAGAAAGCACAAAAAAGCAGGAGAAATAGTAATAATTCTTATATTTGTTAGGGTTATCACTGCTGTGATGAAACACCATGATGAAAGAAGCTTGTGGATGAAAGGGTTTATTTGGCTTATTATTCTATATCACTGTTTATTATTGAAGAAAAAGATCAGACAGGAGCTCAAACTGGGATGGGACCTGGGAAGCAGGACCTGATGCAGAATCCATGGATGTGTGTGAGGTGCTACTCAACGGCTTGCATCCCGAAGATATTTCAGCCTTCTTTCTTTCTAATCCAATCCAGGACTACAACCCCATCAGTGTCAACACATACAATGATCTGCATCAATCTCTAATTTTAAAATTTCACCACAGTCACCCAACTATGGAAGCAATTTCTCAATTAAGACTCCCTCCTTTCAAATGATTCAAGCTTGTGTCAAGTTGGTGTAAAATCATGCTACCAAATGTTTTCTTGGTTTTGTTTTGTGGTACACACCTTTTTTTCCAATTTTTTATTAGGTACATATTTCATTTACATTTCAAATGCTATCCCACAAGTCCCCTATACCCCTGCCCTGCTCCCCTACCCACCCACTCATACTTCTTGGCTGGTGTTCCCCTGTACTTGAGCATATAACGTTTGCAAGACCAAGAGGCCTCTCTTCCCAATGATGACTGACTAGGCCATCATCTGCTACATATACAGCTAGAGACCCGAGCTCTTGGGGTACTGGTTAGTATAACTCTTCAATACTAATACTCTGGATGTAGAGATAGGTAAACATATGTGACTCCAGGGACAGTCTGATCTATTTGGTGAGTTCAACAAAAGTAGGGTAACAAAGGGAGAAGTTATGTCAATCAATATAACAACAAACACAAATGGATTAGTAATGGCCTCATTTGTTGAGGGATTCTCTTATAAGCATTGCCCCTCCATAAAAAAAGGAGATGGTAAGTGATCTGTAGCAGAAAATAGGAGTGGGGACATTGGCAGGAGAGAGAATATTCTGGGAACACTAATTGAACAGTGTAGCTACTGATGAAAGTATATATTCAGAAAAGGTTAGTATGAAGATTCAATACAGCTGGGAGGCAGGCAACTTAGGAACAGTCTAATAGATGACTATAGACAGACATATGTTCCTGTGAGCAACTGCATCAATTGTCTGCACATCATAGAAATCCCTCAAACTATTAATGATGCTATGTTGTTCTTGCAGAGAGGAGCTTAATATAGAAGCCTTCTGAGAGGCATATATTGGACAGCGATCTATGGAAGAGTTAAGGAAAGAATTGAAGGCACTCAAGGGGATGGCAAACACACAGGACACAAAACTTGTTAATTAACTGGAACCCTGGAAGCTTCCAGATACTGAGCTACTAATCAACAAGCATACAGTGGCTAGTCCCAGTCACATATGTAGCAGTGTGCCTCCAATCTGTCCTCAGAGGGACAGGATGTGCCTAATCCTGTAGATAAGTGATGCAAAAGAGTAGAGTGAGTGGGTCAGGGCTGCTTTTCAGAGGCAAATGGGAAAGGATGTAAGTGAAGAACTCACAGAGAGGTTCTTTAAGGGGGTCAAAATTTTATATTTGGGATGTAAATAATTAAATAACAAGTAAGATATATATATATATATATATATATATATATATATATATATATATATATGTATATATGAGGTTCAATAGGTGCTTAAAATAGAACATTAATTCCTACATATTAGTTTCTTTTGTGGGAAATGATCTCTGTAGGTAAGTAAAAGAGAAATGTAAGCCCCAACACAATATCAATATCTTAGATCAGTAATGGTAAATGGCCTGCAAAATATCTAGGGCAAATTTAGCACAAATTTTGTGGAAGTCACTAAATACCACCATATTTGCCTTAACACACACTAGCTCCATGAGTCAGAATCCTGAAATGACTGTTGTATGATGAAGAAGAACCAGAAAATAGATAAGCCTCAGACCTAGGTATTATATACTTGCACATCTCTGCCTTTCTGAGTCATCATCAGTTCATGGAATCCACAGTATGGTATGTTGAAAACAAACAAACAAACAAACAAACACAACACAACACAAAATAGAGAAAAAGAAGGAAGTAGAGTGAAGAGAACCAACAAAGAAACAAAAAAAAATATCAAGCAAAAGAAAGGTTGAATGAGTGGAAGAATTTGAGGGACACAGTTTGAGGTAAAAGAGTAGAGTGATTGGGACAGGGCTGCTTTTCAGAGGAAAACGGGAAAGGATGGGAGTGAGGAACTCAGAGAGAGGTCCTTTGAGGGGGTCAATATTTTATATTTTGGATGTAAATAATGAGATCACATTAAATGACCATGGACTATAAGTTTTTGATATCGTGAGTAACATAAATATAGTATATTTAATTACTGTATTTTTAACATATTAGATGACATGAACATTAGGGTAATGTTTACAAAATAATGGCATCTAAGTAACAATTCTATAGATCTCATATACACACCATACTCAAATACACAGTGTGCTGTTCTGTGAAAAAATGATCTCATATGTATTCAAACACAAAGTAATTATTGTAATGTGTCTAGATTTTGCATATTTCTTTTCTAAAATAAACTGCTGTTTGTATTTCTTTACCATTATTATAATTTAAGATGAGATATATTATAGGGTAAGTAGGTTTATGAAACTGGACACAAATATGACTTTATATAATTCAGGTGCAGTTTGAAAGTTGTGATGTGCATAAATATATCAACTACTGTGATTAATTTCCATATATGCATAGATTCTCAGTATATTGCCACAGGAAATTACAAAGGTTCAGCTCTGGGGTGCATTCGACAACATATGATTACACACAGCAGTCCATATACAGAGAATGGAGGCTTTATTCCAGGTCTTATTAGTCAAATTCAGGCTCAAAGGCTCAGGCATTACTGGACAGTTTTCTCTGTTTTTGATTAGAGCCAGAAACCAAAGAATAACTACATAATATGCTGGTCTTTCACATTCTATTTCATCTTTATTATTACTGCTGAAGCAACAGGCAGGAAAGGGGGGCCAGAGAAGTGTTTGAGGGCCTTTGCTGGAAAAAAAATCTCCCTGGTAACAACAGGCTTATGCCTCTTTTATCATTTTTGAGATCTATCTTCTGATTGATCCAAAACCTTTTCTCCATTTTTCTATATACATTCAGCCAGTGAGAGTCAGTCAAGGAGAGCCAAAGAAATTTATTCACATAAAAAATATTCCAGTAACGTTCCTAGTTGGTGTTTACCTCTCAGCTTGTACCAAGCTCTTGCTGTAGATTGACAACAAGCTGTTTTGACTCAAAGGAGGATTGCTCAGGAAACCTTAAATGAAAAGGAAAAGAAAATGTCACCATGGCCAGGTAAACTGCTATGATTCTTCATGCTCCTGCTTTGAATTAAACTGCTCCTGTATGCTGTGCAAGATATTTGTTATTGATTCTGGTCATTGTGTCACCTTTAAGATCTATCATTCATGACTCAGCATTGTAGACCTGCTTCATCTGCAAGGATACTGTATTACATCATCCTTCCTTACCTGACAGAGACAGGAAGCCTGTTGTTCCTTAATCTGAGTTGAGGGATCACATACGCAAAAAATTTTTAGATCAGGATAGCAGTTGTCACTTATTAAGATGAAAAAAATCTCTTAATATTTTCTGATATCACCTTATTTAGTACACTACTGCACTCTGAGAGTACTAAAACACAAATAACGCAGTTCTCCTTCTTTATCATCTTGCTAACATCAAAGGTCTCAGACGTTTTGTAATACATTTAAATCCAAATTCTCACATAAGGTTTGCATTGCTATTGTTGGGAAGAAACATAGTTATATGTTCATACATATATATCTGCACACTTCATTCTTTTAGGACAGTCAAAGCAAAGAATATGCATATGTCCAATGAAAATCCTTAACATAATAAAATGTCTTTTGTCTTATTTTGTTTTGGCAAAAATAATTACCACAATGTACAAAGGTTTCCAGCCAATGTCCAGTTTTCCTGAGTTCTAATATGTATAATATTTGAAATAGATTGCTTTGACATAATTTCTCTTTAGTATTACAAAGCATTTATTCAATTGTGATTATTAGATATAATATTGTGGCTTTTGTTTTATCTGGAGTACTTTTTAAAATTCAAGCTTTTGTTCTTGTGCATAATCTAGATGCCTCAATTGCATATAAATTTATTTAAATGGTGATACATAAAAGAATAAATTGATGCTAATAGGTTGAAAATATCAAAGTGTACCATACTTGGCTTATATTTAATGTTAATATCTCATTAGTTACTAACATTAACTATAATTACTAATATTTGTTCAGCACAGAAATTTTTCTTATCAAAGACTTTACCAAATTATCATGCTCATTGTAAAGGTAAATATGTAATTATAATATTGTAGCTCAAAAAATTTTATTACTTTTCTGTCCATCATTTGTATTCTTTGGTTACTCTGTATGTGATATCATTCAAAATTTTGAGGATTTATCAGATTTTCAGGCTCACTCAAAAGAAAGGAATGTGCATTTGAATAAGCAAGCATGGATAATTTGTTTAAAATTAGTAAAGTCAGAGGTTGTAGTAAAATTTAAAAAGGTGTATTGTATAACTGCACATGTAATGCCTAACAAGTTGATTGGGAAAGATTACAATAGCCTTTCCTAGTTTTGTAGAAGGTATATACACTCATAAAAGCAAGTACTTGTTGAGGCCCTAATGATTTAAAATATGAATGGTAGTGATAGAAGTGGGAGGCATTCATAGTAGTTTTGACTGCAGATTCCTTGGAGGAAGTATTCTAAATGAATTAAATATGTTATGAAATTTATTGTGTACATTGCTGGACCACATAAAAAGGAAGGTCTGTCTCTTAGTGTGCTGGTATTTTTGGAATAGGGGCTTTGGGACATGCAAATAAAGGTGTTGTCAAAAATATATCCTTCTAGGTTGATAGCTCATATAGCCTCTATAGGTACTTACCACCAAGCTCAAATCCTAATCACATTTGAATATTGCATGTTTCACAGTTAAAAATGCCAGTCAATGTATATATCTGCTAAAAAGTTCAATAAAGACACGACGGTTTTACTTTAAAATAAAGTTCTTATTGGATTAAATATCCATTTTCCTGGAGTCAAGAATTGAAATTTTATGGGTCACTTATACGAATATTGAGAAACGAGTATCACAATTTCTAGTGAAGAGTGACATGATAGAGACAGTTTGTTTACATGTGCTCATTAGATTACAAGAAAAACCAGGAGATCATTCTAGTATTCACATGATCCGACAATATATTGTAGAGAAATCTAAACTTACTGAGTGTATCCACGAAAGAGGCTAGAAAATATATGTGAAAAAAAAAAGTATTGTAGTTTGGCTATAACATTTAAACTTCAAGAAAGTAATCGTGTTTACTGGGTAATAATTCTCTGGCAGCCTTTTTCTGAGTACACATAGCCCTGAAAATAATAATTTAAAATGAACTGTATGTTTTCCCAATAATCTCATCAGTTAACTAGGATGAGCCTTGGTATATATTTGTATTGTCTTGTTGTTTGAATGTTAGATGGGCAAGTAGTCTTCAGTAATTTCACCTCTATTTTGTGAAAATGTATTTTTTAAATTGATTTCATTGTTTTTGCATTTCATTGTAACACAGTTTTATTTCTCCTTTCTCTCTCCTACCTTCCAATATAATATTCTTTGTTCCATTTCTAACACATTGTTTTTATTTAATTCTGCTTGCATGCATATATCTGTATGTAAGTTTGTGTTTTTATTTTTATTTTTATCTTTTATTTGTTGTCCTAGAGTGCACAGTCTCTAATATTGTGGAAGCCAAGTAAAGATACTTACAGAAGAAACACATGGAGTGAATGCTAATAATTCAAATTTGTAGATTCCATCTTAGATTTTCGGGATAGCATTTGAAATGTAAATAAAGAAAATAATAAACATTTTAGAATTGTACTTTGTGGATTTTGAATACTATTTATTAACTTAGAGTTTGCTGTAGCTTGGGCTGCTGCAATCGCTTAGCAGGTAAATTTGCTAAGGACAAGCATGAGGACCTGAGCTGCATCTCTGTGTCACACTTAGTAAAAGAGAATGGACTGTCATAAATTTTCCTCTGACTCCAACATGTGCATCCTCTACCTCTCCCTCTCCCCCATTCCCTCCCCCATGCTCTCTCTCAAATACCCATGCATGTGTGCTCACACAGAGAGAATGAAACAAATTAATATTTTAATAGTCTTCTTTATGATATCATTAATAGATTTTATACTTATGAACAAATACATATGGCTAAATAAATTTTGTGAGTTAGTGCATTAATAACACAACTATAAAATATAAAAGTATAAGGGAAGCAAATATTTCTGCTAACAATAGTCTATTATACACTCAAATGAAAATAAAAACACAATTTATTGGAGCATATAGGTTAAATCTAATGCAGTTCTAAAGGTACAGTTTGTATATATGACAGATTAAATGTTTTTATTTTTCATATTCCTTTTTATTTAATCTATTTTTTACACTCCAGACTTTATGCACATCCTGGTCCACTCTCACTCTATATCCTATACTTCCTTTTCAACCCCCTGTCTCCAGGAGGAAGTTCCAACTCCCCACACTTCACCCAGCCAGATCTATGAACTCCCTTAGGCCTCCAGTCTTTTGAGGGTGAGGTGTATCTTCTCTGACTGAACAGAGACCTGGCACTGCTCAGTTGTATATGTGTTGGGGACCTCATTTCAGATGGTACATGCTACCTGGTTGGTTGTCCAGTGTCTGAGTGATTTTGGGGTATATTCAGTCTGCTGGATCTACTACAGGGTTGCCAGGCTCCTCAGCTTTTTCCAGCTTTATCCTACTTTAACCACATGGGTCAGCAGGTTCTGTCCATTGTTTAGGTGCTAATATCTGCATTTGACTCTTTCAGCTGCTCGTTAGTTCTTTCAGAGGGCAGTCATGATAGGTCCCTCTTTGTAGGTGCTCCATAACCTTAGATATAGTGACAGGTTTTGGTTCCTTCCTAGAGCTGGATCCCACATTAGTCCTGTTGCTGAAATTTTTTCCCTTAGGCTCCTCTCCATTTCCCTCCCTGCAGTTCTTTCAGACAGGAACAATTATAGGTCAGCGTTTTGACTCTGGAAGACAAAAAAATTCTGCCCTTTAAGTTTGTATAATGTTTTGTATGTAAGTTTCTAGGACAGGTCATTTTCTGTTGGATAACCAAATTTTCCAGAAAACTGGAACTCTTACTGTCAGCATTTTTATGTATGTGAAATATTTGAAAATCAACTTTCTTAAAGTAATTTCTGGTATTCCTAGATCACATAATCTTATAATGAATGGCCTCACATCATAGATTTTACTGACTTTCCTGTCCTTTTTCAAAATGCACCTTGCAATTTAGATACAGGAGGAGTACTATAAAATTATTTGTTGACAGTGTTCCATACTATGTTTTGAATTGCTGTGATTTTTTGCATTTATTTGCCAGATGATATATGGGCCTTATAAGAAGCATTTCTCACATCAGATATGGAATTTTCAATTGAAGAGTGTGTTGCTATCTACAACATCATGTTTCTTTACTATAGAAATGTGTAGTTTGAAAGTTGGTATTAGGATGATATATTTTCTGCTTTGTTAATCTATATTACTAACCTCTACATTTTTTAGAAATATGTTTGTTTGTTTAACACTCCATATATGATTTCCCTGTCCACCTTCCTACTGCTCTATATATCATATTTTCCCCATCGCCATGTATCCATGTGAATGTACCCATGGCTCAACCCACCTGACTTCGAAACTCCTTTGGGCCTCTTGTCTCATATGGGTTAGGTGTATCATCTCTGAATGGACACAGACCTGCCAGTCCTCTGCTGTACTTATGTTGTAGCCTCATATCAGCTGGTCTATGTGGCCTGTTTGATAGATCTCAGGGGTCCAGATTAATAGAGACTGCTGATCCTCCTACAGGGTTGCCTTCCCCCTCATCTTCTTTCTGTCTCCCTAATTCAACAACTAGGGTCAGAAGCTCTGTCCGTTGTTTGGGGCAACTATCTGCCTCTGATTCATCAGCTACTTTTGGGTCTTCTGAAGTGCGATCATGCTAGGTCCCTTTTTACTCAATCATATCTCTTGAAATCTAGTATGTCCTAACATACTATTCTTCCTATTATTCACCTAGGTAATTGTACCCTTTTAATTTTGGGTCAGAATTTTTGACTGTTGGATGGAAATGCTATCAATCCAATTGATGTCTTATCTTTGTACTGGAGGCTGACTATAGAAGTTCAATCTTTACACTGTAGGACATTTTATCTAAGGACCATCCCTTTGAATTCTGACAGTTTCATAACTCCCAGGTCTCTGGTACTTCCTAGAGGATTCCCTCACTTCGTTTTTTTCCACTCTTTCTGCTGACACTCAGGCAGCAGAAACCTGATCATTATACACATATAGTTATTCCCCTCCCAGTTCCTTTCCCACACTGATACCTCCCTCCATCTTCCCTCCATCCTTCTCTCCCCCAGACAGATTATGGCATCTTCAATTGGGCAATTCTGCTTGTTATCCCTCTTAAGTTCTGTGGATTTTATCCTGGGTATTCTGTACAGTTTTAGATAATATTCACTTATTAATGAGAACATTCCATGCATAAACTTTTGGGTCTAAGTTACCACACTCAGAATACTTTCCAGTTCCATCCATTTGCTTGCAAAATTCATAATCTCCTCTTTCTTAATAGCTGACTTGTATTCCACTGTGTAAATGGACCACATTTTCTTTATTCATTCTTCTGTTCTGAGACCTCTGGGTTGTTTCCAGGTTCTAGATAACACAAATAATGCTTCTAGGCACACACACATAGTGGAACATGTGCCCTGTGGAATGGTGGAACACATTTGGGGCTTATTCACAAGAGTAGTTTAGCTGGTCTTCAGGTAAAAGGTTCTGAAGAAATTCCAGATTAATTTCCATTGTTGTTTTACCAGCTTGAAATCTCACCAACAATGGGTAAGTGATTGTCTTTCTCCACATCCCAATAAACATGTGCTATCACCAGAAGGTTTTTTTTTTTTGGGGGGGGGGTGTATCCAGACAGGGTTTCTCTGTAGAGCCCTGGCTTTCCTGGAACTAGCTTTGTAGACCAGGCTGGCCTTGAACTCAGAAATCTGCCTGCCTCTGCCTCCCAAGTGCTGGGATTAAAGGTGTGCACCACCACACCTGGCCCTATCACCAGAGTTTTAAACTTAGCCATTCTGATTGGCGTATTGAGAAATGTTAGAATTATTTTGATTTGCATTTCCCTGATCAGTAAAGATCTTGAACACATCTTATTAGCCATTCCACATTGTGCTGTTGTGAATTCTCTGTTCATTTCTATATCCCATTTTTAGATTGGGATGTTGGATATCTTGGTGTGTCATTTCTTAGGTTCTTTATATATATTGGAAATAAGCCCACTATTGTATGTGGCCCTAGTAAAGTTTTTTTTTTCTTTTTTTATTACATAATCTGTCTATTTCTAATTTTTCCTATTAACTATGTCCTTTGCCCTACGGAAGCATTCTAGTTCCATGAGGTCCCATTCATTAATTTTTAATGTTACAGCCTGAAACATTGAAGCTCTATTTACATAATTTTCCCCTGTGGCAATGTGTTCAATGCTCTTTTCTACTTACTCTTTTATTATATTCATTGTATCTGGTTTTATGTAGATGATTTTGCTTGACTTGGACTGAGCTACATATCAAGTTGTAAATGCTGATTGATGTCAGAAGGAAGCTACACTTGAATAAGGAATATTTCTTCGCATTTTAGTTTTACACACATTTTTCAAAATATCCTCTGAATTTGCTCCCCCTTATCAGTCATAATATCCTAGTACTGTATGAAGGAGAGAAACAAACATAACATTCAAAGAATAATTGTCTTGTGAAGGTTATTATCTCATAGCATAAAAACTGCAAGTAAAGATACAATACTCATTATTTTCCTGTTTGCAAATTGAATTAACTAAATCTTAAAATCACATTTAGATCACACTAGGTTTAATATAAGGATGCATTTTTGTGTGCATATGTTTTATGTGGTAGTTTAAAAACACATATTTTATCACAAGCAATTTTATTATGTTCTTTATTTATTTAATAAATGAACACTCATTTCATTACATCAATCAGTACTAGAATTCCCTTTAAGATCATCCCTTGCACATCCCTTCAATGTCAAACTCATGACATCTACAAACACAGGAGCCACAGTCTGGTTTTGTGTGTGTGTGTGTGTGTGTGTGTGTGTGTGTGTGTGTGTGTGTGTATTCCTCTCTCTGTGTCTCTCTATGTCTCTCTCTGCCTGTCTCTCTCTGTCCCTTTGTCTCTGTCTAATATTCATACATATATATATATATATATATATATATATATATATATATATATGGCTTACAACACCCCCACTGCTACAAATATGTGTTGAATTTCTTGAACCTCAGTACATCTCTTCCCACACCTGATCCTGCCCCCCTTTCCCATAGTCTTCCTTTCTTATGCTAAAGTTCCTCCCTCGCTCCATCTTCCATGATTATTTTCTCCCTGCTTCTAAGTAGGACTGAAACATACACTTATAAGAAATGGTTTTATTTCTTCTTGAGCTTCATATGGACTGTGAGTTTCATTATAATTATGCTGAGATTTGCTCTTAATAATCACTTATCAGTGAGTACATACCTTGTGTTTTCTTTTGTGACTGGATAATCTCACTCAGGATGCTATCTTCTCTTTCCTAACATTAATGGAAAACCTTTTAAATTGCATTTTATTCAAAGCTCATACTTCTGTCCTTCTGAAGATATTATTTCAGGTTTCATCCCCATGACTACTCACCCTAATTATATTTTTTGAGGATTCTCTTCTGTGAATTTAGATATCCTCTACTCTGTCATATACATGAATAGAAATTGTGGAGAAATAACTTGATGTGGAAATGACTGTCCCACATTCTTGAGAGCAGCATCTGAGTAAAGGACCAACATTACCATAATGAGTACTGTTGGAAATAACAGTCTGTTTTCATTTCCTACAACATTAAATATAATGGGATGATTGTGTTCCCATGAAGATGTGAGGTATTATCCTGAATGTCTACTACACATTTCTCCTGTATAAACTATAGAGAAGTCATATGCCTGGGAATGCAGGCCACAGAAGCAATATACTTCCTGGTAACAGTTGATTTCTCCTAGAAAGATCAGTGTATTTCAATGTGGAGAGTCAATCTTCTTTTAATCCCCTCTTATCACACCCTCAAATCCTGGTACCTGTATGGTGAATAGATTATTACAGGTACCCAAACCAAGGCTGTCTGACCAAAAGAAATGATTATGTTTTGTTTCTTCATCCAGAGATTGTTTTGAGTGGATCTGATGTTTTTGAAATTATTGTTAAATTGTGTGCTTTCATTTTCTGCTTGTGGACGTTGTACATCGTGGTGCGGAGCCTAGTGCGCACCACGATGTACAACGTCCACAAGCAGTGGATTTAGGTATAATCACTGAATGAAAATTTGGGATTCTTTTTTTCTTTTTTTTCTTTTTTTATTACATAATCTGTCTATTTCTAATTTTTCCTATTAACTATGTCCTTTGCCCTACGGAAGCATTCTAGTTCCATGAGGT
>NC_034590.1:32711617-32729121 GCF_900095145.1 Mus pahari | reverse complement strand
ATATATATATATATATATATAATTATTTCATCTTTTTTTTTACTGGATTATTGCATACTAGCTAGTACTTTGTGTCCTTCAATTGCTCAGTAAACAAAGCATGATTTTGGTACCTAAATTTTTTTTCACTGAAATACTGCTAGTGCACTGTGGAAAGTTATAACTTTAGTTTTCTCTGGGTTAAATACAGGAAGGGAAGCATATACTCTAACAGGGGAAAGTGGTATGACAAAAATAGAAGCTTTTTAGTCACACTTACTAACAGATTGCAGCTATACTCATGTTGATGGTCTAACAATTACATGAACCCATTCTATTTAGCTCCTTTTATTCCCTTTATTGTATGTATAAAGAACACTACTTGCTTTGCCAATGATCTATATTTTAGAGTTCTTCATAATAATTTTGGAGAAGTGAAGGAAAGGGAAAGAAAAATAATGTAGAGCCTAGGGAGGTAGCTCAGTGGTAGAAAACTTGAAAAATATTCTTAGTTCTAGATTTCTTGGCACTAAAAGAATAATAAGACCACAGGAATATCAACTTCTTTTGTCTAAAATAGCCTTAACTGTTTGCTCTGCCTTGTTAAACTAACACAGTGATAGTTACATAATTATTGTTCATTAAGATGTATATCAGTAAAGAGGTAGGTGCTAGACAATTCTAGAAACATGAAGAAATAAATTAGTTTTTAGTCTGCATGATTGAAAGATTGAATAATTAGATACCTATAGTATCTTAATACTTAATCACTCTTTCTAAAAAAGTCATATATTCTACTGTTTTAAAGTATCATAGAATATTCATTTTCTCTATGATGCATGCTTTGATTTTGTTCTATAATTCACTATTTTCTGTACTGTTTCCAATTAGAAGTTTTTGCTTCATAAAAATTCATCATTCCAATGTTAATAAAATCTATATTAATACAGTCAATTATGGTGTTATTGCTTGAGATAAGGAGTCAAGTGAACACATGCTCCTAATTTCTCAATTGTTTGTTTGTTCATTTGTTTGTTTACTTGCTCTCATGGTGTTGTTTAAATGGTTACTCTTATTCAGGCATTCGAAAAATAGAAATTATTTTCAATTATGAAAATTGGATGAAGAAATATTTGCAGCAAATCCCTTTAAAGAAAACTATAGGTACATGAGGTTGTAGTTACAACTATTAAATCTTACAGTATCAGGTGCAGAAGAGGTTAAAACTCATTCTGTGAAGTAATACTTCATTATTCTTAGTTCCTATACTGATCACATTCCTAATTCCTTGATTTCCCTGTTCAAGAGTGATATGTAGTGTTTAGTTTCATTTTTTTTCTGTTTCTATGCTACATTTTTACTTTAAAATATATGCCAAATTTCCCTCTATTCTAGGAGGTCTTTTCCAGTGGTGAAAAATCACTGATAACATATTTGTATGTAGAATGTTTGAAAATGTTTGTAAGTGATAACATTGATGAAACCTTCAATCTCTACGATCAAAGCAACTGTCATCTCTCCCTGAAATTTAAACATATCCTGTAAGTATGCTGATAAACATATCCCTATAGAAGTTCTACTTTAAAGTGATTACTTTACGTACAAGTACAAATTGATATTATCTTGAATACTTGTACACATGATTGTTTAAAAATATAATAGTGGATTTTAAAATTAAGAGAAAGTTCATTTTGAAATGTGGAGAATTGTGAGCAAATAGTAATGGCCTGAATACAGGCATACTATTTTTGAAACATGTTTGAGTAAATTTGAAAGGACCAGTGACCTGTATGTAATTAGTTTGTGTTCTTTTGCTATATTATGTACCTGGATACAAGTTGGATGGTAGACCATGTATGTGTTTTTCTCTCAAATTGACCTCCAACCTGTTTTTCTGTTATCCATACAGGAATTTTATGAGCACTAAATACAAAGCTGTGAGGAGAAAAAACACTACCTTTCAACTGATAATTCCTATAATTTCCTAGAGATTTCTGCAAATGATTGTCTTACACTGGCCTTTAGTGGAAGCCAAAATGATAATATCTTGGGGAGTTTATCTCTGTCAGCTGAGGAAAGATATCTAAGCTTGGATTATTGACTTATTTTATGCCCACAGAAAAGAGTATTCAGTGTTATGACATGGTTTTCTGATAGTCCAGCTTCATACTCTCAACTGTTATATGCAAATCTTCCCTAAAATACCATTATTTCCAAATGGTGTAGAATATATTTCTAAGGAAATTATAGTGGAGACATTTTCCATAAAAAGCCATGCTCTCTTTCAAGGAAATATGTTCTTGTGCAACTTTGGTGTTGGAGTTATAATGATCCAGTAATTACCCCATTTCCTTTGTTTTGTAAATAAACCCAAGAGTCTCATTTGTTCCTCAGATCAAAATTTTGGTGAAGTTTTGAATTGGTTTGCCATTAAATGTAGTATGAGACATGATTTATTCCTTTCACCACGAAAATTAATTTTATATAACCACACTCAGGACATTTTTGTGATAATTTCGATTGCAATGATTGGTTTTCCAAGAGACTTTATCCTATCCTTGTGGTAGGGATTGAGACAGCCAAGTGAAATCTAGTTGAATGAGGGAGTTTAATTTGATTGGAAAATGCTTACACAATTGTTGCTCAAATTTTAGTTAATAATAATGTGAGCCTGACTAGTAGAATACTAATTAGTAGAATATCTAATGTAACGCTGACAAGGCAGAGGATATCTACATAGTAAATCACAGTTAGGCAGTCTTTTTCCATGTTTTATGTAGTTACAGAATTTGCATGGTTATGTTCAGCCCTCTGAGTCCGATATTTGGGAAGAATTATCATTTGGTAGCTACCTGAGATAACAAGGCTAAACTGCTTTAAAAAATGCCACTAGAAAAGGTCAAATTGGAGAAGTAAAGGTATATAATGTTTATTTTTATGTATAGGTGGACAACTACAGACATGGATAAAAAATAAAACAAAACAAAAGCAAACAAACAAACAAACAAACAAAAATCTAGAACGATGTAGTGGGTTGGCATAGTGCTGCTTGTAATTTTTTAAATTAGATATTTTCTTCATTTACATTTCAAATGCTATCCCGAATGTCCCCTATAACCTCCCCCCACTCTGCTCCCCTGCCCACCCACTCCCACTTCTTGGCCCTGGTGTTCCCCTGTATGGGGCATATAAAGTTTGCAAGACCAGGGGCATCTCTTCCCAATGATGGCTGACTAGACCATCTTCTGCTATATATGCAGCTAGAGACACGAGCTCAGGGGGTACTGGTTAGTTCATATTGTTGTTTCACCTATAGGGTTGCAGACCCCTTCAGTTCCTTGGGTCATTTCTCTAGCTCCTCCATTGGGGTCTCTGTGTTCTATCCTATAATGACTGTGGGCATCCACTTCTATATTTGCCAGGCATTGGCATAGCCTCACAGAGATAACTATATCAGTGTCCTTTCAGCAAGATCTTGCTGGCATATGCAATAGTGTCTGCCTTTGGTGGCTGCTTGTATTCTAATGCTAATTTTTGGCCCCCAAGTCTGGTTGTCCCAGAGAGGAGAAATCTTCCTGTAAGTGCTCTGTGGTTCTGCTGTCAAGTTATTTATGATTGGTAAACTTTCCAAGAGCCAATAGCTAGCTGGGAAGGAGAGACATAGGTGAAGTTTAGTTTTTATGGTACACCATCATCTTTTTTTTCTTTTTCCTTTCCTTTTTCATTTTTCCTTTCCTTTCTGCCTTTTTTTTCTTTTTTTTTTTTCCACAAGCCATCTAGAGCAACATAACACTATGATTCTAGGTACATAAAATGTTATCAAAATGCATTCATCAAATTGTGAAGATTATATACCCCAGAACAGTGGAATGTCAGGGCCAGGAAGTGGGAGCGGTTGGGTGGGGAGCAGGGCAGGGGGGATGGTATAGGGGACTTTCAGGATAGCATGTGAAATGGAAATGAAGAAAATATCTATTAAACTTTTTTTTAAAGCAAAGTATGTTTATCAAATCATTGGTACATCACACTGTAGAACTAAAATGACCTTTCCTCACAGATTAAAACAGTTATCCAATATTAAGTTTGTAATCAGTCATTAGACAGTTTTACCCCAAGCAATTAGATGTATGCCTCATTATTTGTTCTACACAAAGTTTAGAAACACTGTATTAATGAAGCACCCATAAAAAATTTTACAACCTGTCTTTATGACATGAGAAAAATAAGGACAATATCTCTAAAGTAACTGAGTACCTCGTGATCTTGGAATATTACATAGATAGGGGGCTATTGCCAACCCTAACTATTCCAAACATGAAGAATAGATCTTTGGCTAATACTGAGTGAAAAACTGAACAGAATAAATTGTGACTCTAACTGGACCAAATGAAAGACCTTAGGCTGTTTTAAGAAAAAAACCTCTTGAAGAACCTCAAAATAACAGCTCTCAAAAGTCACCATTTTCTGAGATACACATTTCTGAGACTTTGGTTTTCAACTTCTTTAGGGATTTCCATATCAGATATAATGCTCATTAGATATTTAAATCATAATTAAAAGTATTTATAAAGCAGTGACAAAATATGTTCATGGTTGTTGGTCACTTCAACATGACTATCTATACTAACCTTCCAAAACATTAGGAAGGGCTAAAACCATTCTCTTAATTTATTCTGCACATTAAATTCTTTTTAGTCTTGATCTTTGTATTTATTGCTGGTTCTTAAAGAAAAAAAAATGCCCAGATTTCACAATACTTTAAAGATTTTACTTATGGATATATAAGTCACTTCTGAGACACTTCTTTGTATTAAAAGATGTAATAATGACTTACTGTGTTTTAAATAGTGTCCTTTTCTTTACATAGATGAATCTTTGGTCCTTGAGACACTGGTATTCAGGATATTTTCACCATATTTTAATAATCATGGAGTGTCAGAGATAAAGGGAACACTTGTTCAGAGTGTTGGATCATGTGGAAAGCAAATATAATAAAATATTTAAAAATATTATTAAAAGAATATAATTGATATCATTCCTATTCAGTGATTAGTACTCTTAAAACATTTAACAGGAGGACACTATACTATCACTATAATTATATTGATGACTTTATGAATACCAACCACTTTATATTTTATAAGCATTAATATGAATATGTTTAACAGTAAGAATGAAAGAAGAAAGAGCATAAACAAGACTATTCTCGGGCTTTCCCTTTTGATCATCCTTCAAGATTTCCACTTTACTATTCAGGTTACTCATATGCTGCCTCATGAAGGCTCCCTAGAAAAAGATAAATTATTTTTTTACTTCTTTTATCACACCCCTCCATGAGGAAGAACAGTATCCATCAGTACTCACAGTATGTCAGGGAGTAGACAATGGGACTAATGCCTATACCCACTTTGAATACATGCTAACTCCCATTTAAATTAGATAGATAGATAGATAGATAGATAGATAGATAGATAGATAGATAGATCTCACTGTTGTTCAGTTTATCTTCACAACATTTTCATAATCATGGAAAGCCTGACAAGATATAAGAAACAGAGTGAGAGGGTGGGGAGAGGGAGGGGGAGTTTGAGAGAAAAAGACAGACAGATATATAGACAGAGAATAACTTTTAACTAAATTTTATCATGATGAATCAGATTTGGATTTAAGGAAAACTTCCTATAACTCCTGTCAGGTAACCACTTATCATTTTTGCATGTGTATACTGTGGCAAAGTATTTCCTTTTTAAGTGAAAATTAATTATTGCATATATTACATTTTGAGTTTTGATTTTCTTGAAATTATTTTTATATTTTATAAAAAAAACATATATTGTTTTCTAGTGATCAGACTATGGGGTTAAACCTATAAACTAATATATTGTCCTAAAAGGAGATGATACACAATCTTCTAATTTTCTAGGAAAGCTCACAGATCTCCATCTGGAATCCTGAGAAGAGAAATAAGTGATGGTTGCATGGTTGAATATTTGAGTTTTTAAAATCTGATATTCCTATTAACTATATTTCACATTTCAATTACAGAGGAGGATGAAGCACCTGCAACAACAGGAGCAGCAACAGGAGCAGCAGCAGCAGCAGCAGTGCCAGCAGTGCCAGCAACTGCAGCAGCAGCTGCAACGTAGGAGGAGAAATAACAGGAGGAGCACGAAGAGCAAGAAGAACAGGAGGAACAGAAGGATCAGGAACACCAGGAGGAGGAGAAGAAATAATGAGTGATTGCATCTATATTTATGCAAAGAGTTTGATGTGGTAGATATGTTGGTAAATATAATAATATTTAAACATGAAATTGTAATAAAATAATTAAAAGATATCAGAAAGGCTTCAATGGCATGCAAATACCATATTCAGCTTATATAGTAAATTAAATTGCTAGAGAGAGAGAGAGAGAGAGAGAGAGAGGTATATAGATTATAGATATATAATACATAGATTAGATAGATAGATAGATAGATAGATAGATAGATAGATAGATAGATAGATAGAAAATCTCCTTTGGAGAAATGTGTACTCAAAGACTTACTCATGTAGGTATGACATATGTTTGCATTTCATATAACTAGAGTACTACTTACTTTCTTCATATATATATATATATATATATATATATATATATATATATATATATATAAAATGTATATATACTATTATCTATACAGAGTTCATAACTGTATAAGATCTGTGCTTGTCTTATTTTTTTAGTAATTTTTATATTTTAAATTATATAAGAGCTCAAAACATTAGAGTTGACTCATTCTATAGTATGCATACATTTGCACATAAAGACTTGAGTTTGGGTTCTTTGAATCTTCCTAACTAAGCAAAAAATTGACATGAAATTGTCTATCTGTAATCCCATCTTGGGCTAGCTACTCTCTTAAGTTTATTGATCTCAGATAATGATTATCTAAGATTAATGATATACTCTGTCTCAAAATATATGGAGGAAATTGAATGGAAAGTTATGCAATCTCAACCTCTTTCTACTACATACCTGTGTTCACATCTCACATCTACACAGGAATGAACAAGTATGTACCTGCACAAGTATTTTCACATACATGATATGTAATTAGATTTTTTTTGGAAAAGTCCTACTATGTTGACAAGGACATAGTACTCATATATGTAGATTAAGCTGTCTTTAATCTCACAGAGACTGACACAATATTAACCCTCTTTGTGCTTGAATTTAAAAGACACAGACCACTAACCTTGGCTTAATTGCAGGTTTTTAAGGAGTAAATTTTATTCCATTGAAGAATATATCTAAACATATAAGAATAGAGAATATCATATTCATAATTATTTCAAATAAATAATGTGTATATCAAGATCTTAATTCAATTGTGATTTCAGGTTGTTCTTTCAAAATTGACTATCATGTATTTTCTTATGAATTTTAAATTGTTTGGCCACAAAACCAAGTATAAATTACCTGAGCTTTGGAGAAATATAGTCATAGTATCTAAATAGTTTTTGAATTTAGAGATTAATCATAATACTAAGATTCTAATCCATTAGTCAGAACATTCAAAGTGGCATTATTTTTCTTTATCCATTCTACTGTTGAAGGACAACGAGGTTATATCCAGTTTCTTGCTACTATGAAAAGGTGACAAGTAGGTGACAAGTGTTCCTGTGGTATATTGTGGCAACTTTTGTGTATATGCTCAGGAGTGGTGTAGCAGGGTCTTGGATAGAAATAGTCCCAATTACCTGAGGGATTTAAAATTGATTTCCAAAGTTATTGTAAAAGTTTGCACTCTCACTAATAATGGATGAATGTTCTCCTTACTCTATATCTTTACCAGTATAGGCTATCACATCAATTTTTTGATCTTGGGCACTTTGCAGGAATATGATTGAATTTCAGGGTCCTTTTGATTTGCAGTTCCCTAGTGTCTAAGGATGTTGAACATTTCTTGAAACTACACCATTCTTTACAAATGCTCTCAGCATTTACTTTAAGTTTGATTATGGAATAGTTATCTACATATACTTTTATTTGTAGTTTAAAGTATGCATATGTTACATTTACCATAGAGGTAGTTTTAATTCATATTATGTATGTCTGATACAGAGTCTCACTGTGATGTCATTTGAGACATTACATTAATTACTGAACCCATGCTTCCTCTCAGCTTCATGAGAAGATCACTACAGATGCAGCTCACCACAGTTAGCTAGTGGTATTGTAACAACTGTTCATTACTGAATTTCTCTTTTGTTTTCTTGTGTACAATTTAATCAAAAATTTATATTTTCTCATATACTACAGGTTTGCTTAAATCATTTTACATCTAATCATGTTTTAATACTATCTATATTTTTAAGTTACAAAAGATATTTTAACAATGAAATATATTTTGCAAAATTTTATTTTTCATTATTTAAATCAATATTTTAATCAAATATTCAATTACATCATACCACTCCTCAAAGATCTTCTCCTATTTTCACACTACTTTAAGTTCTTTGGCAAAAAGATTCAAAAATCTAAATGCAAACAATTCCTACAAGTCAGGAAACTGTAAACACATTCAAAACAATTTAAATACCAAAACAACAATAAGAAACAAAACTAAAAGGGAAAAAAATCACCAAATTGTAGCCATGTAAATGTATACTGAAAAAGTCAGAAATGTGTGGAGTCCAATTATTTTTTGAAGAACTACTGTCGAAACTGAGGCCTGTCCTACTGGATGAACCTTTTTTCACTTTTTATGGAAAAATAAATTTGATATCTCTAAGTGGATATATGTAAGAGTTCTGTTGTTTATGTTTACTCTAGTGCCCACCTTTTCTCATATATATATATATATATATATATATATATATATATATATATATATATGTTTTATTTATCAATCCACTCATTCATGTTTTAAAATATAAGGACATTAACTTAAATAAAATAAAACAAAAACTATCTATAGTATGAATAGACTAATAAATAGTTGCCTGGATGTACTTCCCTCAATGTAGGTGTATTTTAATATTAATTGAGTCCACAAAACTTGTTTGCATGAAGAAATCTATAAGTAGTTTCTGGCAACATGCCCCCTGTTAAGCCCCCTGTTAATACAGATTAGTAAATAAACATCACAGAAACTAAGAGTTGATAAGGTGAGAAAGCTGCAGGATTTAAGTTACCCATGTTTGGAAACATGATGAAAAGGAAGGACAGAGAGATGTAGTGTCTGAGGAGAGTGCAGGTGAGAAAAAGCAGAGCCACCATGTGAAGGAGCCTGGAGAACATGGCCTAGAGTACTGCTCAATTGAATCAAGAACAATAAAAAAGATCAAAGAAATTAATAACTAGTAACCCAGAGTTATATGTGGGAGGTATATTCTAACAGCAAATAAGTTAGGCAGTTGCTCAGCTATTTTGCTGCTAGTGTCAAATTAAATATAAAGGCTGTGTGGTTTTCATTCAGGAACATAGGTCATTGATGCAAATGACCAATGAGAGATTAATTTAAAAATAAGTACTATGAATATGATAAAAATATTTGGGCAAGGAAATTCCACAGAAAGTCCTGAACCCAATTCAATACATAGTAATCAGAGACCGACTTCACTGTATACTCAAACAGCCAATAAAATCCCTTATTTGGAAGTTATAGTATGTGTGGGAAGGATCTAGTATAATATGAAAAACCCTGAAATGTGGCAACTTAAGGACAATGTGGGCACGGACTTCACATGTTCATTTTATTAAAGTTTCTAAGCACTTTCATCTACAATAGAAATTTTCTGTAATTTTGGGAGGAGGACCCAATAGTTTGGCAACAATTTGGGTTGTTTGAAATTTTCTGTTCTACTTAAAACAGACCTTGTTGCCAATAACTCAATTAAATATAAAACAATTCCAGTTCTGGGAGTTTTGTAGAGTGACAAGTAATGGCCATTTGAGACACATTATGTGATTATTTCTTTTAGATAAACACACACACACATAAAACACAAATAAACACACACACACATACACACACACACACACACAAACACACACATACACACACACACATATTTAGATAGATAGATAGATAGATAGATAGATAGATAGATAGATAGATAGATAGATAGAGATATCACTAATTTATAACGTTTTCACTGTACGTCAACAGTACTCCTCAGATGCCAGGTTATTTTTTTCCTACTCTATTTCTTTCCAAAATACTGTCTCCTCACCCTAGATGTTTATCCCTATTTTGTTTTCCACATGCTCCTTTCTTTTCCCATTCCCCACTAGATTCCACCCCTATTCCCAATCAGTTACTATTTTCTAATCTCTAACCTCTGTCAGAGTATGCTTTATGAAACTTGTACATACTCTCTGCCAATAAAATTTCATCCACTCTTGGTTATGTACAAGGTAATTTTCTCTGTGTCTATGTCACCATCCCAACAATAAAAAGAAAACAACAAAAAATTACCGAATTAATTACCCAGCAAGGCAAAAAAGTGCAAAATTAAGATTAACCAAATACCCTCAAAAGAACAATGAAACAAAATGGATGTTTTCAGTATTTCAGTCTTTGTGGCCTTCCGTGGAATGTGTTTCGTATAACCAGTAGCATTCTGATGGATTAAAATGAATTTAGCACTTCTACACATCAGGATCAATTACAAAAATCGTCTTGGTTAAGGATGGTGCTTTGTGTCTACTTTCACTTCTTACTACTATATATTTCTGTTTGTTTTGAACCACTCCTGTTCCTATGTTTGCTGGTACAACCTCTGGGTTTTCTATATCCATTGCGGGAGCAAAGATTGATGAATACATCCAAGTGAGGCCATAGTATTCCAAAGTTTGTGGATATAAATGGATTCATATCCTTGTACTCACAAATTCCTTATATAAATGATTGTTATTAAAAAGTGAGATAGTTCTTTCCAGCTTCTGGCTATTATAAATAAGGTTGCTATGAACATAATGGAGCATGTGTCCTTATTACCAGTTGGAACATATTCTGGGTATATACCCAGGAGAGGTATTGCGGGATATTCCAGTATAACAATGTCCAATTTTCTGGGGAACCATCAGGCTGACTTTCAGAGAGGTTGTAAAAGCTTGCAATCCCACCAGCAATGGAGGAGTGTTCCTCTTTCTCCACATCCTCGCCAACATCATCTGTCACCTGAATTTTTGATCTTAGCCTTTCTGACTTGTGTGAGGTGAAATCTCAAGGATATTTTGATTTGCTGTTCCCTGATGATTAAGGATGTTGAACATTTTTTTCAGGTACTTCTCAGCATTTTGGTATTCCTCAGTTGAGTATTCCTTGTTTATCTCTGTACCCTATTTTATAATGGGTTTATTTGAATGTCTGGAGTCCAGATTCTTGAGCTCTTTGTATATATTGGATATTAGTGCCCTATCAGATTTAGGATTGGTAAAAATCCTTTCCCAATCTGTTGGTGGCCTTTTTGTCTTATTGACAGTGTATTTTGCCTTACAGTAGCTTTGCAATTTTATGAGGTCCCATTTGTCAATTCTTGATCTTACAGCACAAGCCATTGCTGTTCTGTTTAGGAAGTTTTTTTTTTTCCTGTGCCAATATCTTTGAGGGTTTTCCCCACTTTCTCCTCTATAAATTTCAGTGTCTCTGGTTTTGTGTGGAGTTCTTTGATCCACTTAGACTTGAGTTTTGTAAATGGAGATAAGAATGGATCAATTCTCATTCTACATGATAACCACCATTTGTGCCAGCACCATTTGTTGAAAATTCTGTCTTTTTTCCACTGGAAGGTTTTAGTTCCCTTGTCAAAGATCAAGTGGCCATAGGTGTGTGGATTCATATCTGGGTCTTCCCTCAACAAAGGAATGGATACAGAAAATATGGTACATTTGTACAATGAAGTACTACTCTGCTATTAAAAACAATCAATTTATGAAATGCTTGGGATAATGAATATATCTGGATGATAACATCCTTAGTGAGCTAACCCAATCACAAAAGAAGTTACTTGATATGCACTCACTGATAAGTGGATATTAGCCCAGAAATTTAAAATACCTAAGATACAATTTGCACATGCCTTTAATCCCAGCTCTTGGGAGACAGAGGCAGGCGGATTTCTGAGTTCGAGGCCAGTCTGGTCTACAGAGTGAGTTCCAGGTCAGCCAGGACTATACAGAAAAACCCTGTCTCGAAAAACCAAAAAAAAAAAAAAAATCAAGAAGAAATAAGACCAATGTGTGGATACTTCATTCCTCCTTAGAATGGGAAACAAAATACCCGTGGGAGGAGTTACAGAGACAAAGTTTGCAGCTAAGACGAAGGATGGTCCATCCAGAGACTACCCGACCTGGGTAATCTTCCCATAATCAGCCACCAAACCCAGACACTATTGTATCTGCTAACAAGATTTTGCTAAAAGGACCCTGATATATCTGTCTCATGTGAGGCTATGCCAGTGCATGGCAAATACAGAAGTGAATGCTCACAGTCATCTATTGGATGGAACACAGGGCCCCCAATGGAGGAGCTAGAGAAAGTACCCAAGGAGCTGAAGGGGTCTGCAAACCTATAAGTAGAACAGCAATATGAACTAACCAGCACCCCCAGAGTTTGTGTCTCTAGCTGCATATGTGGCAGAAGATGGCCTAGTTAGCCATCATCGGGAAGAACGGCCCCTAGGTCTTGTAAACTTTATATGCCCCAGTACAGGGGAATGCCAGGGCGAAGAAGTAGGAGTTAGTGGGTAGGGGAACAGGGCGAGGTGAGGGTATAGGGCACTTTCAGGAAAGCATTTGAAATGTACATAAAGAAAATATTTAATAAAAAATTAATTTCATAATGATAAAAAAGTGAGATAGTATATGAAGTTAGATGGAATATTAGTACTAGTGTGGTAGGGATAGATATTCAAGGATATGGAACTTGATATATCTTTTCAAACAAAACTATTCAAATAATGATATTGCATCAACTATTTTATCAAGATAGATTGTTACTAATACATAATATCATAAGTTTTCACAAGGATGCACATGAGTGCAACATGTTTTTTTTCACACAGATAGAATTGATAAAAATGTATACATGCATATATATATATATATGTGTGTGTGTGTGTGTGTGTGTGTGTATCCCTTTCTAAAAATAAATATCTTACATTAATTTTTTATCATTATATCTCTCAGGGAAATTGTGATTTAATTGGATATATTTCTTGCAAAAGAACTGGACCCACCATTTATTTTTAGTGTCCAAGAAGCTTAATGCAGGACATGATAACAGAGATAAATATCTTATATACTTTATAATTCATTATTACAATCATCAAACTCGTGAAAAAGACACAGTCCTATAAGAGTAATCAAAAGCAAGTTTAGTTTGGGTACCCAGAATCACAATCAGAAAACTGTAGATGGAAATCAATGTATTCCTACAGATATTCTGAATCTACTCATTTTCAGATTCTGGATACATGGTCAGCAATCAGGCACTAATGACAGTTTTTGCTCCACTGACACACACACACACACACACACACACACACGCAAATATATTTGTGGTCTTTTAAATTCTCAGGGTGAGCGAGAAATAGATAAATCAGCAGTTCAGACCTGGATCACTAATTTTTGCTTTCTCTTACTATTTGAGAACTCTTTAATAATTGGTTTATATACCATTCATTTGGGGGTACAAAATCTCTTCGAATTAAATGCAATATGAGACAATAAAATTTTCTGTAGTGAGATTTTTTTTACCAGTGAGACTCTGGGTATAACCCATGTCTCAACCTGTTCTGGGTATAATCAAAGCTTATCTATGAGTTGCTCAAGGAAAAGAAGACTGTTCCTAAAATCTACAGGAGTCAGAGAAAATAGGAAGTAGAAATAGTTTGTTTGATTGACAGGATTACAGTTGTGAGTTTCCTAAATCCTTTCTCCTGTGGAAGAAATGTGTGTGTTTGTCTGAAACCATTAATTCTGCTTAAAATATGGCAGGGNTTTTTTGTGAATCTTGCAATACTGCATCATTTTCAGTGTACATGATTCAATTTCAATATTAATTTCTGAAGGGAAACAAGGATTTTTCTGCTTCTTTCCTTCACTAAGGGTGAACATTTTTAAACACTGCTATAGCTCTAAGTTCCTCGAGGCACTCTACTGGCCAGGCCTTGTCTATGACGCACCATATTTACGAGTTTGCATATCGAGAGCACTCTAACTGCACTAACAGATTATTCCAGCTTGCTGCCCTAGTGGGTAAAAGAACAATCTCTGAACTCCAAATGCTGATTATTTCTAGAAATCTCTGTCTCTAAAGAGCTTAATATGAAAGAAATATTCTATTCTAGTCAGTTCTTGCTTCCTCTGGGCTGACCACAGGAAGCTAATATGCTGGTCTTTCCCTCCCAGTAAATGTGAGGGCTTGACACAAGAGGATTCAGAGGAGAAGAATTTAGCAGAAAGTAGAAGGATAGCAATCAAACCCATTTCCTCCCTTTATTGTTTATTAATAATATACAAAAGAGACAATTTGTTAACTGTGTGGGCACACAGGTTTCCAACCTCTGTCCCTAATGACCACCAATCACTATTTTCCACCCACAGATCACTCTTCCTACCCTAACTCTACACAGAATGACAGTGGAAGAATACTAAACTTTGACTTGTAAATCCACTAATCTCCATTCTCAAAATCTACAGAAAACACTGCCCTGCAAAACCCTTATATAATCCTCATTTTCTTCTCAGTTGTCTCATGGTTCTAGCCTCAAGAGGGGCAGCCATGCTTTTGGATCTTTTTCTTCCCAATATATCTCCTGTGCGTGTTTTGATATGTGCTGTGACATTCTAGTAAACTTTGGCTCTCAAATGCCAGGATAAGTTCTTCCTTAGAGCTGTGATATTTTCAAAGTCAGGGAGAGTCTTACCTGTCCTACTGACACTATCACCTCTTTGAGTTGTAGGATTTTCATACATCATGATCATATTTGTTGCATGAGTTCTTCTTAGAACAAAGAAAATAACACTGGCGGTCTTATTTGTAATTATTCCAGTGCTTACCAGTGTCTCAGAAATTAAGCTTTTCCAATCTGTACTATTTAGCCATGGACAAATTGTCATTGCTCTTTGGCAAATATTAATTTTTATAGTTTTTGTCTCTTCCTGTCTATCCATTTTTTCTATGAGATCAGGCAAGCAGTGAGAGTATTAGAAAATCAATTGAAACTCCATTGTATGAAATTATTATTTCCAACTTCAAGGGAAAGAAATCATCCACCACGTTTACTAGACATTCTTTAAAAATTAATCTGCCAATGTCAGACCACTGTCACTTCATTCTCATTCTGTTCACGCTAATCATTTCTATAACATGGAAATTTATGTAGTTAAACTGTTTTGTCTGAATTGTTGATGGCAATGACCAAAATCTTTTCAAACTTGTATATTACATAATATCTAATGTTCTCCCCTTCCATCTGCAATTTTATTCTGTCCCATTTTTTTCTTATTATGGAAAAATCTGATAGGGAAAGAGTTTAACATTAAAAAAAACCTAACCTTCAACTGACATACATCACAGACAACTCTACAATCACAAGCAGCCATGCATGCAATACATTAGTAATAAATATAAAATCAGGTGTTTGCATGTCTCAAAGAATGTCTCATTGATAAAAATTTGGTGATAGAAAATGTATGCTGCTGTAACTATAGAAAAGAAAGAGAGAGAAATTAGATAGGGAAGTGAACAACATATGATTTACTTATTGCACAACCTTACCAATGCTCTCCTTGTTATAGATTTACAAAAAGAAAATAAATTCAGAAAGCTTTACAGAGTTGTATATGAATGGAAAGTATTGAATTTATTGCATGGTTTGAAATTTCCATTATTTAACTACCATGCATGTTATTATTATATGTGGATGTTATGTAAGAATTATCCCTAAATTATTATTTCATATTTGTATTATTTGTTTCCTATTTTATGCAAACATGTAGTTAATGATTGAATTAAATTTTATATATATAACCAAAAACCCTCAACAATGAAAATCTCGACACACCCGTATCTAATTCTTTTTTTTGGGATATAAAGAAGATTAACAACGGGGAATTATGCCAAGGACAATATAATGTTACTATTCTTTTAAAATTTTTATTTTTTTATTTATATTTCAAATGTTCCCCCTTCACAATCTCCCCATTCCAGAGTCCATCATTCCAGCCCTTCTCAGCTTTGATTCTTGGAGCATGCTCCACCGTGTCTTCTACCCCACATCACACCCTAACATCTGCCATATGTAGGGCATAAAATATCTCCAGCATTAGAAGTATTCTTTCACACTGGGTAAGAGAAGACATTCATCTGCTTCATCATATGTGCTGGGGTCTGGTTACAAGTTCATGTATGTACCTTTGTTGGAGGCTTAGACTCTGGGAGCTCTGATGGTCTGGTTTAGCTGATGAAATTGTTCTTCTTATGCGTTAGAAAACACCATCCACTCCTTTGATCCTTCCCCTAACTCTTCTATAGGGGTCCTCAACCTCAGTCTAGTAGTTTGCTGTGAGTATATATATCAGGCTCAGTCAGCTGCTGGCAGAGTCTCTCATAGGACAGCCATGCTAGGCTTCTGTCTATAAGCATAACATGTCATCATTAATAGTGTCAGGATTTGTGAGTAGGCACTAAATTCTTACATTTCTTTTTAATACCTTTGTAAATCAATTACATCTTAGCTCCCTTCAGTGATTTTACCTGTGCCATGGACCAACCCAGATGGGTATGAGGTTCCCTGGGATGTGGGTTCTTGAGGTTAGGTGGGTAAGGATTCAGTGTTGACAAACAGAAACAAACACAGAGGCAGTTTGAATCTGTGTGTATTTTACAGCTCTCAATAAATGGTTTTTATACATAGAGAATCAGTTGTTACACCTCTGAAAATCTGTATACAGTGAAACAGTGAAATAGATCAGACATAAAAATTATCTTTGGTACATAAAAATACAAAATCATCAAAGTCTTCTAACTTCAAAAAAGATGTTTTCAGTAAAACATCTAGATAGAATGAATATTGTTGTTATCATTTAGTACATCAGTATACAAAAATCATCTAAGTCTAGTGGCAAATTCCCAAGTATAAGCAAATGAATTTTTATGATCAATTACTATTTAACCTCTAAGTCTAGTTCTTCTGTAACTCTTCAAATCATAAATTTAAACTGTTTTAATTCTTTCTAATTATGGCTTTCTTAAACAAGATAGCAAAACTATCTTCTGATGACACACATGAGGCTGTATAAAATATTATTGTTGGGAAAGTTTATGATTACTATCATACATGATTTATAAAATGAAGGGCTGATTTTTTCAGAGATGAGGTCATGGTTATTGACTCCAATTCAAGGGATGGTTTTGTAACCATAATACTCGCTTAAGATCTTGGCCTATGCTACCAGGAACATCTCATATATATATATATATATATATATATATATATATATATATATATATATATATATATATATA
>NC_034590.1:32677813-32711572 GCF_900095145.1 Mus pahari | reverse complement strand
AGGCAGGCGGATTTCTGAGTTCGAGGCCAGCCTGGTCTACAAAGTGAGTTCCAGGATAGCCAGGGCTATACAGAGAAACCCTGTCTTGAAAAAAAATTATAAAAAAGAAAAGAAAAGAAAACATTAAACAGGTAAATGGCCAAGAAAATTATGGCTCAATTATTTTTCCTCCTGTGAAGATTTCCACAACCATTTCCAGGAGGCCTCTCCCTTTTGAGGTCAAATGCCTCAGCCTGTGGAACTTGTCACATGGATCCTTCTGGAGGTGGAGAGGCTGGAAGGAAGAAAATAGTTTACTCCATATAATATTATAGAGACATGTCTCAAAGTTTACCATAAAACTCAAGCAAAG
This sequence comes from Mus pahari, assembly GCF_900095145.1. Lineage (NCBI taxonomy): Eukaryota > Metazoa > Chordata > Mammalia > Rodentia > Muridae > Mus > Mus pahari. The sequence continues at coordinate 32,711,220 of NC_034590.1, read as the reverse complement.
AGTTAGTTGTTACACCTTGCCTCTCCTTTTTCTTCTTCTATTTCCTGTATCAGTCGGAAATTGATTTTCCCAGAAACAATAGAGAGCATGGTAGATGCTTGTAGAAAAAAAAATTGTGGCTATTTATTTATTTATTTATATGTGTAGCTATCAACCTATGTATGTATGTGTGTATGTATGTATGTATGTATGTATGTATGTATGTATGTATGCATGTGTGTATATCTATCATCTCTCTATCTCTCTATCTCTCTATCTCTCTATCTCTCTATCTCTCTATATCTCTATCTCTCTATCTCTCTATCTCTCTATCTCTCTATCTCTCTATCTCTCTATCTCTCTATCTATCTATCTATCTATCTATCTATCTATCTATCTATCTATCTATCTATCTACCTCTTTACCTAACTACGTTTTTACCTACCCTTCTATCAATCTTTCTACTATCTAGTTGATATCTACTGTCTACTTTCAGCTATTTGTCCCTTTTAAGCCAACTGAGTTCAACTAGTTCTGGACATTAATTACTACCTGAGTATATAATCATTGATTGGTATATTGGCATCCTAGAATCAGCGTTATAGACACCTAGAAATATAAATCTCAATCCAACAGACATCTCCTGCAAATATTCTCAAAGTATATAGTAGAAACTCCATTTACCTAGCTCTCTGTGTTCAAACTTTTATTTCATTTGCTGTTTTTGTAGATTTCATGCTGCCAAATAGCTCCAAGAGGGGATAGGGCTTTAGAAGGACAGATTTATCAGGTAATATGGCAATACACTGACAGTAGCTTGAATTTTCTCTGAGCCACTGAGGATATTTTGTCTGTGTCTTCACTCAGAAGAAAAAGCAATGTCTCCAAAGGGCCACAGGGTTTATTTATACTACTTACTTCAAAAATTACATCATTTCTCATTTGCGTTTTGAAGATTTTGTAAGACATACTTATGCAAGGAGAATGAAAAAAACTTTATTAAAAAGATTATAAGGTTCAATTATCCCATCTCTTGTGTAATCTTATACAAAGGTTATGTAAGCAGGGACTAGAGACCTTGTGCTCCTCCTCATCAGAGCCTTGCAGGTACAGATACTAGGCAATGTGAAGTCTGGAAATATTTATCTTAACATGTGACTATAACAAGCTAAGCAAATACTGAATAATCTGAATTTTATGCTATTTCAAGCTTTGTTATTACTTATTTACACACACACACACACACACACACACACACACACACACACACACACAAGTTTGCAAGACCTAGGGGCCTCTCTTCCCAATGATTACCAACTAGGCCATCTTCTGCTACATATGCAGCTATAGACACAAGCTCTTGGGGTACTGGTTAGTTCATATTGTTGTTCTACCTATACTATTTCGTAAATATGTTTTTTAACATGCTTTTATATTCACATCATTTAAGTGTGAGAAGAGTGTCAAATTCTAGAATCTACTAAGTTATAGTACTTATATTCTTCAGTAAAATGCAACTAGAATTCTAATGCTTTACTAGGTACTTAGATTCTTTGCTTCCTAACCTCCTTTGGATATGGATTATTTATAAAACTTATTCAGGATGGAAAAAAAGCAGGGAATGCTACCAATTTTGTTTTTATTTGTTCTACATGTTCATATAATGGGCCTCTATTCCAGCATCTAGTGTCTATCTAAAGGCATTTTATTGATGATTTCAGTAACTAAGCTTTTTTATCTCGATTTTTATTAGTTTCTTCATTTACATTTCAAATGTTATCCCCCAAATCCCCTACAACCTCCCCCCACCCTGCTCCCCAAGCCACTCACTCATGCTTCCTGGCACTGGCATACCCCTGTACTTGGGTATATGATCTTTGCAATACCAAGGGCCTCTCCTCCCATTGATGGCCAACTAGGCCATCCTCTGCTACATATGCAACTAGAGACACAGCTCTGGGGTACTGGTTAGTTCTTATCGTTGTTCCTCCTATAAGGTTGCAGACCCCTTCATCTCCTTAAGTACTTTCTCTTGTGCCTTCATTAGGGGCCCTGTGTTTCATCCAATAGATGGCTGTGAGCAACCACTTCTATATTTGCCAGACACTGGCATAGCCTCACACAAGAAAGCTATATCAAGGTTCTGTCAGCAAAATCTTTCTGGCATATGCAATAGAGTCCGGGTTTGGTGGTTGTGTATGGGATGGATCTATGGGTGGGGAAGTCTCTGGATGGTCTTTCCTTCTGCCTTAGCTCTGAAATTTGTAACTCTTTCCATTGGTACTTTATTCCCCGTTCTAAGAAGGAATGAATTATCCACACTTTTGTCTTCCTTCTTCTTGAGTTTCATGTGTTTTGCAAATTGTATCTTGGATATTCTAAGTTTCTGGGCTAATATCCACTTATATTTCTCCCCCTGACCATCCCAGAATACCAAGTATTAACAAAGGCAAAAGCAAATAGTGAAGAACAGAATGTTTTATAAAACAATTATTCAAAACAGTATGAACCAGACAACTCACTGCTGAAACCTGGAACTTTGACATGAATTCTCATTAGACCAGGCAGTGTGTCATGTAGTCTCATTAGCATTTCTGTCAATAGCTCTGCATGTCTTATACAAGATTATCTGTGAATTCACAATAATGGGAAGGCCAATATAGAAAGACAATTCTTCTTACTGCTACACTCTACTTTTCTGGTCTTATATCCATATTATATTCCCATTCCTCCCTTTATTCTCCTTCTTTTCAACAGAGTGATGTAGCTATTTCATCAGGGACAGAGTGAAAAAAATTGGCAGAGACATAAGTGAAAGGTAAAACTCATTGACTTGGAGGATTCATATTCCTGAAAGACATTTCTATTCCCAATGATGACAAGGCCCTGATACACATCTCTAAATAGGAACAAAAAGAAAAAAAAATTGAGAACCCTGAGAATTTTTTAACCCATACATTATTTAGCAGAATGCTAGACTTAGAGTCATTCTATCTCTAACTCATAATGGAAAACCATGTTTTATTGCCTTGGTCTAAGGCCCAGTCTTATGTTTTGAATAGAAACTAGCTCAAGTATTTTCTAGATTATCAGAATTTACACTATCACTGCTGTTTGGTATTCCCATCCAGGATTTCGAATACCCCTACTCAAGTTAAAATACCTGTTTGACTGTAAGCCAGAAAGGTATGACTGTACTGAATTGTCAAAGGCCCCTTCTAAGCTGAGAGGACAGAATTTACCATGACTAGTATATTTGGAATCCCTAGTCAGTAATCACCTCATGCAAAAATGAACGGAATACAAAAATTCTCTGACCATGGAGGCGTGTTTTAGGATGCTTTAATGCTGTTAGATGATTTCTCTTCAATAATTTAGAGAGAAATCATCCACCTCGAATAGAAGCTCTTGGAACCAATATCCTTGGGATGGGTCACAGAAGATGGACTCTACTAGACACACCCAGGAATGGCCTATGTGGAAGCCATTCTTTTGCTTAATTTGTTCCTATCTCATATTACAATTTTAGATGAATAAGTTGTGAATAGCTAAGTGAAGACATATGTGTCTAAAGGAAAATATTAAAATTTCTTCATATCTTCAGCTTGCAGTAATCTTGAAGTTTTCTGATGAAATAACAGTAAACAATATCTATTTAAAATCAGTTAAAGGTTGGTACTGCCTGGCAATCAGAAAGAGGTGATTTGAGTGAGTTAGGAAGGCCCATTTTGTTTTAGTATAAAAGAAAGTTTTGGGAGAATGATTGCTTTTAGGGGATGTATTTGTCCAGAATTACAGGGCTTCAGGAAGCTCTTACTGGTGCCCATTCTCCTTTCTACTTTCATTCTCCTTCTTTTCAACATATTGACAGAACTCTTTCTTCAGAGACAGAGTGAATAATATTGACAGAGACTTAAGTGAAAGGTAAATCTCACTGACTTGGAGGATTCTTATTCCTGAAAGATATTTCTAGGTCCAGTGATAATGAGGTCCTGATGCACATCTCTAAATAGGAACAAAAAGAAATATTGAGAACCCTGGGAATTTTTTATTCATTTGACCCATATGTTATTTAGCAGAATGACTTACAGTCATTCTATCCATAACTGCTAATGGAAAACCATCTTAGTTTGACTAGTTCTAAGGCCCAGTCTTATGTTTTCCTTAGAAATAGCTCAAGTTTAGTCTAGATGATCAGAATTCACATCATCACTGTTGTTGGGTATTGCCATCCAGGATTTTAGAATACCTCTACACAAGTTAAAATACCTGTTTCACAATCAGCCAAAAAGTTATGATTGTTCTGAATTGTTAAATGTCTCTCCTAAGCTGAGAGAAGTGAGTTTACCATGACTAGTATATATGGAAACGCTAGTCAGTAATCAACTCATGCAAAAATGAAGGGAATACAAAAATTCTCTGACCATGGAGTTGTGTTTTAGAACTTTTAATCCTGTTATATGATTTCTCTCTAATAATACAGAGAACAATCATCCACTTTGAATAGGTTTACTGTCATAGATTCCCATTTAAGCATGTGCACTTTTTCTCCTCAGCCTCCATTAATCCTTATTGTTTATGCAAAGCTACAATAAGGATTTTCTGGCTTAGTAGAAACACTAGGAAGAAAATTTTATTAAATAGCTAAGTAGGAGATTGAAGATAGTTTGATTAAATATGTGAAGACTTGACTCTTCAATGCAGAACTAAAATAATAAGTATTAGTGGAAAATATTTTAATTAAATGAAAGGAGACAACAGTTTCCTTAACTTTGTGACTATGGCAGCAAATGCTAAATCATGGAACTATTTAATATAGTCCCAAGATAGGTCCTGCACAAATCCTGCCAATAGCAAACAAAAGCAAAAACAAATCAGCCTACATGGGTGGAAGGTTGGATTGTGTCTCTCAGTTGTTCTTATACATACATATTTTTTACAACACTTTCTACCCCATTTATGTAAAGTTTAAATGATATTGAAGATATTTTCTTTATGCTAGCTGCTTGATTTTCTTCCTTGATTTATAGTTATTCTGACATTAACAAGTTAGGCATTCCAGTAACAAACATATATATACATATATGTAAATTTATATATATATATATATATATATATATATATATATATATATATATGTAAAATTAATGACATATTATGTATTTGCTTGATTACATTTTGTGAATTTGATAAAAATGAATAAACTTGAATACTTACTCCCATAATTACCTCCCCTTCCATTCACCTTTCCTCGTCTCCTTCCACAAAATATTTTTGCCCCATATACACTCTTCTTCCATTTCACTTCAGGAAAAAAATCAAGCCTAAGTTACACCAGGGAGAACAAGTTAGAAGTGTTATAAAGGTACAATTCCTCATAGAAAGTCTGCACTAGGTAACACAGTAGGAAAATGAAAATTCATCCCTGAAATAGGCAGAGATAGGGGACCGCCACATAAAAGATGGAAGAAAACATGTAAAAGCTAGTGTGAACCAAGATTCTATTAGAAAATAGCCCATAGAATCTACTTAGTAGGCTAATAGTGGCTCACAGTCCCTAAAGAGTATATAGCAGATGCTGAATATGTCTGACTTATGTCCACTGCATAAACATTGTCTGTATTTACCTTTGGGTTCTTGTGTGACTCCCAAGTACAGAAAGGATCAATATCTCAGAGTCTGTAGCCATTGAAGATGTTTTTATTTCCCAACTAAGGTTCTTATATGGGTAAATGAGATTGGAAATTATAAAATGTTACTGTAATTGGCTAAAGTAATCATTTTCAGAGCTTCCATTTAGGCATCAAAGTAGGTGCTTTAATGGTAGGAACAACCATTCAATTGAGTATGGTCAGAAACTTAAGCAGTAAAACCCTGAAGCTCTGTATTAAGATGGCTGAGAACTTGGTGTTATTCCTTTACAAATTCTGGACTCTTATTTTTGAGAGTATGGAGGATATCTAGTTTCACTTCTATACTATTACTCAAACTACACATCTGCCTTTAACACTTTCCACTAATGCACAACCCTTCTGGTCTGTATGCTTAGGATTTTTATGAAGTTTAGGAAGTATTGTTATTGTGAGGGGAACAGTGGTATTGCAAATGTCTCCATGTCATACCATGGATCACTGTAACACAATGAACACTTGAACTATTATAGATCTCACAAATATTTAGATACTTCTTTCCAGTATGAATTATATCTTTCTGTTTTGAAATTTCACACTTTCTGTCATTGTTTTCTATGTAGATTCTACTTGTTCTAATATTGTACACTCAGGCTCGTGTTTATGCAGTAAAATATAATAGGTAAGTTGGATATTGAATCATATGATATTTTTTTAAAATGGATGAGCATGAGCATATAGCAGACGCACAAATGCATGTCAAACATGTTTTGTAATATGCTGAGAAGTTTGAAAGAAATATTGAGCTGCATATAACTAGTTTTTGTCATGGGTTCTATAATTTATGCTGAGAAAAAAATGTGTTAACCTCTACGAGGTAGCAAATATTTCCCAGAAATAACTCTATGCTCTTCATCTAACAGGAAAATGATTGACACCAATTTCAAAACTGAGACAGACAACAAAACTTGACTTTCAGCTATATTTGGAAATTCTAAATTTTCCTCTGAAAATTCTGCAAATTGCTCTCTAAAGCAGAGGTAATCTCTGTGCAGTGCAATTGATATCTTGTGGAATTTAGCTTTGCCAGCATGTAAAATATCCTAACTGGACTTAACAACTATTTGTATATACATACCAAAAGAGTAAACAGACTCAAGATGCAATTACTTGTATATTCAAGAATAAGTGTCCAGCTCTTATTGGCAATTCCTCTTTAAATTACATACCTCAAAGTGTATAAATCAAGGGGGTGTACTATTCCATATAATATTGTAATGTGTGTGGGGGTAGGTGGATTGGTTGTGTGTGGGGGTGTGGGTATGGAGGTGTGGGTATGAAATCCATCATTTCTGTTTGAAAGACTTTGTTATGCATCATTTAGGAAGAAGATATTACACCCCAAAAAAGTAGCTAATCATGTATGATTTACATAGGTGATCAGAAGCTTCACTTTTATTTTCTAGAAGCAAGTATTGGTAGAAAATTTATATTGCTTTGCTCTTGGTAAATAATGGTGGAGTTTTAGTCATTATTTACAATAATCACCAATGGAAAAAATATTAGGTCCTATGGTAGATGGGAGGTTATGTGACAACTGGCAAAAGTTTGAGAAGAAAAGTGATGAATTATTTGAGATTGAAAATGCTATGGTTAACTGAAACAATATTGAATATGGGAGTGGATTTGAAACAGAAAATGTTTGGATATTTGTTTTTCTCTATTCAGATTTATTAAAATTAGGCTTGAACAGTGGCTGTGGACACAGTCACTTTAATGATCACTGAGGTATGTGACTAATTTGAGGCAACTGGTGCATGGCATTTATCTTGGTAAATCACAGTATAGCAATCCCGTTCTATGTGTTATTCATTGGCATTTCTTATTTATGGGCAAATGTTTGGCTCATGAACTAGATATAACACATCTTGAGAAATATATCTTTGAACTGCTAAAAATGCAAAACATTTCCTTCTCTGTGTAATGGTAATTCTGTTTATAGGCAAAAAGACCAACCTGAGAGACACTGCTGGAATAAATTAGAGGTGAGTGAGAAAAAGATGGAAGGCTTACACCTTTGGCATTGACCTCTAACATATTTGGTAAGTTGGATACATAGAATAGAAATAGAGCTGCTGATTCTTTTTAGTTTCTGTTGTTTGTTTTGTTTGTTTACATTATAAGTGGACCAAAAAAAAAATAAGAGATGACCTTTATATCATTAGTTGACAGAGAGCAATGGGAATCAGAATGTTATTATGTAGATAAAAGTTGCAGTTGTGATCAGGTTTCCTAGGAAATTTAGTAGAAGAAAACTGGACTTCTTAAAAGCTAGAAATAAATGATCTTTGACTAAGAAAAAAAATTCTCTAAAAGACTAACTGTTTGATTTTGGGAAGTGCCACACAAATTGTTTTTATCATAACTTGGGGAAGCAGTATGACACCTATGCGTCTTGTATTGTCCTTTGTAAAATAGACAAAGATTTAATATCTTTGCTGAGCCAATTCACAGAACAGTATATATATATATACACCTGGAAATGCCTTGGTAGATCTAAGCCCATCTTGTCATGTGTATCTATATAGTGAAAATGCAATGTAGTAAATGTAAGTAAAACATAAGCAGAGGAAAATATTTATCTTGGACACTGGAAGTCTGATGTGAAAAGATGTGTGTTGAATCTGAGTTCCTAAATATAAAATGTTGAACATCAAATTCTGTGCTCATGATGTAGTTGGAGAAGTTAAAACCTGACAAAATGTTAATAGAAGGCCTTCATAATGAACCATTATATACATTAAAACAACTTTGTTCATCATATGAACAGTAGCACCTCTATAAGAAACAGGTGTATCTCTAGCAAGGATAGGCATAATTCTATCCCTACTATCAGAAATGCAAAATTTAAAAGAAAAACTCATATAGACATGACTAGGCACTACAGATATACATTTGAAAGACATTCCAAACAGTTGGATACTGATTTCTCAATTCTTTTATTTATTTTATTAGATAGTTTCTTATTTACATTTCAAATATTATCCCCTTTACTGATCTCCCACCAAAACCCCCTCCCCTTATCCTCTCCCACCTCCCCCTGCTCATCAACCCACCCACTGCCAATTCCTGACCCTGGCTTTCCCCAACACTTGGGCATAGATTATTCACATAACCAAGGGCCTCTCCTCCCATTGATGACAGACTAAGCTATCTTCTGCTGCATATGTAACTGGAGCCATGAGTCCCACCGTGTGTATTCTTTGGTTGGTGGTTTAATCACTAGGAGCTCTGAGGGTACTGGTTAGTTCATGTTGTTGTTCATCCTATGGAGCTGCAAACCATTCAATGCCTTGTGTTCTTTCTCTAGTTCCTTCATTGGGGACCCTGTGCTCATTCCAATGGTTGGCTGTGAGCTTCCACATCTGTATTTTTAAGGCACTGGCAGAGCTTCAGGGGATTATGTCAGGCTCCTGCCAGCAAGCCCTTTTTGGTATCCACAATAGTGTCTGTGTTTGGTGATTGTTTACAGGATGTATCCCCAGGTAGGGAAGTCTCTGGCTGGTCATTCCTTCAGTCTCTGATCTACAGTTGGTTGCTGTAACTCCTTCCATGGGGATATTGTTCCCACTTCTAGGAAAGATTAAAGTAGCCACACTTTGGTATTTCTTCTTCTTGAGTTTCATGTGGTTTTTGAATTGTTTCTTGGGTATTCTGAGCTACTGGACTAATATCCACTAATCAGTAGTACATATCATGTCTGTTCTTTTGTGATTGAGTTACCACACTCAGGATGATATCCTTCAGACATCATTAGAATTATCAACCTTAGTGAGGTAACCCAATCATAAAAGAAGTCACTAGATATCCACACACTGATAAGNGGATATTAGCCCAGAAACTTAGAATACCCAAGATACATTTTGCAAATCACAAGAAAACCAAGAAGGATGACCATCGTGTGGATACTTCATTCGTCCTTAGAATAAGGAACAAAATACCCATGAAAGGGTATAGGTACAGAGACACAATTTAGAGCTAAGATGAAAGGATGGACTATCCAGAGACTACCCCATCTGGAGATCCATCCCATCATCAGCCACCAAACCCAGTTACTAAAGCACATGCCACCAAATTCTGTTGAAGGGACCCTGAAATAGCAGCCTCTTATGAGGCTATGCCAGTGCCTTGCAAACACAGAAGTGGATGCTCATAGTCAGCTATTGGATGGAACACAGGGCCCCCAATGGAGGAGCTAGAGAAAGTACCCAAGGAACTGAAGGGGGCTGAAACACTGTAGCTGCAACAATAATATGAACTAACCAGTACCCGCTGAGCTCGTGTTTCTAGATGCATATTTACCAGAAGATGGCCTAATCAGCCATCATTGGGAAGAGAGGCCCCTTGGTCTTGCAAACTTTATATGACCCAGCACAGGGGAAGGCCAGGGCCAAGTAGTGGGAGTGGGTGGGTAGGGGAGCAGTTGCTGGGCGGTGGTATAGGGAACTTTTGGTATAGCATTTGAAATGTAAATGAAGAAAATAAAAAAAAAGAATTATTAGTGGATATTATCCCATGATATCAGTATGATAACCATTTTCCTAAGAATTTCAGAAATTCATTGTTACTGATTGTGCTGATTAGTACTCCATTATCTAAATGTACCACAGTTTTTATATCCATTCCTCTTTTGAGGGACATCTGGGTTGTTTCCAGCTTCTTGCTATTATAAATAAGGCTGATATGAACATAGTAGAGCATGTTTCCATATTACCTGTTGGAGCATATGCCCAGGAATGGTATTGCTGGGTCCTAGGGTAATCCTATGTCCAATCTTCTGAGGAACTGCCAAACTGATTTCCAGAATGGTTATACCACCTTGAGATCTCCTCCAACCCATCGGAAGTAACTGGGACCAGCAGGTTCCAGGGACATAGAAACACTGCCCAATCAGTGACTCATGTTCCTTCAGGTTGACACTGCTCTACCTTAGGTGCACAATGTTGGCAGACATTCCCATGGTCCCCATAGGACATTGGTCTCCAATCCTGGGTGCTCTAACCTGTCCAGGATCTTAGTATTCCAGGATCTCAGGAGCATGGTTACACCAGTGTCTCAAGGTATCAGCGGCAGCTTGATTCTTAGGAAATCTGACACACCCAGCTCTCAGGAACTCAGTGAAAGCTGGACTCTGAGGAGTTCTGACTCAAACAGGATTACAGGAAGGACAGATTCCAATGAGATTAATGAGGGCAGGGAACACCTGAGATAATCAAATGGTGGGAGGCAAGGATAAGAAGAGAAGCATCAGAAACAAAGGTTACTTGGTTTTATCAGAACCCAATTCTACTACCATAGCAACTCCTGGATACAGCACCACAGGAGAAAAGCAAGGTATGGACCTAAAGTCACATCTCATGATGATCATATAGGACATTAAGAAGGACATATAAAAATCCCTTAAAGAAGTTTAGGAGAACACAGGTATACAAGTAAAAGCCCTTAAATAGGAAACACAAAAATCCCTTAAAGAATTACAGGAAAACACAATCAAACAGGTGAAGGAATTGAACAAAACTATACAGGATCTAAAAATGGAAGTAGAAACAATAAAGAAATCACAAAGGAAATAATTCTGGTGATAGAAACCTAGGAAAGATATCAGAAGTCATAGATGGAAGCATCACCAACAGCATAAAATAGGTAGAGGAGAGAATCTAAGGTGCAGAAGATACCATAGTAAACACTGACACAAAAATCAGAGAAAATGCAAAATGCAAAAAGATCCCAATCCAAAACATCCAGGAAATACAGGACACAATAACAAGACCAAACCTAAGGAGAATAGGTATAGAAGAGAGTGAAGATTTCCAACGTTAAGGACCAGTAAACATCTTCAACAAAATTGTAGAAGAAAAATTTCCAAACCTAACAAAAGAGATGCCCATTAATATACAAGAAGCATACAGAACTCCAAATACATTTGACCAGAAAATAAATTCTTCCTGTCAAATAATAATCAAAACACCAAATACACAGACAAATGAATGGATCTGGAGGATGTCATCCTGAGTTAGTTAGCACAATCACAAAAGAACAGACATGATATGCACTCACTGATAAGTGGATATTAGCCCAGAATCTTGGAATACCAATGATATAAGTCACAAGCCTCGTGAACATCAAGAAGGTAGAAGACCGGAGTTTGAATTCTTTGGTCCTTCTTAGAAGGGGCAAGAAAATAACCATGGAAGGATTATTGGACAGAGTCTGAAGAAATGACCATCCAAATACTGTCCCACCTGGGGATCCATCCCAAATACAATCACCAAACCCAGACACTATTGTGGATGCTAACAAGTACTTGCTGACAGGAGCCTGATATAGCTGTCTCCTGAGCGGTTCTACCGGTGCCTGCCAAATAAAGAAGTGGATGTTCATAGCCATTCATTGAAATGACTACATGGTCCCCCATGACGTATCTAGAGAAAGGAACCACGGAACTGAAGGGGTTTGCAGTAACTATCCAAAAACCCCAGAGCTCACAGGGACTAAACCACCAACCAAAGGATATACATGCTGGGACTAATGGCTCCATCTGTATATGTAGCAGAGGATGGACTAGTAGGTTATCAATGGGAGGAGAGGCACTTTGCCCTATGAAGGCTCTAAGCCCGAGGTTAGGGGAATGCTAAGTCTAGTGTATAGAAGTGGGTGGGATGTTGAGCAGGGGAACAGGTAAGGGGATAGGAGGTTTTTGAATGGGAAACCAGAAATGGGGATAACATTAGAAATTTAAATGAAGATAATTTCTAATAAAATTAATTAATTAATTAATAAAACTTCATTGTGAAATCCCTGTATATATAAGGTGTTATTAATAGAATAAATTTTATCAAACAATATAAAAGTTAACCACAAATGCATTTTAAAAGTAATAATGATAGAATACCTACATATGTTTTAATATTCTCTTCATTGCCTTGGGTCTTAATTTTCTTAGAATGCATCACATCCACAATACTACTAGTTATTAAGTATATATTCCTTCCAAAGTCCAGATATTTTACTTTTGGTCTTATAGTCAAACTCATCTAATATTCACAGGCAACTCCAAAAAATTGTCATCGACACAGTATCCAGAAAACTGGACTGAATTATTCAACCCAAGATAATAAGCCTTTGTCTCCAAAGAAGAAGAATGGTTAGAGACTTAGTAATGTATCATAGGAGAGAATATAGATGTGTATATTTTTGTTCATGTGTACATGGACTTATTGCATATTTAGAGGAACGTACTGGTAGGATATCAAGTTCACATATTTTCCTATATTGAAATATAACACACTTTTTTGAGACAGTCTATGTTTAAACCCATAGATCAATATCTGTTTTAAACATGATAGTCTATACTTTGACTACTGGTAGACTTTATCTTGATTACTTATTGTTTGTTTGTTTGTATGCCATTTCAAGGGGTGGAAACACAAGTCCTTCTGCTCTAATGCATGGAGATTATAGACTGATTCATCTCTCCAATGTTAAACACTTAAAGATAAGGCAAAACATCTGTAAAATTGATTAAGTATGAAAAAGAAACAATATTTCTTAAATACATTGCCACCATTAATTAAAGACTCCAGTAATCTATAATGGGTACATAGTCCTCGGGACAGCTATAGAAAAATTTGATCAGGGAAAAAATAATATTGAAAACTTTTTCTATAAAATGTTATTATTGTATATGATATTTATTTTGCCTCATCATGTCTTAATACATACATTGTACATGATGTACACTGTGATACAAGAATACAAGGAGATAATTTCACATGCCTCCACACATAGAAAATGAACTCTAAGAAAATATTATCTGCTAAGAAAGAGAGAATGAATATTCACTAAGTATTCATTAAGGATGTGTCCATAACAGGAATTTAATCCCAACTGGGCAGTATTCAACACATATAAACTACTCTAACAGGTCTTAGGAGAATGTAATTATTTAGACGTCATTCAGACATATGCAGATACGCACTAAGAAGCACAACATGTGTATGTACAAATATATATGTATACATAAATATACATGGGCACAAATAAATGCATATGTATATATACAAGTATATTAGTATACATACATACACACATGCCATATATATTATGAAATTTATATTATTCATGTATGAAATAATGTAAATTCATATTAAAATTGCTTTTATTAATAAATATTTCATTTAACGACCTCAGGATAACCAGCTTCTATTTGAAATCAAGAAGCAAAGAACAATTTAATATATCCATTAAAGGAAATTACTAGGAAATTTGGTGAAACTTGCATAATCATTATACCTGACCATCTTATAATGAGTATAAATTTTACAAGATTATTTTCATTTATTTGACTATACATTAGGAACAAGAAGATGCATGAAAAAATATGGGACTTTATAAATTATAAAAACCATGTGAGTGGCATCCAACACACAAGACCAAGGAAATCATATCATAAATGTTGAGTGCACGTGTTTACCTCTAAATAGAAGCATATATTTTAGTGTTTTCTATAATTGTGTAAGTATTTGTGGGAGTCTAGATTAGTCTCAATTCTCCACTGACTTTTTGTTTTTTAATATTTATTAGATATTTTCTTCATTTACACTTCAAATGCTATCCCAAAAGTCCCCTATATCTCCCCTAACTGCACCCCTACCCACCCACTCCCATTTCTTGGCCCTGGCGTTCCCCTGTACTGGGGCATATAAAGTTTGCAAGACCAAGGGCCTATCTTCCCAATGATGGCTGACTAGACAATCTTCTGCTATATATGCAGCTAGAGACATGAGCTCTGGGGGTACTAGTTAGTTCATATTGTTGCTCCACCTATAAGGTTGCAGACCCCTTCAGCTTCTTGGGTACTTTCTCTAGCTCCTCCATTTGGGGGCCCTGTGTTCCAACCTATAGATGATTGTGAGCCTCCTCTTCTGTATTTGCCAGGCACTGGCATATCCTCACATGAGAGATCTATATCAGGGTCATTTCAGCAAAATCTTGCTGGCATATACAATAGTGTCTGCATTTGGTGGCTGATTATGGGATGGAACCCAAAAGGAGAACTTCTCAAAGGGTAGAGGTACATTCATCTGGAATATCTTATATGTGTACCAGACATTCAAAGTTTGCTTAATTTTTGAGAGCATGATATTCAATTTAAATGAGAGCATTAACCAACTTAATTTGGATTTAAATATGAAAATAATGTTGAGAAGCAAAAGGGGATTGTGGTTGCTGATTCCTTTACCACATCTATACAACATCTGGAAGTTACAAATAGCCTTTCAGAATTGCTGCCCGTTTTGGACCAATCTGTCCTATTGAGTGGTCAGAAGAAAAAGTGGGATTCTTATCCTTACACAGGTAGCAGCATGCTATGGTCTCACATTTCTCTCCTGTAGAAAATCTTCAACATATACCCATCTTGTCTTTCTTTGTGAGGACCTTAATCCAGGTTCCATATATTTCTTATTAGAGCCATGATATTTTTACCCTGTTGCTTAAACCGGTAATTTGCCATGTAAACTAGTGGAGCTAAGAAAAACAATTGTTCAATTTCTAACTTCATGCTCAGTGATGGGTAATTCTGTAATCCATTGCTACATGTTTGCAAAATTCAAAGTTACAAAACAGTTACAGTGAAGAATAACTAAATCAATTTCACAGAGTTAGGGTGAGATGAATAAAATGTCTTGAATATCCAATGCATTACCTGGTAGAATTGAGAAGCCAAAACTCATAAAGGGAGCCTACTAAGAAGTAAAGACTTTGTTTTGCTTTATTGTATTAACTGCAAGACTAGCATCTTCAATTTTCCCCCACTAATAGTCAGTTTTTAAAAAATATTTTCACCTGAAAATGCAAGTCAAAAGATGAATTAGTTTTCAACTAACCTAAATCAGAAGGGCCAAGATCAAAAAACACTAACAGGGAATACTGTAGAGAATGTAAGTAAATGAATCACTTAATTAGTTTTGATGCAAAAAAAAATAATTAAGCAGCATTGATAATCAGTGTAGAGATTTACCAAAAATCTAAAAATAAACCTTGTATATATTCCAACCTGACAATATATTAAATATAAGATAATATATTGATGAACATCTACAATTCAAATGAGATTTTTCTATCAAAGTTTGGAAAAAAACTCAGAAAAACAAAAGATACATAATATAAAATATGAAGCTATATAAATATAGTTATATAAAATATGTCCTGAAACTACATGTCAGGAGACATTGTAAAATAGTAAAACAAATAGTAACACCCAGGAAATGAGATAGTTTTATGGAAGATTGTTTCTTCTTAGAGTGCCATAATATATACATATTCAGTTTCACCAGTGTGGTTTCCAAAATTGAGATTCAAACTAAACATGCTAAATTGAACCTAGGAATCTCAATTGGCCTCAAAACCCTAGAAAATATTTGAAAAACTGAAGGAATGTTAAGAGAATGAGAGACAATGTTCCAAAGTGAAGAAGACACTTTTTGTTAACCTAACAAAAATTTGTATCCTTAAATGAACATATATGTATCATTATATAAACTAAGCATTCTGTATTTAAGTTTTAAAGAAGCATAGCTATAATTGTAAATGTACCTATGTAGAAATAGTTAAAGAGAAAATATATTGCAAATTTGAAAATGAACAAGAAATGTTAAAAGGAGGAATGAATGGAGAATAGAAAGGGGAAATTTTAATTATATTATAATTTCAGAAATAAAATATAAAGTTATATTTCTACTAAATAGAGGTAGAAACAATATTTACCCCTTCACTTAACATTCCAACTAAAAGACAGGCTTGAATTCTGCCATGTTTCCATGAGTTTTACTGAGTGAACTTACCAAGCAATAGATTAAGTACATACTCTGGCAAGTTTGCTCTAACACAAAGACCTCAAAATAATGTGTTTATCTATGCAAGATATTTGAACTCTCCTACGTCCATGATGGTGCCATCCTCCTCTACATTTCCTCAGTGTGTATGTTCTATTCTGCCATAAGACAGTATTTGTTTTCTCTAGGTTATATGATAACATGAATACTTAATTTTGGATAATCTGAGCTTCTCTGTCATTTAATGAGTGAATGTAACAATCCACAGACCCAGGTAAGATAAGTATTTCTGAACTTATACAGATGTCTGTCGTTGGAAAACTTTTTTTTTAATTTGCAGGATAGACATATGCAACACCTTTGTCTATCTCTGGAGCACTTTCATATTTACTGCCTTCTTTCTCAGGATTCTTTGATATATGGCAGGTGGTATATTGCCATCTAATAATTCTTCAGCTCCTTCATGTTGCTGAACATGGATAACACTTCTTAGTATTTTGATATGGGGAGTAGACTGATAATAATTCTTATTAATTTTTCCTGTTATGAAGTACAAGTGCAGAAATGATGAAAATTTAGAAATGACAATTCAGTGTTAATAGACTGGACACCTTGTAATATCTTATGATAGGAATTGCAAAGGTAAGGAAACACATTACTTACTACCACATTTAAGCTGTCAAAAACAGATGCTTATTCTATATAAACCATGAGTTCCTGGTAAGATATTTGTAATGAATCTATTAACTATTACAATAGTAATGATTTGTCAGATCTATAGATCTAACTAAACAAACCGGCCTATATGTAACATAAGAGCTGCTCTAAAAATGGGAAAATATAATGTAAACCAAGAGAGAAGTAATACAAGATAGCATATATCATTATTACCAACGAAAAACAAGGATTGAGGATAATCACTCTAGGTATTCTGAACAGCGCAGTCAACATCAGATTCACAGTGTTTAACTTTTTTACTTTACCTGACCCTCTCAGAGTGCATGATCATGACTATATATAATGCATGCTTCAATTGATTCTATTTGGTGATCTGAAAATGATTCCTTTACCAAAAGTAATCTAAAATAAATACTAGTACTTTCTGGCCTTCTAGAATTGACCAATATTAAACAAGAAGAGGAGTGACCATTTAATTTGGTCCAATCTAATTTTTGTTAAATCTATAATCTGTAAGCAAGCTAATAATGAGTATGTGAATAATTCTACTCATAGTACATTAATTTGATAGTGGAAGCATATCTTGTACCCATGACAGCAACTGGAAAATAAAAAGAAAACTACAAATTGCCAGTACATATTATAGGAGAAATAAAAGAAGTCAGAGTTAAAAAATATATCTAGTTTAGAATATATTTTTAAGCAGTGTAGAGGGTGGTTTCATAAGAACAAAAAGCATTAAGCCTTGATGGCACACTATTTTTTCTAATCTAAAATCGAAGCAGCTGATCCTATTTGTTCCTGGTTGTTACTGGAAATCTACAACAAGATTTTGTGTTTTGGCAAATTAACTGGAGCTTCCAAGTTTCAGATATAGTAGAATTAGATTAAAAGGCTGGGGAAAGTGTTAAATCACTTCAGGAAAACAATCAATTTATTTCTTCCTTCAATTGTCAGTTCTAGTTCTATATTAGGCAGGGTTTCTGTCAATGAACCACATCATTTTCCATGAAGTTAATTTTTGTACCATTCTCTTTACTTCTCCTACAATATCTAGAACTCTAGTTCCTATAGTCTTTGTCAATGTAAGCAGAGTACTTTACACACACAGTATGGAAGTGAGCAGCACACAATAAAGACAGTGATTGTCTATATAGGTGGCATCCCTAAGGGCAAACCTGCTAATTCCCAAATAATCAAGCCAAACATGCCATTCATCTGCTGTACACCAAAGATGTCACATCATATTCCAGATGTAGATCTCATTAAAGGCACAGGTTTAGTACTATGCATAAGGACTGTGGTTATAATCTGTTGATTAATCTTGTTCATGCCTCAAATACTGAGATCTCAAAGGACATGTAAGGACTATCTTCTACTACGACTGATTTTTCAAGAAATTATTAAAATCTCAAGACTGTTAACCCCCAACATATCTTAAATAAGAGAGACCAAGCCATCCATCCTAACACATTCAAGTCTCCTCCTGTTGATTCCATACCCAGTCTACCTTGAACTTAAAGCAAACTTGATGTCTATTTTCAGTGTATCAGAAAACAACAAGACAATTTAAGGTTAACAAGACAGAAAAATATGATAGCCAGCATTTGTCAAGGAAATCTAGAATTTAGAGGCTACCCTTATGTAGCTCTAAGTAATATGTTCTGTATCTGAGTGTACAATACAAAGGTATTAAGATATGGAGTTTATTAACAACTTGAGAATGTCCAGAAGTACATAGGAGGCGCATGCACACCATTATGCAAGTCACAAAATTTATTTTAACATTGGACTCTATTCCAATGTATATTATCCTTCCCAGAATTATTAAGGAGAAATCTCTATATATGGAGACAAAATTATACCTCACAGATATTGAGGAGGTGAATTTTAATACTCCAATTTTTCCTGCTGAATGTGAAACCTTCCTGGTGAATTCACTTTTACTAGTCATGGTGGTGTTCATCCCCTCACTCAAAATGAGAAGTGGATTTGGCTATATGTAAGTATTTCTTAAGTATTGTCAATAAAATTATTAAACTATGTATTTATAATTCATTCCAGGGAACAATCTAATGAATATTCCCAAGGAAGTGGACATATTTTTATATGGATAAGTATGAGGTTTATTCCTTGTTAAGGAATAATTTTTAGAGAAAGTGAAATAAACATGGATTTGCAGTATTAGTTAGAGATGCAGGAAAAGTCTAGATTTTTTTCTAAATCACCTTTGGATTAGCTGTTACAGAAGGAAACTGTGCTCTTCATTTCCACTAATGTTCATGTCTTTACTTCTATCTGTAGGATTTTTCATTTCTTCTAGAAATGTCATCCAGGAAGAAGTTTCCCAAGCATATTTAAGTGAGCATTTAAATGGTGTGTATCTTTTTTTCCCGCCCATTTCGCTGCAATTCTCTTTCACTCCACCATTAGTGAAACACATATGTGAATGTGGAGTATAATGAAGAGGCATAAATAAAGTAGGAATAGTAGCAAAGGAATGCAAAGATAGGAAAATGAGAAGGAGAGGTAGAAAATATTGAAAAGCAAGATTATATTCCTGTCAAATGATGGATATTCAAGCAGTGCTTTCTGATACAGACTCGCATGGTGTTTTGTTTGGAGAGAGAATAAAGAGAACCCAATGAACAGTGACTGTGGCATTTGCAATGCTACCCTTGTAATGCTTTTATGATGGCTTGTCTCAGATTATCATCATCCACTTGATTGTGGCACAGCAGAGAACTTCTCCTGTATTCACTGTAGCTCTGTTCTCTCCTGCTAACTTGTGCTGACTTGGCGGAAGCTCGACTCTTACTGCTGGATAATGCCAAGGTTGCTAACTCTTGTTTGGTAGCCTGACACTACTATACATGGAACTAGACTCCTGTTATCCTGAAAGTGATTGCAATTTCCCCAAAGATCTACTTCTAAACAAGTCTACATCGCCTTATCCTAGTTACCATCTTTTCTCAATACTTTTGAATTGTGGGCTAGAAGAGGGGTCTAAGCATTGGAGAAACCTTATTAAAATTAAAATTTAAAAAATTTCAGCCTACAAAATATGATCTTCTAGGCTTGCCATGGATATTGCTCAGTGAACAAACATATAAACCATCATAAAGCATTCACAAAATAAAATGTATGACATCTACCCAAGATCTTCTGGCTTTCATTGTCTCTGATGATGAGTCTGGTATAATTCTGCTAGGTATGCCATTATGTGTTACTTGAAATTTTCCTTTACTTCTTTTAAAATACTTTGTGTGTGTGTGTGTGTATGTGTGTGTGTGTGTGTGTGTGTGTGTGTGTTCACTCTTGTTGTTATTTTTTTTGGGGGGGGGTTCGAGACAGGGTTTCTCCGTGTAGTCCTGGCTGTCCTGGAACTCACTTTGTAGAACAGGCTGGCCTTGAACTCAGAAATCTGCCTGCCTCTGCCTCCAAAGGCCTGGGATTAAAGGCGTGTGCCACCACGCCTGGAAAATTCACTGTTTTTAATAGCTGTTTTGAACTCCATTGTGTAAATGAACCATATTTTCTGTATCTAATTCCTCTGTTGAGGGACATCTGAGTTGTTTCCAACTTCTGGCTATTATAAATAAGGCTGCTATGAAAGTAGTGGAGCTTATGCCCTTATTGCCTGTTGGAGCATCTTTTGGGTATATGACCAGGAGTGGTATTCCTGGTTCCTGGGTCCTCAGGTAGTACTATGTCCAATTTTCTGAGGAACCACAACCTGATTTCAAAAGTGTTTGTATCAGCTTGCAATTCCATCAACAGTGGAGGATTGTTCCTCTTTTTCTACATGCTCACCAGCATCTGCTGTTACCTGAATTTTTGATCTTAGTCATTCTGATTGGTGTGAAGTAGAAATTTAGGGATGTTTTGGTTTGTATTTCCCTGGTGAATTTTTTAGGTGCTTCTCAGCCATAAGATATTCCTCAGTTGAGAATTCTTTGTTCAGCTCTGCACCCCATTTTTAATAGTGTTATTTGGTTCTCTGGAGTTCTACTTTATATTGGATTTTGTCCCTCTATCAGATTTAGAATTGGTAACATTTTTCCCCAATCTGTTGGGTGCCTTTTTTTTTTTCTTATTGACAGTGTCCTTTCCTTTAAAGAAGCTTTGTTATTTTATGAGGTCCCATTTTTGATTCTTGTTTTTTTCATTTTTATTAGATATTTTCTTCATTTACATTTCAAATGCTACCCGGTAAGTCCCCTATAACCTCCCCCTGCCCTGCTCCCCTACCCACCCTCTCCCACTTCTTGGCCCTGGCGTTACCCTGTACTGCAACATATAAAACTTGCAAGGCCATGGGACCCCTCTTCCCAATGATGGCCAACTAGGCCATCTTCTGCTACATATGCAGGTAAAGACATGTGTGCTTAGAGCTCTAGTAAAGTTTTTTTTAATATATGTATATTGGTACCCTTGCATTTTGTTCGTAGATGCTCAGAATTGAGAGTTCACCTTAGTGGATTTTAACTTTGATGTGTATAAAATGTCCCTCCTTATATTTTTTGATAACTTTAGGTTGAATTTAGATTTTCTTTGATACTAGAATAGCTGCAGCAGCTTGTTTCTTGGGACCATTTGCTTGGCAATTTTTTCCACCCTTTTACTCTGAGGTAGTATCTGTCTTTGTCATTAAGGTGGGTTTCCTGTATGAAGAAAAATGTTGTGTCCTGTTTATGGAAACAAACTCTTAGTTTATGTCTTTTTATTGGGGAGTTGAGTCAAATGATATTAAGAGATATTAAGTAAAAGTAATTGTTGCTTCCTGTTATTTTTGTTGTTAGAGTCGGAATTCTGTTCATGTGACAATCTTCTTTTAGTCTTGTTGAAAGATGACTTCCTTGCTGTTTCTAGGGCATAATTTCCCTCCTTGTGTTTGAGTGTTCCCCTTATTTTCATTTGAAGGGCTGAATTTTTGAAAAGATGTTGTGTAAATTTGGTTTTGTCATGGAATACCCGGTTTCTCCATCTATCGTAAATAAGAGCTTTGTTTGGCATAGTAGCCTGGGATAGCATTTGTGTTTTCTTAGGGCTGTATGACATCTGCCCTGGGTCTTCTGGCTTTCTTAGTCTCTGATGAGAAGTCTAATTCTGATAGGTCTGACTTTTTATGTTACTTGACCTTACCCCTTAGTGTTTTTAATATTTTTTATTTATTTTGTGCATTTGGTTGGTGTTTTGATTATTATATGACAGGAGGAATTTTTCTGTCCAAGTATATTTGGACTTCTGTATGCTTCTTGTACATTCACAGGCATCTCTTACTTTAGGTTAGGGAAGTTTTCTTCTGTAATTTGGTAGAAGATTTTACTGGCTCTTTAAGTTGGAAATCTTCACTCTCCTCTCTCTCTCTATTACCCTTAGGTTTGAGCTTCTCATTGTGTCCTGGATTTCCTGTAAGTTTTGGGTTAGGATCATTTTGCATTTTGCATTTTCTTTGATTGTTGTTACAACATTTTCTATGGTATCTTCTGCACCTGAGACTCTATCTACTGTATTCTGTTGGTGAAGCTTCCATCTATGGCTCCTAACATATTTCCTAGGATTTCTATCCTCAGAGTTGTCTCACTTTGTGATTTTTTTATTGTTTCTATTTCCATTTTTATCTAAAGTGGATGATTTTGTTCAATTCCTTCACCTGTTTGGTTCTGCTTTTCTTTAATTCCTTACTGGATTTTTGTGTTTCCTCTTCAAGGGCTTCAACCTCTTTACCTGAGTTTTCCTGTATTTCTTTAAGAATTAGATTTATGTCATTCTTAAAATCAGCATTATGAGATATGATTTTAAATCCAAATCTTGCTTTTCCATTGTGTCTGGATATCCAGGAATGGCTGTGGTGGGAGTACTGGGTTCTGATGATGCCAAGTATTCTTAGTTTTTGTTGGTAAGTTTCATGCTTTTGCATTTCTCCATCTGGTAATCTCTGGTGTTAGATCTTCTTGCTGTCTCTATCTGGATCTTGTTCCTCCCTTCAGCCTGTAAGCCTGTGTCAGCACGACTGGGAGACCAACTCTTGTCCAGCAAGACCTGTGAACAGAGGGCTGTGGAACCACTTCACCCCTGTGTGAAGATGGAGGCAGTATGGACCGTGTCACAGCTGCTCTACTGTTCCAGTGGCCTGTGCACTCCTGGCTGGGTCCACCTTAGAGAGTCACTGGAGAGAAAATGGTGATCTCCCCTCAGTCCTGGTGTCAGAGCACTCCACAAAGAGAAGCTCTCTCCTGGCAGGAAAGGTGCACAACAATAAATATTTATAATATTATTGCCAATGTTACATGCTACTAAGCACACATTGATTTAAAAACTCAGGTGAAAATTGATAATAGTGCTATCAGTACTGGAAATTAGATTTCACAACACACAATTCCAAACTTCTCTTTGATATCTGTACAAATTTAGCAGGTGAATATAAACTAATTCACTATCTATATAAAAGGGAGATTTATAGAGTGGAAGAGGACGACCAGCAGCATTTCATATTCTGACACCCCATTGAATGCTGCAAAACTCAAATAAACTAAAAATGAGAAGAAAATATTTGTAAATAATGTCTTTTATTGTTATAATTAGAAAGAATTGCTTCAGAGATGTACAACCTCATAAGGATGGACACCCAAGACATTTTTTTAAAGATTTATTTATTTATTATATGTAAGTACACTGTAGCTATTTTCAGACACTCCAGAAGACGGTGTCAGATCTTGTTATGGATGGTTATGAGCCACCATGTGGTTGCTGGGATTTGAACTCCGGACCTTCAGAAGAGCAGTCGGGTGCTCTTACCCACTGAGCCATCTCACCAGCCCATTTTTGAATGGATGGAAGTAGATACTGGGAAAAGCAAAATGCTCTGATGATGTGAGAACATACATAAATACTTGTGCAAAAATATTGTTTGCTAATTATTTAGGTGTTTCACAAATTTGATGAAAAGTTTTTGAGAACTCCACCCTAACTATTTATGTCTTACAGGAAGAAAAAGCAGGAGACAATTTAAATGGTTAGCTGCAAAACACTTGACACAAAAAATTCCATGAATATGGACAAACTCACAAACATATCTAAAAACAAATAAGCATACATATACTTGCACATATGCATACATACAAATAAACATCCTATATAAACACACATAATGCACAATCCTGTCATCAAAATTATCAGATTAGAATTACCTTAAAAAAACAGAATAAAGAAGGAGGAGTAGTAAATCTAATATGGCTTACTACTGTAAATCTACTATGGTTATATCACTGTTGTGATGAAACAGCTTGACCAAAGCAGCTTCTGGAGGAAGGGGTTTATTTGTCTTACTCTTCCTTATCACAGTTTATTATTGACAGAAAGATCAGGACAGGATCTCAAATAGGGCTGGATCCTGGGAAGCTGGACCTGATGCAGAGCCCATGAAAGGGGTGCTTTTTTAAAAAAATATTTTATTAGATATTTTCTTTATTTACATTTCAAATTCTATCCCGAACGTCCCCTATACCCTCCCCCCACCCTGCTTCCCTGCCCACCTACTCCCACTTCTTGACCCTGGCGTTCTCCT
The DNA here is from genome assembly GCF_900095145.1 of Mus pahari. Taxonomy (NCBI): domain Eukaryota; kingdom Metazoa; phylum Chordata; class Mammalia; order Rodentia; family Muridae; genus Mus; species Mus pahari. The sequence continues at coordinate 32,686,468 of NC_034590.1, read as the reverse complement.
GTACGGGGCATATAAAGTTTGCAAGACCAAGGGGCATCTCTTCCCAACAATGGCTGACTAGGCCATCTTCTGCTACATATGCAGCTAGAGACACAAGATCTGGGGGTACTAGTTAGTTCATATTGTTGTTTCACCTATAGTGTTGCAGAGCCCTTCAGTTCCTTGGGTAATTTCTCTAGCTCCTCCATTGGGTTCTCTGTGTTCTATCCTATAAATGCCTGTGGCCATCCACTTCAATATTTGACAGTCATTGGCATAGCCTCACAGAGATAGCTATATCAGTGTCCTTTCAGCAAGATCTTGCTGTCATATGCAATAGTGTCTGCATTTGGTGGCTGATTATGGGATATAATCCCAGGTGTTTCAGTCTCTAAACAGTCCATCCTTTATTCTCAGTTCCAAACTTGGTCTCTGTAACTCTTTCCATGGGTGTTTTGATCCTAATTCTAAGAAGGAGCGAAGTGTCCACATTTTAATCCTAGTTCTTTTTCAGTTTCCTGTGTTTTTCAAATTGTATCTTGGCGATTCTAAATTACTGGGCTAATATCCACTTATCAGTGAGTACATATCACTCTGATCGGTACCACCCTTTAATAAAAAAGCAGATGAAACTGAATGAAGGCAGAAAATAGCCATTGGGACAATGGTAGGTAGAGAGAGAATTCTGGGAACACCAATTAAACAGTATAGCTACTGATAAAGGTGTAGAATAATAAAAGGTTAAGATGGAGATACAATAGGGCTGGGAGATGAGGCAAGCCCCTTAAAACAATCTAATAGATGATTACAGACAGACATATGTTCTTGGGAGCAACTGACACAATTGTCTGTACATCATAGAAATCCCTCCAATTATTAATGATGCTATATTGTGCAAAAAGGACCTTAATGTAGAAGTCTTCTGAGAGTCATACATTGGACAGAGATCCATGGATGAGTTAAGGGAATAATGAAGACACTCAAGGGAAATGGCAACCACACAGGAAGACAAAATGTGTCAATTAACCAGCATCCCAGGAAGCTCCCAGGTACTGAGCTACTAATCAACAAGCATACAGTGGTTGGTGCAAGTCACATATGCAGCAGAGTGCTGTCCATCTGTCCTCAGGGGGATAAGATGTGCTTAATCCTGCAGATAATTAATACAAAAGAGTAGAATGATTGGAACTTGGCTGTCTTTAGAGGAAAATGGTAAAGTTTGGAAGTCAGGAACTCAGAGATAGGTCCTTTGTGGGGGTCTATGTTTTATATTTTGGATGTAAAGAATTAAATAACAATTTTTCTCTTTATATATCTATAGATGATAGATAGATGATAGATACATATAGATAGATAGATAGATAGATAGATAGATAGATAGATAGATAGATAGATAGATAGATAGACACAGAGGAATTAGTAAAATCTCATACCCTTTCATATCTTCTCAGGTTAACGCTCCATTATCTCTATGTTCATATGAACATTCTTTATTTGATTTAGTGAGCCTGGTTTTCTTGTTGTTCTCCTTTACTTTTTTGCTTTTCCATTTGTTTTGCCTTCTCTTCATAAACATCTCTGAGCTCTGAGTGGAGTAACTTGTTGGAGATATCACATTTATAGAAATATTTTCTAAGTTCTCTCTTCTCTTCTCTTCTCTTCTCTTCTCTTCTCTTCTCTTCTCTTCTCTTCTCTTCTCTTCTCTTCCCTTCCCTTCCCTTCCCTTCCCTTCCCTTCCCTTCCCTTCCCTTCCCTTCCCTTCCCTTCCCTTCCCTTCCCTTCTCCCCTCCCCTCCCCTCCCCTCCCCTCCCTTCTCCTCTCCTCTCCTCTCCTCTCCCTCCCCTCCTCTCCTCTCCTCTCCTTTTCTCTCCTCATTTCTTTACTCTCCTCCCCTCCCTCCCCCCTGCCTCCCCTCTCTCTCTCCCCCTTCTGTGCTTAATATTTAAATGTGGGTTTTTCCTATCCTAAATACAAAGTTACAGAGCTTCCAATTGCTGAAAAATAAACTAAAATAAAAAATCACTTACAAAACTCATTTAAATCAGAGAGGTTGAATAGGTGCTTAAAATAGAACGTTAATTCCTACATATTAGTTTCTTCTGTGGGGAATGTTCTCTTCAGGTTACTAAAAGAGAAATGTAAGATGCAATTCAAAATCAAAATCTATGATCGATAATGAGGTATGACCTGCAAATTATCTAGTACCACTTTGGCACAAATATTGTGGAACTCACTAACTACAATCAGATTTGTCTTAATGCACACTAACTCCATGAGTCAGAATCCTTAACTGACAGTGGTTGGTTGAATAAGAACCAGAAAATACGAAGGCCACAGACCTAGGTAGATTTTTTTTATATCTTTGCCTTACTTAGTCATCATCAGATCATGGAATTTACAATGTGTTATGTTGAAAACAAACAAACAAACAATGCAAAAAAGGAAGAAATTAGAGTGAAAAGAACAACAACAAACAAACAATTAAGCCAAAGAAATTTTTAATGAATGGAAGAAAATGAGAGACAGACCACCTATTTGGTTGTGTTGGAAAGTACTTGAAACATCAGGACCACAACATGATGTGGGGCATTGTAGAATGTAGCATAATACTTCTTAATATTGACATGTGTTATTCCTTAATAATAAGTGAATAAGTGTATTCTTTATTATTTGGGAGCATGTATTTCTTCAAAGTATAATAGATTTTTCAGCCATTCACATTAAAAGATCTGTGCAGTTCAAAATGGCACACATGGTATATATTCGAACCTGTTAATAGAAATTTCTGCTTCTCCAAGGAAACAAAGTTGGGTTAAACGGGACCATGCAGGTCTGCGGCTTGTCAGAAGGTAGGTTCCCTTGTGAAATGGATTTTAAAAGCTGTCTTTTTTGCTTTCCTTCAGCTACATATATCATGCTCACAGGAGAACAGCATAAGCACATTTGTATATTCTAAGATTTCAGTCAAGTATGCAAATTCTAAACTTGAAAATTGAGGATAATGTTACAGGAAGGCATCAGAGATTGGATGAAAGAAATTGCACAAGTTGTTTTTGTTTGATGACCTGGTTGTAGATAGAAAGCAATTTTCTTAGGGAAGGTTAGTATCAGGGTGTTTTCATGATCCAGTAGATCTCTTGGCATCTTAGTACACATCCACAGTTATAAGTCAGCTGAGTATGTATTAAAAAGAGATCAAATTAAATGGCCATGGTCTATTAGTTATAGATATTGTAAGTAACCCTAAAGTAATTTATGTAATAGTTGTATTTTTAACACATTAAATGACATATGAATATTAAGACAATGTTTAGAAAATAATGACATCTTAATAATAATGCTGTAAGATCTCAGATACACACAATACTCAAATAAACAAAGTTTGGCTCTGCATGAAAATAAAAATCACATATGTATTCACACACAAAGGAAGGATTGTAATATGTCTAGATTTTAGATAATGCCTTTTTAAAGTAAATTATTTTTAATATATCTTTACCATTGTTGTAATTTAAGATGAGGTATATTATGAAGGAAATAGGTTTATGAAACTGGACACAAATATGCCTTTAGATAATTTAAGTGCATTGTTTGTAATATGTGATGTGTGTAAATAAATGAACGACTGTGATAAATTTCCAAATATACATAACTCCACAGGATATTGTCACAGCAAAATTACAAATGATCAGGTCTGGGGTGCATTATATGACTACAGGTAGCAGGACATAGACAAAAAATGGAGGCTTTATTACAGGTATAATTAGTCAAATTCAGGCTCAAAGGTTCAGGCCTTTCTGGAATGTTTTCTCTGTTTTTAATTAGAGCCAGAAACCAAAGAATAACTATATAACATTCCAACCTTTCTCCTTCTATTTCATCTTTATTATTATTTCTGATGCAACAGGAAGGGAGGAGGGAGAAATGATGGAAGGGCTTTGTTGGAAAAAATCTCCCTGGTAACAACAGGCTTATGCCTTTTTTATTATTTCTGAGATCTCTCTTCTGATTGGTCAAAAACCTTTTCTCTATTTTTCTATATATACTCAGCCAGTCGGTGTCAAGCAGAGAGCTAAAGAAATTACTTTACACATAAAATATTCCAGTAATGTTCATGGTTGATGCTTAGCTCTCACCTTGTACCAGGCTCTTGCTGTAGACTGACAACAAGCTGCTGTTAAGGAGGAGGCTTGCTCGGGAAACCTTCAGATGAAAAGGAAAAGGAAACGTCACCATGGCCAGGTAAATTGCTGGGATTCTTCACATTCCTGCTCTGAATGAAACTGCTTCTCTTTGCTGTGCAAGCTATTAGTTATTGCTTCTGGTTATTGCATCAGATTTAAGATCTATCATTTAGGGCTCAGCCTTGTAATCCTGCTTCATCTGCAAGGATACTGTATTACATCATCCTTCCTTACCTGACAGAGACAGGAGACCTGTTGCCCATAATCTGAGCTGGAGGATCACATATGCAACATGTTTTTACATCAGGACAGTGGTCCTGACTTGTCAACATGAAAATTTCTTGAATAGTTTCTGACATCACATTATTATGCTACTGCCATCTGACAGTATTAAAACCCAATTACTGCAATTCTTCTTCTTTATAATCTTGCTATCATTAAAGGTTTCAGATGTTTTACATTGCATTAAGATCCAAATTCTCACATAATATTTGTATTGTTATTGTTGAGAAAAAAACAAAATTATATGTTCATACTTATAGGTCTGCATACTTCAGTATTTTAGGACAGCCAAAGAAAGAGTATTCATATAGTCCAATGATAAACCTTGACATACCAAAATGTCTTTTATTTTGTTTCGTTTTTGACTTTGAATCACAATGTACCAAGGTTTCTAGCCACTCCCCAGTTTTACTGAGTCATAGTATGTAAGATATTTCAAATAGATTGCTTTGACATAATTTCTCTTTAGGATTACAAAGCATTATTTTTCAATTGTGATTATTAGATAACATCATGTGGACTTTGTGTGTTCTGTAGTAATTTTTTTAAATTCAAGCTTTTGTTCTTGTGCATATTCTAAATGTATCAATTGCTTATAATTCTATTTAAATGTTGATACATGAAAGAATTGATAGGTGTAATATGTAGATTCTATCATAATATATCATACCTGCCTTATATTTAATGTTAATATCTCATTAGTTACTAAAATTAAATAGAATTACAAACACTTTTTTAGCACAGAAATTGTTCTTATCAAAGGCTTTACCAAGTTACCATCTTTATTAAAATGGTAAATATTTAGTTAACTATAGGATTGTGGATCAACAATTTTTCTAATTTTTCTGTCCATCATTTGTATTCTTTTGCTTCTCTGTATCTAACATAATGCTAAATTTTGAGGATTTATCAGATTTTGGGGATCATTCAAGAGAAATGAACTGCATCTGAATAAGCAAGCATGGATAATTTGTTTAAAATGAGTAAAGGCAGAGGTTGTAGTAAAAGTTTTAAAAAAGCTTTATTATATATTGCACATGTGATGTCTAACAAGGAGAATGGGAAAGATTACAATAGCCTTTGCTTGTTTTTGTAGAAAGTACAAACACATGGAAAAGCAAGTACTTGTTGAGGCCCAAAAGTTTAAAATTGTGAATTTCAGTGATAGAAGTGTGAGGCTTCATAGTAGTTTTGACTGCAGATTCCCCAGAGGAAGTATTCTAAATTAGATAAATCTGTTATGAAATTTATTGTTTACATTACTGGACTGGATGGAAAGAAAGGTTCTGTTTCTCAGGATGCTGGTATTTTTGGATTAGGGATTGGAATATGCAAATGTAGGAGTTGTCCAAAATATACCCTCCTTGGGTGATAAGTCTTATAGCTTCTATAGGTAACACTAAGAAACCACCCAGCTCGAATCCTTGTTATACAATCTTGCATGTTTAACACTTAGAAGTGTCAGGCAATGTATATATCCGCTAAAAAGTTCAATATAAATACAAGAGTTTCACTTTGAGATAAAGTTCTTATTGGATTAAATATCCATTCTCATGGAGGCAAGAATTGATTATATATTGGTCATTTAAACAAATACTTGAGACACGGGTATCACAGTTTCCAGTGAAGAAAGACCTGATATTGATAGGTTAAATGTAGGACCAGGAAATCCATGTCTATTTATTCAAATGTCCATTACTTAAATTCATTATTTGTTTCACCTTTGCTTTGTAATAAAAAAAAAATACAACAGATTTTCAATAAGAATTTTCCATAGAAAATGGTTTGAAAAATGTGCATATGGGTAATGATTTCTGGGCAGCTTTTTTCTGAGTACACACCGTCCTGAAAATAACCAATTAAAATGATCTGTATGTTTTCTCAATTAACTCAAAAGTTGACTAGGATGAACCTTGATATATTTGCATTGACTTGTTGTTTGAATGTAAGATAGGTGAGGAGTCTTCAATAATTTCTTCTCAATTTTGTGGAAATCTATTTTTAAATTGATTTCTTTGTTTTTGTGATTGTGATACAATTTTATTTCCCCTTTGTCTCTCCTACTTTACAACATAATATTATTTGCTGCATTTCAAATACATTGCTTGTTTAGATTTAATTCTGATTACATGCATATATATCTGTATATAAGTTGTGTTTTTTTCTTTTTTATCTTTTATTTCTTGGCCTATAGTACACAGTCTCTAATAGTGTAGAAGCAAAGGAAACTCTCTTTCAGCAGAAACACATGGAATGAATGCTAATAACTCAGATTTGTAGATTCCATCTTAGATGTAAGAATAGCACTTTATGGATTCTGAATACTATTTATTACCTTAGATTTTGCTGAAGCTTGGGCTGCTGCAATTGCTCAGCAGGTAAAGATCCTAATGACAAGAATGAAGACATGAGTTCCAACTCTGGGTTGCACATAGTAAAGAGGATGGACTGTCATAAATTTTCCTCTGACAACAATGTGCACACTTTCTACCTCTCCCCCTCCTCTAATCCCTCTCCCTCTCCCCTGCTCTCTCTCTCACACACACACATGCATGTGTGCACAGACAAAAAGAATGTAACAAATTACTATTTTAATAGACTTCTCTATGATATCATTAATATTTTACCCTTACTAACAAATTCATATGGATAAAGTTTGTGAATTAGTACATTAACACAACTATAAAATATAAAAGTATAAGGTAAGCGGGGAGAATTGAACAGAAAAAAATCTCTGCTAAAAATTGTCTAGGTTTTAGTCTTTTTCCCTCACCCAATACAAGATCAAGTTCCCCCTGCCCATCCACTTTCCTTCCCAAGCCCCTCCCTTCCTCCCCACTTATGATTGTTTTCTTCTCTCTCCAAAGTGGGACTGAGATGTCCTCATTTGTGTACTTCAGCTTGTTGAGGCTTTTGAATTCTGTGGACTGTATCTTGTGCATTCTGTATGTTTTTGTTTTTTGTTATTTTGGGGTTTTTTGGCTAGTATCCACTAATTAGTAAGTACATGCCATGCATGTCACTTTGGGTATGAATTACTTCACTCAGGATGATATTTTCTAGTTCGAAATATTTGCCTGCAAAAGTCAGGAAGTCCACATTCTTAATAGCTGAATAGTAATGTAAATGAACCACATTTTCAATATCCATTTTTCTGTCATGGGACATCACATTTGTTTCCATCTTCTGGCTATCACAAATAAGGCTGCTATGAATATAGTGGAACACATGCCCCAGTGGCAAGGGAGGGGCATCTTTTGGGTATATTCCCAACAGTGTTATAGCTGGGTCTTCAGGTAGATCTATTTCCAATTTTCTGAGAAAAGCTCCACATTGATTTCCAAAGTGGTTATACCAGTTTGCAATTCCACCCACAATGGAGGAGGGTTCCTCTCTCTCCACATCTTCTCCAACATTTGTTGTCACCTGAGGTTTTGATCTTAGCCATTCTGACTGGTGTAAGGTGGAATCTCATTATTTTGAATATTTCGTTAGATGCTTCTAAGCCATTAAAGATTCCTCAGTTGTGAATTCTTGGGTTGGTTCTATACCCCATATTTTTATTGTGTTGTTTGTACTTTTGGTAATTAACTTCATAAGTTTTTTATATTTTTTTTGTATATTAACCCTCTATGTGGGGTTAGTGAACATATTTTCTCAGGTTCTGGGAAACATATTTTGTAGGTTGCTGATTTGTCTTATTGACTATGCCCTTTGCCTTACAGACACTTTCCAGTTCTATGAAATCACATTTATTAATTCTTGATCTTAGATTATGAGCCATTGGAGTTCTGTTTAGGAAATTTCCTACTGTGCCAATGAGTTCAAGGCTCTTTCCCACTCTTCTATTAGATTCAGTGTATCTGGTTTTATGTTGAGATCCTTGAATCACTTGTACTTGAGCTTTGTACAAGGTGACAAATGTAGGTCTATTTTCATTCTTATACATACAGACAGCCAGATAGACCAGCACCATTTATTGAACAGAGTTTCTTCTTTCCAATGTATATTTTGGTGCCCTTGTGAAAAAATCAAGGGACTGTAAATGTGTCCCTTTGTTTATGTCTTCAATTATATTCCATTGATCAAAATGTCTCTGTGTACCAATTCCAATATTTTTATCTTTTTTTTTAATTATTATTATTTTCTGTAGTACAGCTGAAGGTCAGGCATGGTGATTCCACCAGAGGTTCTTTTATTGTTGAGAATG
>NC_034590.1:32010727-32041521 GCF_900095145.1 Mus pahari | reverse complement strand
TCAGTGGTCATATTACTCTCTGCAGGCAAGCTCTCCTCTAGCAGGGAAGGTGCACAGAGGCCTGGCATTCAGATCTGCCTCCTTGGTGAAGATGTAGGCCCAAAACAGGGCCTGTCCCAGAAGATGTGTTGCCTCTGCAGTTTATTCACTCACCTGCACAGACTAGCCACTGAGGGACCCTGGAAAAAACATGACTCTCTCACCTGCTCTGCCAGACAGAGCCCTCACAGGTGGCCACCTTTCCTTTGGCGAGGAAGGTGACCAAATTTCTGGAGCCCGAAACAGGGTCTGTCCCAGAAGTTTGTTGCTTCTATATGTCCCAAAGCTGTGTAGCTTCTGTGGTCCACACTCTTGCCAGCGCAGACTGGCGCCTAGGTGAACCAGAGCAAAGATGGCTTTCCTGCCAGCTCAGGCCTTGAGACTCCTCCTGGGCAGACACCCCTCTTCAGGCGGGAAAGGTGCAAGATGACTGGAGCCAGATAAGGAGTCTCTCCCAGCAACTGTGTAGCTTCTGCAGGCTGCCCTCTCCCTGGCCATGCACTGGAACTAAGATGGCTCTCTTATCAGCTCTCCTCTGGCAGGAAAGGACTACACATACAGATTTTTAAAAGATTCTTCATACATCGTTAGTTTATAAACCACTTATTTAACCAAACTTCAACACCTAGCGCTGTACCTGATAGAACATGTAGCTTCGAGTACTCTTTCTATATTATTTTATATATCATATGCAGTAATATCCTTACTATTGTCTTAAATAGTATAGTCTAGTATATAAGTTCCCAAATAAATTCTCTCTATATATTCACTTTTGCTATTCACATTTTTCCAAACCCTACCATACCACTATCAACACAAAACTTTTGCCTCCAGAAATCCCCTTTCTACTTTCATTTACTAAGTATTATACTCCTGCTTCTCTGAAACCGCATTCCTCTATACCAATGACTAGTTTCCAATATCATATTTCTCACATGGCTTCCATAAAACCACACAAAACAAAAGACCTTACATAGGTGCCTCATATGGAGAGAACAAGGAGCATTGTTTTTTCTTCAGATTTGATTGATATTACTAACTGCTACTGGATATTTTTGTTTCTACACATCTACCAGGAAATTTCATTTTTTTCTGTTGAACATTTGTGTGTGTGTGTGTGTGTGTGTGTATATATATATATATATATATATATATATATATATATATATATATATATATATAGAAAGCATTATGGTATTAATCATTGACATGTGTAAATGGTGTATAAAACACACACACACACACACACATGTACCAACAACATCTATGCAAACTCATAGGAAAAACTCTTGTCTCCCTCTGTTGGTTTTCTGAGATATACACATTTACTCAGGATCCTTTATGGAGAAACTAGGTGGCAGAGGGAGCTAGGAGAGGAAGAGGGAGAGGGATCTGATTTTCTTTTTCTTTTAATATTATTTTATTTTATTTTATTTTTAACTTATTTTTTAGACTCAGTATTTCATTTCCTGTCCCCCATTCATACTCCAACTGTTCCACATCCCACAACTCCAACTTTCCACCCCATCTCCATGTGACCTGACCTCTAAACTCCCTGGGGTCTCTAGGGGTTAGGTGCACCATCTCTGAATGTACACAGACTCAGAAGTCCCCTTTCTATGTGTTTTTGGGGTTTCATATCAGCTGGTGTAGGCTGTCTGTTTGTTAGCCCAGTGTTTGAGAGATCTTGGGGTTCAAGATTAATTGAGTTTGCTGGTCTTCCTACAGGATCACTCTTCACTTCATCTTCTTTCAGCCTTCCCTAATTCAACAACAGGGGTCAGCTGCCTCTGTTCATCAGTTGGGTGCAAATAACTGCATCTGACTCTTTCAGCTGCTTGTTGGGTCTTTCAGAGAGCAGTCATGATAGGTCCCTTTTTGTGAGTGCTCCATAGCCTCAGTAATAGTGTCAGGCCTTGGGACTTCCCCTTGAACTGGATCCCATTTTGGGCCTGTCACTGGACCTTCTTTTCCTCAGGCTTCTCTCCATTTCTATCCCTGTAATTCTTTCAGACATGTACAATTATGGGTCAGAGATGTGACTGTGGGATGACAACCCCATCCCTGACTTGATGTCCTGTCTTCCTGCTGGAGGTCAGCTCTATAAGTTCTCTCTCACTACCTTTGGGCATTTCATCTAAGGTCCCTCCCTTTGAGTCCTGAGAGTCTCTTACTTCCCAGGTCTCTGGTGCATTCTGGGGGATCCCCCCAACATCCTCTTTCCTGAGGTTTCCTGTTTACATTCTTTCTGCTGTCCCTCAGGGCTTCAGTCCTTTTCCCTCACCTAATACCAGATCAGGTTCCCCACTCTGCCCCACTTTCCCCACACCCCATCCACTTTTCCTCTAACATTTCTCCCTCCCTCCCCACTTGTGATTGCTTTCTTCTCTTTCCCAAGTGGGACTGTGGCGTCCTCACTTGGGCATGTCACTTACTTCCTAAGCTGTGGATTTGTTTGATGTGGTCCAATGGTGAAGCCTTGCTGGGATTTTGTCTGCCTAGGAAAGTCCCTGGTGCTCTATTGGTTGTTTTTGAATTTCATGAAGTCCTGTGCTAGTCTAAGCCCTTTGATTTTTCTTCCTCCACTGACTAAGTAGTACTCTTAATATTCCATTGGGGTATGAAACATTAATTTTCATATTCTCAGTTACTATTGTAATGAATCTCTCCCCAATGTTTTCCACTACCTGATATTCCTGGGGAACTTTTATTGCAATACCAAGTGGATATAGTGGTTCTCACAGTGGAGAAACTCATTTAACACATGTTTTACAGTTTTTGTCTCAAAGAGGACTGATTTGTACATCACTTGGTTTCCTACTTCCCACAATACTCAGAATGCCCGTATCCAATCCCAGGTCACACAGTATCATGATGCCAGATATAAGAGCCTCTTTTATTTTTATTTAGAAGTCCTCCAATTGGGGTATTGTGATAAAACTTAAAATTAATCTAATTGAGTGGCATAAGCAGGCAGATCTTCACTTAAAGGCCAAATTCATCTACAGAGCAAGTTATAAGACAGCCAAATCTTCCTGTCTCAGAACAGCAACAAGAACAATAACAACTGAAATCTTTGTCATTTTAAACAATTCTAACACATAATATTCACTAATTATCATAGTTTCCTCTACTGTTCATTATTAGGGTCCTGGCTGTATTATGAAACATATATTGTCTTTTCTCTATAGTAACAATTGTACCTGAGTAAAAATAAAATATTTTCAATTCTAACTCAATATCTACCTCTTCCCTGTCTGATTCTATGTATGGTTTACAAATAGTTGGTCCCAAAAGATTGATTTTTAGGAAAGTTAGAATTTTTATTATCTTTTCCTTGTATACTGAGAAGTATAAAAATAGCAATTGCTCTTTAGAGGATAGATACACCTTTAAACCCAAGCTTAAAGGAGGCAAACAGGTGGATTTTTCTGTAGTGAGGCAGACATGGACTACATTGCTACACATATTAGAAGGTCACACAAGCCTACATAGTAAGACACTGTTTTAAGTTACACAAACAAACAAATGAAAGTGGGCAAGTCAACAACTCAAATTTTATTTTTACATATTTCTGCCAAATCAGAGGCTGAAACAATAGCCATATCTTTTTCCCCCACAGCAACTCATCTCTTTCATAACAATTTCTTTCTATATAGACAGTTGTTATATAGCTGTATATCTTACAGTCTAAGAAAAAGGCAACTCAACAGCTGCTTGAGCTTACATATAGTCCTTATCAATGTGCATCACTTTTGTGGATGGTGATATTAAATTTAGTCAGTCAATAGTTTTAGTGATGTCACTGCCCTTACAAGGTAGACCCTACTGATTACAGAGAAATACATTTCTATACAATGTGTGGGGAAATGTCCAAACTGGAATTATCCTTAAGGTCATTCCATTTGCAGATGTCTTAAGCATAATTGTGTGTCATCACACCCATCATAAGGAATATACTACTGTCAATGTATCATGTACTTTGACAGTACATGTATCCCATGGGACTTGTGTATTGATATCTAGTAGCAATTGTACCATGTACACACCAACCTCAGTTATGTCAGCACTGGTTACATGCTCCCCTTGTCGTATAGAAGCCATAGAACCTCTACTCCTCACCTTATCTTTAATAATATCAGTAACTATCCATTCATAAGATTTTTGCTTGAAATGCTGTTTTCAATAAGTAATGTCTGAATTTTCCTCATGATATTTTCAATGAGTATTACTATATATATTTCAGATAACAGGATTTTTTTCCTTGAGAATCATGAAATGGTGGAGAGAATAAGAATTACATGAGAAGTGGAGAAGATTTAGAAATTTGGGAGACTAACATTAAAATATATTGTATGACAAACAATCCTGCTTAACAAAGGTGCACATCAGTTGGTGGTTCAATGTCAAATATTCACCCCTGAAAACATACACAAGTAACATTATACAGACTGAAAAGGTTATATACAGAAATACACATGGGTATGAATGCATACAGTTATTTGGTTGTGGGAAAAGAGGACATTAATTTAATGGGGAAAGTGGAGGGTGAAGTCAGATTTTTTTTGATGGAGGGAATGGAAAATGTATTTATTTCATAATGTAAGAACATTAAAATTCTAATTTAGATATAAATAAATAAGTCATTGTTTAAGCTCATGAAACACGATTCAGCTGGAGAAGGAGCATGCTTCCAAGTCAGAAATCTTGAATTTAATCTCTGAGATCCATGTGGTAGAAAGAGAGAAATGTCTACTATAAATAGTACTTAGATTTTCACACATGGACTTTAAATTTGTGTGTGCATATACATGTGATTCTGTGTGTGTGTGTGTATGTGCATGTGAATGCATATAATGATACTGCACTTTTATTAAATAAATTAAATGTATATTTTTAAAAAATAAATAATTTGATTTTTGCCAAATTGTGTGGGAGTGGGTTCATCCATTATTCATGATGTCATCTTCAAATAGTGTATTAAAAATTATTTAAACACTGAGACAGCAACCAGGCACAACATGCTAGCTGATATGAGGCCTCCAACACATATACAGCAAAGGACTGCCTGGTCTGGCCTCAGAGAGAGAAGATGCAACACCTAGCCCTCAAGAGACTTGAGGTTCCAGGGAGTGGAATGGGGGCATGGGAGACAACCTCTTGGAGAAGGGAGGAAGAGTGGGTTGAGGAAATGTTGAAGGGCAGACCATGAAGAGAATAACGACTGGAATGTAAAAAAAAAAAAGAGTAAAGTATAATAAAAAGAAACATATTTTGGTTTTAGATGATTGGTTTGGGTTTCAAAACAGGATTTATCTGTATAGACCTGGCTGTCCAGGTTCTTGCTCTGAAGACCAGCCTGTTCTCAAACTCAGTAAGAACCATGTGCACCTCCTTTGTGAGTTCTGGGATTAAAGGAAAGTGCAACCACTTCAGACTGAAAACTATATTTAGCCTGCAAATCTCTCTCTCTCTCTCTCTCTCTCTCTCTCTCTCTCTCTCTCTCTCTTTCTTTCTCCATACTCTCTCTTTTCACAAACACCCACATAGAGAAATAGAGGCTGGGACAGAATTTACATTGCAAAACTCGCAACCATAACCTCATGATCCCCATGACTACTCCACTTGAATACAAGTACAAGAGGTGTTCACCACTACTCTGTTATAGATATAACTATTTTTTGCATGCTAGGTAAGAACTGTATAAACTCTACAAAGCATTGTGCTGGTTATATAAATCGCACTTAAGATTATACCACATGCCCAATTACAATATATTGTACAATACCATATATATGCATAATTAAATTTTTTCTTGGTTTAGAAGGTTGGTTTGGGTTTTCAAACAGTGTTTATATGTATAGAACCAGCAGTCCAAGATCCTGCTCTGAAGACCAGTCTGTTCTCAAATTGACTCTAGATAGATAGATAGATAGATATAGATATAGATTATAGATGATATAGATATAGATATAGATATCTTACTTCCAGAATATATTGGCTACTTTCACCCATCTCTGCTTATGGTTCAAAAGATCAAGAAAAAAAACCTATATATTTCAATTTTCACATCTCAAACTTTTTCCACCTTCTGAGAACATACCCATGATATCTTCAGCATAACTAAATAACAATCACCTTCAACTACAAATAGTAGGCCATTTGAGATACTTCTGTTTAGTATTCTCTGCTTGGCTCTGTGCCCCATTTTTAATTGTGTGATTTGCATTGTTAGTTTGTAATTTCTTGAGTTCTTTATAAATTTTGGATATTAGCCCTCTGTCAGATGTAGGGTAGGTGAAGATCATTTCCCAATCTGTAGTCTCCTGATTAATCTTATTGACAGTGTTCTTGGCCTTACTGAAACTTTGCAGTTTCATGAGGTCCGATTTTTCAATGCTGATCCTAGAGCCTGAGCCATTGGTGTTATCTTCAGAAAATTGAATCCTGCACCAGTGCATTTAAGGATATTTTTCGTTTATCCTGTTTTTTTGTTTGTTTGTTTTTTGCAGGGTGATGAATATGGAACTATTTTCATTCTTCTACAAGTAATCCTCAGTCTAGCACAATTTGGTGAAGATGCTTTTTTGGTATAGTTTTGGTTTATTTGTTGAAAATCAAATTTCCATAGGTATGGAGGATTATTTCTGTGGTTTTGGTTCTATTTCATTGATCAATGTGTCTTTTTCTGTACCAATACCATGTAGTTTTTTTATCACTACTGCTATGTAGTACAGCTTGAGGTCAGGAATGGTGATTCTGCCCAAAGTTGCCTTATCATTCAGGATTGTTTTGGCTATCCTGGGTTTAGTATTTTTCCTTATGAAGTTGAAAATTATCGATATATATATATATATATATATATATATATATATATATATACATATACTATGTCTATTAACATAGGTATACTCTATATGTGTGTGTGTGTGTGTGTGTGTGTGTGTGTGTACTTGTTCATTTTCCAGACACTTCGCTCCAAGGATGTCTTTCTTATAAGTCAATATATTTCAAGTAAATGCTTAAAACACCACTTATATTTTATGACTTTATTTTTATAGATACATTCACTAATTTTTACCTTATTCCTATGATATTAAATGTTTTATTCAAAAGTTCTGTGTTATGTCAATGAGTTCAAATTTACTCCCTACTTACTCCTCTATTAGATTCAAGGCATCAGGTCTTATATTACAGTCCTTGATCCATTTGCAGTTGAGTTTTAGAAGGCAATCAAAAAAAAAGATCTAATTTCACTTGTCTATCTGTAGCTATCCAGATTGTTCAGAACCATTTGATGAAAAAAATTTAAATTTCATTCTACAAATAGGTAACTGTATGAGTATGGGATATTATGTAAGTCCTTTTTTCTATTCTATTGATGAATGCATTAAGTTTTATGCCATATTGTGTAGATTTTGTCATTTCAAATGTACTACATAAAGAAAGAATATCAAATTTATTCTTAAACAAAACACTACATAGCTATATCTTACATTGGTAGAAATCTGTATAATTAATGTAATTCTGAAGACAAATTTAGGCAATACTTGTCTCACCACAAATAGAGCAACTCTATTGATGCTCAATTCTTCTTTGAATTAAGAAGGGGTGCTTTCAGAAGCACACGAGTCTCTAGTCAACATAAGAAAATGGTCTTAAATAGCATATACTGTGGCCTTCTGATGCCTTTGAAGACTATACAAAGTATCTACACAAAGTATATCTGAACTGTTAAACCTTAACTATTTTCAGTCATTTCTATTTGAGCAAATTAAAAACATGTTATTAAAATTAAATCAGAATTTAATATAACTGTTAGTTTACTATGATTTTGTAAATAGTACCTTTGTTGTATATGAAAGCTATTGTACTTTGTCTGGTAAATTTTTATCCTGTTACCTTTGCTGGGTGTATGATTAGCAACAGGTTTGTGGTTGAAAATAAAGGATATTTTATAGAGAGAATCACATCACATTCTTTTTTTATACACAAAAAAGTTTAATAATGTTGTCACAACCCCTAATAAAATGTATGTATGTAGTAATCCAGAATAAACAAATTGTACATATTAAATTGTTCAAGTATAACACGAGCACTGCTTTTAAAAAATGAGAGATCCCAATATAGACAGACATCTCTTTGGAGCCCATTTATAACAAATATGATTAAGGGACAGTTCTAATTTTTTTTAATTTTACAATATCATACATTCACAATTATTCCAAAATTTCAAATGAACCAAACATAGGATGCAGTTTACATCAGTTTAATGCCTTCTGAACAGCACCAGAGGTTAAAAGTGGATCTGACCAACCAAATGTTCTTTATTAGTCTGTGTGTCTTCACACATTTCTACAGAAAATGTACAGGGGAAAGGAAGATAGCTCAGGTCAAAGCTTTCACCTTAAATAAATACTCACTTCATCTACTCCATACTTAACACCCAGTCAAGTGCCTGGTCTCAGAAGGCTATGCCAAGTCACATGCAACATTCTAGGTTTGTTTTGAAAGTTTCAAGAAACCTGGTAGCTAGTTCATCATCAACCACCCTGCTGTCACTTGACATTGTGACAGTTGTAAGCTGGTGCTGCTGCAGTTGATGGTTTCTCTCTTCATCCTCAGTGAGCTTCAGCACTGGGCGGAATCTCCCAACTGGCAAGATTCAGGCTTGAGGCAGGTTAATCACTGCAGTGAACTCATCAATGCCAAACATCCCCAATTTGGAAATACTAAAATATCCTCCTTGGTACTACTCTGGCATCAATTTTCCATCTCTTGCTTGCTTCGACAGAAACTTAATAGAGTCAGCGATCTCCTGTATGCCTTTAGTGGCTGCATCTTATATGATTGATGTAATTAAGCCTTTATCTGTTGCCACAGCCACTGAAGCTGTTTGGGCCTTCTCATCCCAGGTGACATTAACCCCAGACATTTCTTTAACAGTAACAGCTGCTGCTCTGATGATAAAGTAATTTACTGAGACTTTAATGGCATCTTTGACCAGTTCTCGTCTAACCTTTAACACTGCTCCAAGGTCACGGTCAGCAGTAGCATAGGCATGAGGCACAGTACTTTTCAATTCAGTTAACCTCTTAGCAATAACTCTTCGAATATTGTTAGCAGGAATTTCAGTGAATGTATCCACTGCATTGAGTTGACCAGGGATGGATACTAGTGGGATCTTTTTTCTTTTGTTTTTTTTTTNTTTTTGGTTTTTCGAGACAGGGTTTCTCTGTGTAGCCTTGGCTGTCCTGGAACTTACTTTGTAGACCAGGCTGGCCTCGAACTCAGAAATCCGCCTGCCTCTGCCTCTCGAGGGCTGGGATTAAAGGCGTGCGCCACCACCGCCCGGCACTAGTGGGATCTTTAGCCAAGGGTATGATGTGCCCCAGCTGTAGCCTGAGGAGGCACAGATGCTGAAAGAGAGAATGGAGGAGCTGAGGTTGGTCTGAATTCTGTGATCTTGCCCATCTGTTTCAGCTCAACTAACTTGACTGCATCTTCTTTAGTGAAGATCCTGTGAGGGCCTGAGGCTGTGCCCTGGTTGGCGTCCAATGAATGTGTTTTCAGAATGTTGCGGGGCAGCTGGACTTAAATGGAACTATGGTATCTCTCTCTGTTCCTTCCTGTCAGGGTAAGGAATCTGCGGCTGTGGAGGGGGTTGAGTAGGTTCTGAAACCGGAGGTAGAACACTGATATCTTTGGGAACTCTCACTTTTCCAATCTCCCCCTTCTTCAACCATCAAAGCAATGATGTGAACCCAGCTGTATATTTGTAGCAATTTCCTCAACCACTATCTTGGATAAAATGCCATCGTCGTTTGCATCTAAGGTGACCACGGTCTTGTCCGTCTCAATTTCACATAATGAGTCTCCAGCATTCACAGCTTCAGCTTTCTTTTTCAGCCATTTCACAATGTTCCCTTGTTCCATTGTAGGAGACAGTGATGGCATTAGGACCTTAATAGGATCTGCCTGCAGTAGCTGGGTACGGTGAAACCACCTCTAACTTGCTCCACGGCCAACAGGCCAAGCAGAAGCACCCTGAGCCAGCCCCAGGCTTCGACAGCTGCTGAAGCCCAGAAGGTAAGATAGCAGCAGCTCCAGGTTACAGCAAAGTCTCCAGGAGGCCATCATCTTAAGGGCCTTTTCTGGGAAAGCTCGAAACTCAACTAAGTCTTTAGCCTCAAGACCTGCCCAGGCCCCTATTCTAATGAAAATATTTTAACATCTGACTTTCCAATCTATGTCACATTTTTCTCCGGCACTCTTTTTCTTGCACTAAGATTCCTAATAATATAAGAGGGAAGAGTAAACATCCTTGTCTTGTTCCAAAAGGTTATCATTAATATTTATCACTATTTCTACAATGCTGACCCCTACCTTCTTATGTATTTTCTCTCTCAAGTCAAACTATGTCCTCTGTATCCTTACCAGTGACCACATTTCTAAAGAAAAGGGACACTTGCTCACCTAGCAGCCATCAATTCTAATGCCCCCCTGCTATATGACCGAACAATAGATGAGGACACATTTACTGTAATTGGAGAGTTTAGTGGTTTTTCATTTATGTATTAACTAGCACTAAAGGCAATATGAATCATGTGTAACCAAACCACAAGAACAGCACAAATCACTGAATATAATCAGAAATATCTTTTTTGTGAAAATGACCATTTAGAATAGCATCAAATCATTTTAAGCTAGTACCTACAACCTCCATTGTCATGTGTTTTAATTATGTTTGCAGTGCAATGCCTGATTTTTCACCCTGTGAAGAAAACCTCACTTGCAATAAAGAAAGTGGTTGCTTAGTTCTATAAACAGTCTCACTACTACTGCAGCATTGACACAATTTGCCTCTTTTGTCATTATTGTAGCCTGCAATGTCCAGCAAGAGATTAAAAAATTGTTATCTTTTGCTAACAATCTGAATAGCACTGTCTTATTGTATTAAAGTTTGCTAAAAGAATCTATCTTCTTGTTAGTTCAAGCTTGGTATTTTTCATATGGACAGCACATGAAATATGTGACACTTTCAACAATGTGGGCTTATCATCATTTTTTAGGGAAACAGAAATAATTGCACTAGCCTATTATTATTAGATGCTTTTTCATTACTATGACTAATAAATCCTACAGAATTAATCCTTGCCTTTCAATAAAATTTATGTTTTATAACACATAGAGTCTTCCTTGATCATCACTCTTTGATTCATTGCATCAGGTATAAGTCTTTGTCTGCAGAAATGATCCATAACAATCTGTGCTATCTTGATTTCTTATAAGTCTAACGTTTGGATTACAGATTTGTCACTAGTAGTATTAAATACATGAGTAAAAATAATCTTCATTTTGTTAGAAAAGGGTTTATTTCATCTTAAAATTCTCAAATCACACACCATCACTGAGTGAAGACAAGTCATTAATTCAAGGTAGGAAATGGAGAGAGGGACTTAAACAGAAGCCACACTGCTGCTTACCAGTTTGCTCCCTGGGACTTGCTAAGAATAATTCCTTATACACATCAGGATTACCTGACCAGGTGTGGTACCACACAAAGTGGGCTGGGTCCTCAGACATCACTCATCAATTAAGTAAATGACTCACAGACTTGTATACAGGCAAACAGACAGAGATCAACTGAGATTCTCTATTTCCAGATAACTCAGCTTGAGACAAGGTAACAAAACTTAACAGGAAAAATATGCACATGTAATATACATAACACATATTTTATATATTACAGAATTGATATATAGAAGTGAGATACATTTTTGATCAGTGAATCAGAATTCAAAGTCCAGAAACAAAGGAAAATTCAATGAGCAGTTGATTTTACAAACAAAACTCCCGACAATCTAATTTTTCCCAACTTTCTCACTTTTATTAAATGTACAAATACACATTTATTTATAAACCTTTAAGATGCTAAACTAAAATTAATTTTTTATATTTTCTTTCTTTTTAACTTATTTTATTAGATATTTTCTTCATTTACATTTCAAATGCTATCCCAAATGTCCCCTATACCCTCCGCCCCTAAAATTAATTTTAATGCACTTTAAAAGCACAAAAGAATATCTCTTTCTTTAGGTTATGGAAGTAAAATGCCTGTCCAGTGTGCTGGAGTTCCTGAGTTTGAATTAAAAATAAGTTCCCAATGTTTGAATTAAAAATAAATTTGAGGCACCAGTGACTGGTAGAGAAGGTGAAATGAACTCCAGGCAAATCAAATAACCGAAGTTTCATGCAGGAAAGCATCATGGCAAAAGTAGAGAATTGACTTCAACATGTTTTCCTCTCACCAGTAAAGGTACATCCTCCCAAAAGTAGATTCATTTAATTTTAATGTCTTAAGATTAATGAACATGGAATCTTTATTTGTTTTTTAATTACTAATTTTTGAAAATAGAACTTTTCAGACCATATATTCTAATTGTGTGCCACTGCATTTTCTCCTACCTGATTCTTGCCACCTCCATAACCACCTAAGTCTTCTTGTTGTTCTCTCTCTCCCATTTAGAAAACATACAGGCACCCTGTAGGTACAACAACAATATGAACTAACCAGTACCCCCTGAGCTTGTGTCTCTAGCTGCATATGTAGCAGAAGATGGCCTAATCGGCCATCATTGGGAAGAAAGGCCCATTGGTCTAGTAAACTTTATATGACCCAGCACAGGGGCAGGCCAGGGCCAAGTAGTGGGAATGGGTGGGTAGGGGAGCAGGGACAGGAGGAGGTATAGGGAACTTTCAGGATAGCATTTGAAACGTAAATAAAGAAAATAATAAAAAATAAAAAATAAAATAAAATAAAAATAAAACATACAAGCAAATGAAAAAAAGGCTAACCAAATTAAAACAAAACCAATATCCAAAGGAATCAGAAAAAAATTCACAAGAAGTACATACATACAGAGAGACATATGCCCACACGTAAAGACAAATAAAAATACAAAATTCAAAGTCATAATGTATGAAAAAAATCACCAGTATGGTGAAAAGTACAGTACATTATGAGCCAAAAAAAAAAAAAAACTCAAAATTTTTGTTCATTCACAAGTTGTCTATCTACTGCATGGAATAAGGATTCTGCATCTTCGTGTGGATTCTGTACCCAGGAAGGTACTACTGGGGTAAACTAGTTTTTTCATTTGGAGAATTTGTCAGATGGAGATACCTCCTTGGTGGAGGGGTGGGAGGTCATACATTATTCCTGCTCTCAGTGCATGGACCCCAAATAACTGTACAGACCCTGTGCATGTGTCATTCTCTGTAGGAGTTCCTATGTGCGTTGGCCCTATTATGTCTGACAGATATTATTGCATTGCTGGCATTGCTCCAAACACCACTGACTTTAGTATCATTTTACAATGTCTTCGACAAATTTTGCTGAACCATGAAGGAGGAGTGTTCAGGGCAATATGTGATTTATAATAGGATGAGCCAAGGTCTTTTACTCTGCACATTGTCCAGTTATGGGTCTGTTTCTGACCCGATATACTGTATATGTTAGATTTTATGATGAAGGTGCAAAAATATAATGAATTATATGTATAACCAAATGTTATTTGAAATATTTTTATTGGTACATATAGTAAGCAAAAAATGGCACCTGTTTTTACCCTATTCTCAGGTACTTTGAAATGTTAACAAGGGCAGAAATGTGTTCTGCATCACCGAGTAGTCCTCTAATCCAGTCTGACAGTGGTTGCTTCTCCCTGGAACGGGGGCATTATTACAATAGTGTATCGTGTAGGCAGATGTCCTATCTGTGGTAGACCTAATCGTATAGAACTGGGTTGGTGTTTAAATTTCCCCTCAGGAATCATGCAGAATACTTTTTTGTACCATCAACACTATTCAATAGGAGAAAGCATCTGTTTATCTTCTCTATGTTTAATAGAAATGTAAGTATAATTTACAATGGAGCCCTCATCAGTTTGTGTAGAGCAATCAACAGTTTAGGCAAGAGTCTGAGTTGTGTGTGGGGTACTGGGTAACTCAGGATGATTTTTTTCTGCTGCATTTAACTATGAGTTCTATTATTTTTGTAACAGCTGAGCAATATTCCATTGTGCAGTATACCACATTTTCATTAACAATTTTCCCAATTGTGAATGGCTAGACTTTCTCTTCTTTCCTTCTAATATGAATATGACTGCAATGAATAGGAATAAGTAAGTGTCTATATAGTAGGATATAGACTCCTGTTTTGGATATATGTCCCAAAATAGTACACCTGGATCTTGAGTGACAATATTCCCAGGTTCCCAAGGCAAAAATCACACTGACTTCCAAAAGCTGAACTACTGTGTATTTCAACCTACAGAAGATAAGGACTGTTATTACTCATCATCCTCCATAGCATGTATGGTCATTTGTTTTATTGAACTTGCCTGTATTAGTCAGGGATCTCTAGAGTCACAGAATTTACGGATAGTCTCTATATAGTAAAGGAATTTATTGATGACTTACAGTCTGCAGTCCAATTCCCAACAATGGTTCAGTAGTNGCTGTGAATGGAAGTCCAAGGATCTAGCAGTTGCTTAGNNCCNCACGGCAAGCAGGCNAAAGANNGAGAACCAGACTCCNTTCTTCCAATGTCCTTATATGGTCTCCNGCAGAAGGTGTAGCCCAGATTAANGGTGTGTGCCACCACACCTTTAATCCCAGATGACCTTGAACTTGGAGATCTCCCTGTCTTAATCTTCTGGAATCAATAGCCACTGTGTCTCAAGATCTCCATAACAAGATCCAGATCAGAAACTTCTATCTCCCAGCCTCCAGATTAGGCTCACTGGTGAGCCTTCCAATTCTGGATTGTAGTTCATTCCAAATATAGTCAAGTTGACAACCAGGAATAGCCACTACAATGCCCATACTAATTTCTTGAAGACTAAATCTCAATTTGTCTTGAATATCCATATAGATGAATAATGAAAATGTTGAACTTTTCCTTTAGTAAAACCAACACCTGAATAGTGGTCAATTATGGGTCATTAGAGGAAGGGATTTATATTTGAATACAAAAAGATAAGTAAGGGAAAGTCATGGCAATTAGTTGTACAGAGGACATTAGTTTTCAGAGAGAAATCATAGCAAGACAACCAACACCTTTGAGACATATTTCAGACAAGGATATTGAACAATTTCATTTTCTGTGTGTATGTGTGTGTGTGTGTGTGTGTGTGTGTGTACAAATTGGTTCTATAATATCAAAAGAGAGGCCAAGAAGTCTATAAATAAAACATTGTTACTGAATTCAAGAAACATCAAGTTCATAAGTCAAGGATTAGAAACTATGAAGCTCTAAATATCATGGGCAAATTTTTTGATAGGGAAAATTGATAGGGAAAATAAAAAAAAAACAGTGTGGTAGGAAAATTAAAGAGCCTACAGCAAAGTAAATTTCCATTAAAATGTATTTCTAGGGCAGAAACTCTTTTTAGTTCTCCTAGATCTCAGCCACAGAATTCATTCGTGCCTTTAATAACACAAGCCGAGTGATGCTTGAAGGAGTGACTACCTCTGTGTTCACAGTGCCATTTATCTTTTGTTAAACAGGTAGATTGATGGAAAACACTACAAAAAGTTTTTAGTAGAATGCAGATGGATAGAGACTATGAGATGACTGTGCTGTTTTCAAAGGATTTAAACAGTCATCTCAAATCCAAATCCTATCCCTGATATCTGTAAGAGATATCGAAGGTATGTTCCACTTCAGCGATATAGGAAGAATAATGCAGGACCCTGTAAGCTGGCACATCACATTATATTCGAAGTAACGGAATAATTAAAGATCAATGAGAATCCTGTGAGGCTGACTGACTTAAAAATAGATGGAGAGAAATATTTGACAAGAGCACATATGACATGCAGATTTAAAAGAAAAATTGATTTTATTGCACTATTGTGTATACTTATACTTCATCCTGTATAGGTGCATTTTCTTCCACATATTATTTCAGTTACACTACAATTTATATAACAAAAAGGACTTTATTAGTCATAGTGTTGAAGCTCTTTACAATATCCCATCCCTGTGAGAGTTGCCACATTTACTTCCCTCAGCCACCATGGAGCAGGCAGTACTTCTGGCAACAGTAATTGCATTGAACTCCTTCACTGATGGTCACTACCACCTCTGGATTGACCCAGGAGATGTGCTGTTTTTCATTAGGGCTGAGCAAATAGCTCTGTACTGGTGTGTCGGGGTTAAGGGGCCTTCTGAATGATCAGATACAGTTGTATCAGCAGGTGGACCCTGTTATCTTCTGAATGATGGTAGTACTCAGAAGTCAGCATGAAGACAGGCCCATCACACCTTAGGTTTCTTTTGCATACAGGACTAAACTTTTCCTCCTTAAATCAACCACTTCTCTTAGGATGATTGCTTATCAAACTTTTCAACGTATTGTAAAACCCGACCAATTCTGGTTTGGTGGTGGTGGTGGTGGTGGCGGTGGTGGTTTTTGTTGTTGTTGTTGTTGTTGTTGTTGTTTTGTTTGTTTGCTTGGTTTTTTTGTAGAAATCACATTTTGAGAGACCTGAGACTAAACTGCAAATCCAGAATGAAAATCATAAAGTCCACCTGAGCAAATGTCTTATGGACACTCACCCCTCTTAGCTACAGCCAACCAGGCTGCATTAGCAGAGTGGAGGTACATATAGATAACCTAAGACATCCTGCAGAGAATAGATAACTTAGACATTATACTCATTAGTTGGTTTTATCCCCATGTTTCATTCCTGTAGTGTACACCAGAAATACAATTTTTAAACTTTCTGACCCATATGGAAATTCCCCAAGTTTGCTGTAACCATAATAAAACCGCTAACCCCCTTGACTGGGGGCTCTCACTCTGACATGCTCTGACAGAAATTGAGGGAGACCTTGATCTAGAGCTCTGTAAAGTGGGCATAATACTGTAACCCACCACTTCAAAGGGCCTATTTACCTTATTTGTTAATGTTGAATTCTGCTTTGTAACTTTCTACCAACAGCTGATATGAAATGGCTTTCCTAGAATAAACATAATTCTGTTCCTAAAGTGTGTTTTCCCTCTCATAGTTAGTCATATGGCCTTGAACCAAAATTTTTAATTCTTGTTCTTCAGTATTGTATTCGATTTCTATTGTCTTACATTTAAGATTTTCCTATAATTTTTCATCTTTATTTTTCCTGAATTTATCCACCAAATGTGAGTTTTGCCTAATTAGATGTGTTTTACTCGAATCAACAACATCATACCAAAATAAAAATAAATGTCAACTTCCTTGGAAGTTCCCTTTTACTGGAATTTCTGAGAAAAGTGGGGAGGTATGCTGAGAGATGTACCTAGTCTTAACAAGTCAGGAGAATTCTGGAGCCAGGGCAAAGAATTATGAATTAGTTCTCATAACATTTGGTGACATAAATTGTGGGAAAATGTTCTGTAATTCATTGCAACATTTCTTTCTGAGTACTATGTCATTCTTTTGGATTTCCGTAATTGTCTCCTAGAGCCAACAATTATAGGACATAGTTGTATAAACTATTCTCACCTGAAGAATAATGTACTTTCTCTTATCTAAGTAGAAATATTACATATCTTTGGGCTCTTTCAGGCAATCCTCAACTTGTGGACAAAATTGTTGAGTCTTCAATATCCTCTGTAGGTGATAGCAGCTTTCAAGACTTTTATATTTTAAGGAGGCTGAGTTTTAATATTAATAGTTTATTTTTAAATTAAAATCCTTCATTTCTTGTCAGTTCAGAATACTGAATATTTTTCCAGAAACTGTTCAATTAATATCTCCTAGATGTGTATTTATCATGATCTTTGATGCAAGGCAAAGGGGAACTGAGGCACTCACTTTTCTGACATCTTCAGGCCCTTCAGATATGTGATCTATAGACACATATCCCAACACTAACACACAGTAACATCAAATAAAATAGTCTTTTTAAATTTCTGTCTGTGCAATTGGAATACTTTTAAATAAATAGGGTCTACCTGCAAATTTTCCTCATGACCAAAACCTTGTTTGCTATATATACTAGAGAAAAATTCAATTCAGAAATTTCAATACCAGAGCCACCAAAGTGAAGGAAACCCATACCTCACTGGGTAATGGATGCTGGCTATCTTGCTCTAAACAGTTAATTGTTATAAAAAGGAGGCCAGTATAATAGAGGTGAAGTCTCTGGGAAGTTATTCCTTAAGGTAAGCATGCAGAAACTGTGTTCTAGAAAGTATAAAGTCATGTCTGTTACCTACTGAACTCACTAGTTACTAGAATCAACCAAGTGGTACTAGTTGTAGAAGCATCTAGACAGGCATTGATTTCCTGAAGTCATACCAGAAGAAGCTACTGGTGAAAGTACAGGCGAGTAGTTGCAAGGTACCCCAGTTTTTTGAGGATGCAAGTATCATAGGATGACCATCAAGATTAGCAAAAACCATGGGGTGGAGATAGCGATAAAATGGAAGACCAGCTGTACATGTACTCCAGAAGGCAGAGCTAGAAAAGTTATCCCAACCGTATAAAAGATCCAAGAAAATAGTGATGGAATCACAGATATTAAGATATTGTGTTACCAACACTCTTGAGGTTTGATTTTGATGTGTTTAAATTATTGCTTGATTCTTCAATCTTGAAGTAAGAAAGTACTTTTAAATTATTTTTCCTTTTTTATCAGATGTTTTCTTTATTTACATTGCAAATTTTATCCCCTTTCCTCATTTCCCCTCTGAACCCTCCCCATTTCATCCCCCTTCCCCCTGCTCTCTAACAAACCCAATCCTGCTTCCCTGTCCTGGCATTTACCTACACTGTTGTATCAAGCCTTCACAAGACCAAGGGCCTCTCCTCTCACTGATATCCCACAAGGCCATTCTCTGCTACATATGTGGCTGGAGACATGGGTCCCTCCATGTGTACCCTTTGGTTGGTGCTTTAGACCCTGGGAGCTCTGGGAGTACTGGTTGGTTCATAATCTTGTTTCTCCTATAGGGCTGTAAACCCCTTCAGTTCCTTGTTCCCTTTCTCTACCTCCTCCATTGGGAGCCCTGCACTCTGTCCAATGAGTGGCTGTGAATATCAACTTCTGTATTTGTCAGTCAGTGGCAGAGCCTCTCAGGAGTCAGCTACATCAGGCTCCTTTCAGTAAGCACTTGTTGGCATCCACAATAGTGTTTGGGTTTCGTAACTGTATATGAGATGGATCCCCAGATTGGACAGCCACTGGATTTCCTTCCGTTTCTGCCCTAAACTTTGTCTCTGTATTTCTTCCCATGGATATGCCTCTTCTAAGAAAGACCTAAGTATCCACACTGTAGTCTTTCTTCTTCTTGAACTTCATGTGGTCTGTGAAATGTATCTTGGGTATTCCGAACTTCTGGGCTATTATCTACTTATCAGGAAAAGCACATTGTTCAAAATGATATTTACAAGTTTTATAGAATATTTGGATTAAAAAAAACACTGTATATTTAAGACTGAATTTTGAAAGGGTTTGATACATCGACACTGTGGGCTTTTGTAAGTCACAGGACAGAAATATTTGATATTCAACCTTTAAAAATGCACTTTTCTAACATAAATTTGAGTTTTATCTTCATCCCACATGCAAGTTAGATTGCAAACACAGCAGATTACAGCATCCAAGAGGTAAAAGCAGAAAACAGACAATATATACTCTGTGTTATTACATGCTGGGAAGACATAACTTGCTTTTGATTTTACAGGAGTTATATTGAAAGTACTGACTTGAGGCTCAAAAGACACCTTCATCTATTAAACAATATTCATTTTGTGAAAGATGATGAGGTCTTTTAAAGTTGTATAATAGATATTTTTATTATGATATGTTTGTGAGACTGTGAGAGACAAGGTGCAGAGTGCTGTGGTTTGAATGACATGCCAACTATTAGTCTCCAATTTACAAACTCTTGATTACAAGTTGATGACTGTTTGAAGAGGATTAGGAAATGCAGCATTGTTGGACAAAGGATATCCCTGGAAATAGCTTTTTATCTTTCAAAAATCTCTTGATGTGTCAAATACCTCTCTCTGCTTCCTCACTATAGTCTGAGATATAAGTTGCTAATTCAGCAACCTTCTACTTGCCAGTCAAGATGCAGAAAGACCGAAAATAATCTTTTGCTACTACAATTTTATTTTCTTAATATATATTTGTTGTTGTAACTAAAGGATTCTCAAATGCAATCCTGTTTTTACTTAAATTCAAATGCAGACTCTCTATGTCTCTAAAGTATTAGATTTAAATGCATGTGCCAACATGACTGCTCTTTTATCACAAAAATATTTAATTGTAAAATAATTAATATTCAAAGACGAATGCACATTTAAAAATGAAATAGAAAGCATTCATGGTATATAGACTCACACGTTTAATCACATCATTAAAGAGATGGAAACAAAAGAATTACTACAAGCTTGAGGCCAGTCTAGGCTACAGAATGAGACACCATCTCATAATTTTCAAAAATAAAAAAGGGTAGGAACAAAAGAAGTCAAGTAAAGGAGAAGAAGAAGGAGGAAGAGGAGGGGGAGAATAGTAGTAGGAGAAACAGAAGAGGATAAAAAGGAAGAGGAGGAGGAAGAGTAGGAAGAGGAGAAAGAGAAAAGGACTCCCATAATCAAAGACAATGAAAAGATAAAGAAAATTGAGGAAAATTATTAATAGAGATCAATTAGAATTCAATGCTATGAAAAGGTGGGAGTTAGAAAAACTGAGCATATACAAATTAATCTTCTGTCTAGAAAAATGACAAAACCATTAAGTACACAATTCTTTATATTCCCAGATAGTGTACCCTGTATCCTTTCGGTTAATTTTAAGATGTATTAATTCCATACTGATACAACTCTTCTGCCTATGTTAAGTATCCTCTGAATTGGGCCAATATAAGTCCTCCTCATTATACAGATTAGGTAAGCAGTACAAAGAACTTTTCATACATTTCCCAGATAACACCGTCAATGCTGGAATTAGAATCAAATCACAAATTATGAAGGCACAGTTTTAATCTGTAGAATATCATAGCACAGATTACTACATACATCTCATACAGGTTTTTATTCTTAGACACTATTGAGATGATTATTTTTTTTCCTTCAACTTGATGTAATCTAGAATCACATGAGAGACAAGCCTCTGTCTTCAGTGAGTATGATTAATTAATTTAATTGAGGTAGGAGATCCTGTCCTTTTGTATAGAACCAAGTTAAAGATCTTTAACACTGGCCTCTTCACTAGCATATTGGCTTTCTGGGTCCTTGGCAAGAACTCTACAACCCTAGGTCCATAGACTGATAATTTTATATGTATAGCCACAATTCCTCATTACTTATATGATTAAAAATGCAATTTGTTTTAAAACAAAGGAATTTATTTAGGTATGTTCAGTGCCCTAATCCCACTTTCACACACAGTACATTGATAGATGCAGGAAACCTTGGGTGCATTTTCATGTGCAGCTAACTCTGTATGATCCTTGACTTTTGTGACTATTGTATAAAATCTCGAAGACAGGATAGGCATGATATAAAAACCTTTAACCTTGACCTGCTAAGTGGCAGATAAATATTGTATTTTTAAAGTCAGTCTAGCCAGGCAGTGGTGGCACATTCCTTTAATCCCAGCACTTGGGAGGCAGAGGCAGGCAGATTTCTGAGTTCGAGGCCAGCCTGGTCTATAAAGTGAGTTCCAGGACAGCCAGAGGTACACAGAGAAACCCTGTCTAGAAAAGCAAAAAAAAAAGGGGGGGGGACTAAAGCCAATTTATTCTATACACCATCATTCTGGCCAAAAGAGCTAGTGATGGAAACATTGTCTTTAAAAATAATAAGTCAGTCTGTCTTACTGAATATTTTCTGCCTGGCATCTGCTGACAATTATGTCAAATACAACATTATGGTGTTGTAGTTTAATTGTCTTTTATTCTACTAGGAATTAATATTTGAAGGGTATCCTTATAACTCATGATGGCAGAAGTATTCTTTCAGCAAGGTTTAAATTTCTCCAATGCTGGCAGAAGCTTCAGAGGGACTGAAGTAGTACAACCTATATAAGGGTGGGCAACTCGTTTGCTCAGTATGCCATAAATTGATACATTACCATACTTATCTGTTCGCTACTACATTGAAGCAAATTTAGGCACACAGGGATAGCTTCTGAACATTCTGCCATGGAATAGGAAGCAAAATATTCCCATGTGCATTTAAAGCCACCTTTTTATTTTTGCAGATTTTTTCTTCCATGATTTCATGGTGCGCAATGCAGATTTTTCAAATTCATAATTCATTTAAAAATTCCTTATGCATGTACCTTTCCCATGTAGACTTTGACTTGCAGAAAAGGTTATTACTTAGTCAATATCATGTTTACATTTATTGGAAAATAATTGAATGTACAAATATTTACATTCAGGAGGCTTTCTGTATTTTTTATTTGTACTTTGATTTGCATGTTCAGGAGGCATCTAAATCACCAAGGCTTAAAGTTGCATAGAGGAGCCTGATTTATACTTCTCTGTTGTAAAAACAGATCCTGTTCTGCAAGAGGACTTCCCAGAATTCATGTCAGGAATCTCAAAACTCTATGTTACTGCAGATCTGGAAACATATACAGCCTTAAAATGTACACACCTCTACATATATGGTCACACATACACACACTTGGACACAATGCATACAGGAGTGGGGTGAGGGAGAGAAAAGGCAAACAGAGATTGAGTAATACACAGAGCCATGAATGTAGACAGAGGGAAAAATGTACACGCACGATTAAAATTAATAAAATCTAGTTAACCGTGGTGGCACATAACTTTACTTCTAGCACTTAACAGGTAGAAGGTGATAAATCTTTGATTTCAAAGTCAGCCAGATCTACAAAGTGAGTTCTATGTTAGCAAATCCTAATGAGTAAGACGCTGTCCACAAAAGAAACAAAGAAATAAATAAGAATCTCATAGCAACAATTTTTAAAATGAGGAAAAAATTTCATCACTGAATGATAAATCAATGCTTTCATTAAACAACAAATTTTATGTTCATAGTAAGGGTTTCATGTACATGAACACATAGGAAATTTTTAAAAATACACCTAATACATTAAGCCAGAATTTTGTTAAAGCAGCATTTTTACCTCTTAGTAATTTCTTCTGATATTACAATTACCTAGCACTTTTGTACATTCTCTAGTTTGGGTTACATTTTTCCTTAGCACATTTAATTTCCTTTGTATAGAGTTCTAAAGGGGACCATAAGTATTGTGTAGTCACCAATGCCCACAAAGCACTTTCATTTTATTCCTGAACAATTTATACGGGGGTTTATGAAGACGCTTCTCTTTCATACTAGCAATAGGACAGCTTGCAGCTCATGGCTGCCTGCTTTTGTCATTAGCCTTACAAAAGATTTGAATCCCTGTAGCCTGGCAAACATCCATGCATGCGTGATTGGAGGGCTGTGCAGGCTCACTAGCACAGACTGGGGGTTGGGAGTGTGATTAGTCAATTCAGTGCAGCAGGTCCTGCTCAGAGAAGAGGCAGCCAAAGATGCCTGACACATCCATCCTAGGAATGGCCAGGAAGGCAATGCAGCAAACAAGGTCAGCTCTCACTTTGACCCTTTGTTTCTTTCATAGATAGACATGATTTATGCAATTAAGTATTGCAAATTTGTTGGGAATAGAACATTGTTCTATAAATCTCGAGTCTTTGATTCTGAAGAATCAGATGAGAAAGCTATGAGATCAGGACCTGGCTTCCTTTGTCCTATCCTGTGTTGCATTTGCTGCAGTGCCCCTCCCCTTCAGTCTTCAATCTGCCCTGTCACTTCAGGTTGAACACTAACTTCAGGTTGACAGTATTGTGGATTATTGGTGTGAGGAACTAAGAGCCATCATAAAAAAAAGAATGTTTATATTGGTATATTAATGTTACATAAAAATAATATTCCTAAGGGAAATTAAATTAGGTTCTGTCATGTCCTGAAGGATGGGAAAGGATAAAAAACTTGAGGATTAACATACAGATTATTTTTAGAGAGAAGACACAACAGATAATGGTGGGTTTCACTTCCCAGTTTCTGAATGGATAGAAGGATCAGGTACATGAGATTTGACACTATGATACCCATAATACAGGAAGGGAGATTCCAAAGTTACTTTGAGAAAAAATAGTGGACAGAGTTAATTCAGGTGTGTGAGTTGCCAACATGTGGAAATGTCAGATGTCTTTATTTAAAGAGCTATAGCATACACAGTGTACAGAATTATTAACCTTTTTTCTGTCATCTTGTAAGGTGATCTATTTTGAATATTGTTACACTACTTCATTGTCATTAGGAACTAGTTATTTATTAATTACTTTGTAATCTTGCCCAGATTAAAAAATAAACTGGTGAATTGGGTAATACTTTCTTTGGACATTTAATTTATACTTTGTGCTGTGATCTCCTGATTTTGATTGGATTTATCTGTTATGCAAAGTAGCATGCATAATGTTTTTCATAATACTCTGACAGATAAATTCACAGGAGTGTGTCTTGGTTTTTGTTTTTGTTTGTTAGTTTATAACACTTACTGGAATTGTATTTTTTTCATTTTAAAACAGTGCTGTATTTAATTTTTATTGAAAATTAATATTAATATACTATTATTATTATTATTATTATTATTATTATTATTATTATTATTAAAGTTTCTTTTTTCTAGTGCTCCCAGTTCCTTCTCACATACCCTACATTCCAGATTAGCTTTTTTCTGCCTTTCAGTATAAAAGCACAAACAAGAGATAACAACCAAATGCATCAAAATGAAATATAATAAGATCAAATCCATCGTATTGAGAATAGACAAGGCAACCCAAGTAAAGAAAAAGTGCCACAGGTGTAGGGACAAGAGTCAGAGACCTACTTGTTAACACGCTCAGGAATGCCATAAAAACACTAAAATGTATGTTATAACATATGTACATAGGACCCAGTGCAGACTATTGTAGGCTCTGGAAGAGAGAGGTCCGCAGTGTCATGTCCTTTGTTTTCTCTCATTGTATTTGTTTTTCATTTGAAAATGTTGTTTGGATTTAAGATTGGTAAGGTATTTCCAAAGTGGAATCACGTGGTGATTCATGCCAACAGCACCCTGATGTTGTTGTTTCTCAAGCAGTGCTAATTAATGCAGTTATAGAAAAGTATGTACCATACCATATGCCTTTTGTTCCTTGAACACTGTAGCATAAATTTAAATCTGGTATGGTGATATCTCTTGCAACTCTTTTATTACTTAAATGTTTTTCTACAGTGAGACTTGTTTCGATATAAAGCTTTATTTTTAAGATTAATTTAGGTGAAGTATATTGTTAATTCTTACATTGCATATCTATAATTATTCATGGTTTCTGGGATTCTTAGACCTATATTCCCTAGTGAATTAATACTTTTATGTTACTAAGATTTTTTAATAACTCATATATTCTTGAAGTAGTAGTTGCATTAAATTCGATATTTCTGTTTGAACTGCCATCTATCTATCTATCTATCTATCTACACAATATTAAATCTTTATATTATAGGTAGAAGAATAAATATTTTATGTATAAAGTATTTATATGCATATGGCATGTAAAATTTATGATTATCATATACAATATAATATATTATAATTTATAAAAATTAGATACTTAACTACAAAATATAGTCTAGCTGTACTTATTTGGAATATGGAAAGATGTATGTGAGTATATGTACACTAAGACAAAGCTATGTACACATATATATATATATATATATACACACATACACACATATATACAACTTATATATAATATATGAAGTACACTTTGCATATATATATTGTAGATATAAAATATATTTTTATATAGAGATATGTTTATATATATAATATATATAAAAGTATATATTTAATTATATCAATATCTCCACATTCCCATCAAGTATAGCTTTTTTTTATATTTTGTAGTTATATATGTAGTTTATTATGTATTATATTACATATTATACTACATATTATAGTTATAAAAATTTATGTCATATACATTTATATATGTAAATAAATATAGCTATAATGAATTACTTACATAATTCATATAACATATATAAAATATATTTATGTGTGTGTGTATGTGTATGTATGTATGTATAGGTGTCTTAAAGATTTTTCATACATCCTAAATTTTGCTTAATACAATGCACTTATTCTACCCACCTTCAACACCTATTCCAATTTCTGATAGAACATGTAGCTTCTAGTATGCTTTCTATATAATTTTACATATTACTTATTATTGTGTTAAATAGTATAAGCTATTATATAAGTTCCCAAATAATTTCTACATGTACATTTCCCTTTGGGTAAACCTTGCTGTGGACTCTGATTTCTCCAAACCCTATCATACCACTGTCAACATAAAACTACCTCCAGAAACGCTCTTTTTAGTTTCATTTAGCCAGCATTATACTCCTACTCCTCTCTAAATGCATTTTTCTATGACAATGACTAGTTTCCAGTATCATATTTTTCACATAACCTCCATAAAACCTCACAAAACAAAAGAACTTATGTAGGCACTGCATATGGACAGAACAAGGAACATTTGTCTTTTTCAAGTTTGATTGACATCATTCACTGTTAGTGGTTCTTTTCATTTCCATCTATCTACCTGTAAACCTCATTTCTGGCTATTAAACATCATTTAATTGTATATGGACACAATATATTTCTTTAAAATAAATATATGGAAACATTTTCATATTAATTATTCACTTGTGTGTGTGTGTGTGTGTGTGTGTGTGTGTGTATCTATCACACACATGTACCAATAACACCTATACAAAGTCAGAGGGAAAACCTACATAAGTTCCTTTTCTCCTACACTTTGTTTTCTTAGACATATACATTTACTCAGGAACATTTAAGGAGAAAGAGGAGACATATCTTATTCATGTTCAAACTATTCAAATATATACATATATATGTGTGTAATGAATAGTTATCTAGGGAGCATTTTTAGCATTTACATTTTCTGAAACAATATCTTTATGTTGATGAACTTCAATGTACCCCCCAGATGATCACTGGAATAGGATGCTGAAAGATCAAATATCTAAATACAATCAAAAAATGGTTAGAACAAAGAGAGCCAGAACAAGACTTTTAATCTTAAAACTGATTTTCTGTGTTGTACTTCAGCAAGGCTACACCACCGAAACCACACCAAACAAATCAGCCACTTAGGAACCAAGTGTTCAAATACTAGAATCTGTGAGGAACATTTCGTATTCAATCTATCAGATCTACTCCCTGGCCTTTAATGCCTGCCAGTTCAGTTCAACCACTCTCATATATATTCTCCAGAGAAATATCATGGCCCTTGTCATCCCATTAACCAAAATGAAGGCTGAAAAGGCTGAGCAAGTGATATCTGCCCACAACTTAACTTGGTGTAGGAAATAAACAAACTGCACATTCTGGGATATGTAATTGCCTACCCATAGGACAAACAAAACCTGTAAAAACAATTTTTTCATCAAATAATGTTTGCATTGTATAACACTCACTAATCCTTGGCTAACCTGGCTAGTCCTTACCTCACAGAGATTTTCCTCTGTCTTCCCTATTCTGAGATTAAAGACATATTCTACCATACATGGCCTCAATCTTCATATTTATCTTCTGCATTATATGGTATCTGTGTCTTCTAATAACTGATACAGAAGATTAAAAATCTTCCATTAGGTTAGAAATACAGACTTTGGCTTTACAAACATTTCCCTCATGTATTCATGGACGACATCATGCAAGATGAGATGCAGTGGGCAAGTGAGATTCCAGGATACAGTCCTTTGTTTGCTCAAATGCAGTGGGTGTAACTTAGAAAGGCAAATGCCAGAGGCTTGATCTCTGTATTGCTTCTTGCTGCTGCTGTGTCTTCTTGTGTTTTCACTGTTGTATTCGTCATATATCTAGTCGACTGTAATTGGACTAGGGAGACCCTCAGTGTCTATAATGTAATGTGATTGCCCCTTGTGAGATAGCCCACAACACGGGACAATTTTCCTGAGTTGGATAGTTTTCCTGTATATTGATGTGATGGTCAACTTCAATAAAATAATATTGTGTAAATGAACATGATTTTTATAATGCGTTTTTGATTAAAATCATTTTAAAAGTTAGAGTAGAATATAGAAAGTTTAAGAAAATGGCTTAAAATGAGGAACATAACCCCCATGAAAAATTATAGGTACAGCGACAAAGTTTGGAGCTGGGATGAAGGGATGGACTATCCAGAGAGGACCCCATTCGGAGTCCATCCCATCATCNGCCACCAAACCTAGATACTAATGCTCATGCTCATGCCGGCAAGATACTGCTGAAGGGACCCTGATATTGTGGCCTCTTGTGAGGCTACGCCAGTGCCTGGTAAACACNGAAATGGATGATCACAGCCAGCTACTGGATGGAACACAGGGTCCCCAATGGAGGAACTAGAGAAAGTACCCAAGTACCTGAAGGGGGCTGCAACCCTGTAGGTGGAACAACAACAGGAACTAACTAGTACCCCCTGGGTTTGTGTTTCTAGCTGCATTTGTAGCAGAAGATGACCTAATCGGCCATCAGTGGGAATAGAGGCTCCTTGGTCTTCCAAACTCCATATGACCTAGCACAAGGCAAGGCCTGGGCCAAGTAGTGGGAGTGGGTGGGTAGGGGAACAGAGGTGGGGGGAGGGGTATGGGAATCTTTCGGGATAGCATTTGAAATGTAAATAAAGAAAATAATAATAATAAAAAATAAAAAAAAAAAAGAAAATGGCTTAAGTTGTGTTGACAGAAAGATATAACAAAGTTAAAAGCAGATTATGCCCCATCCCTTATAGAATACTTAGGACTGCATAGGTTAGAAAAGAATACAGTGAGCTCTCATTTGTTGAAAGCATGTAATTGTACTTGGAAGAAAAAAAAATTGCCTTGGAAGTAGTTTATGATTAAACAAAATGCATGATATAGTGTCTTTAATAATTAATGTCTGAATCTTCCTCATGATATTTTCAATAAGTATTATTCTGTATATTTCAAACGTATTTATATTATTTCAGACAAGAGGATTTTTTTATTCCTTTAGAATCACGGAATGATAGGGAGGATCATGAATTACATGGATAGGCAGTAGAGAAGATTTAGAAATTTGGGAGAAAAGCTTCAAAATATATTATATGACAAACAAACATGTTTAACAAGGATGATGCCACTGGAAGAGCCAAACCCATGCAGAGAACCTCATAAAGCCTCAACCCTATACAAAGTATTATATGCAAGTGTAAGGAGTTGGGCATGTGAGATATGGACTTTGCCAGGAATAAGCATGTCAGTTGGTGGATCAATGCCGAATGTTCACCACTGGAAACATAGACATGTAACATTACACAGACTGAATTGGTTATCAACAGAAAAACACATGGCTCTGTGTGTGTGTGTGTTTGTGTGTGTGTATGTGTGTGTGTTTGTGTGTGTATGTTTGTGTACGTGTATATGTGTATATGTGTGTGTACATAAATATACTCACACAAAAATTTGGTTGTGGGAAAAAGATCATTAGTTTAATAGACTGGAGGGCGATGAAGGAATATTTTGAGAGAGAGAATGGCAAATGTATTTATTTCATGAACTAAAAAACATATTAAAATTTTATTTTTTCCATAAAAAATATGTCATTCTTTAAACTCATGAAAGATGGGTCAGCTGTAGAAGGGGCATGCTGCAAAGTCGGAAAATTCAAATTTAATCTCTGAGATCCATGTGGTGAAAAGAGAAAAATGCTTAAATTAAGTAGTACTTAGACTTCAACATGTGGACTTGAAATTCATGTGTGCATGTACATGTGTGTGTTTATCTGTGTATGTTTCTATGTGTCTGTGTGTGTGTTTATAATTATAGTGCAATGATATTAAATAAACTGCATTTTTATTTTTTATTCTTTTATTAGATATTTTCCTTATTTACATTTCAAATGTTATCCCCTTCCCTAGTTTCCCCTCTAAAAATCCCCTCTCCCCTTCCCGTGCTCCCCAACCCACCCACTCCCATTCCTGGTCCTGGCATTCCCCTATAATGGGGCATAGAACCTTCATAAGACCTAGGGTCTCTAATTTGATTTTTGTCAAACTGTGTGGGTTTGGGGTCATTTATTATGCATGATTTCATCTTCAAATCATATATTTTAAATTATTTAAAAACAGACACCAACCAGGCAGCACATACTAGCTGATAAGAGGCCACCGACACACAAAGCAGAAGACGACTGCCTGGTCCTAACTAACCATCAAGAGACTTAAGACCCCAGGGAGTGGGGAGGTCTGTTGGAGTGGGGGCACAGGGGAATAATTCTTGGAGAAGGAGGAATGGGTTGAGGAAATGTTGGAGGGTGACCAAGAGAGGAATAACAACTGGACTGTAAAAAAAGAGTAAGAACAATAAGAAGAAATATATTTTGATTTTAGATGGTTGGTTTGGGTTTCAAAACAGGATTTATCTTTATAGACCTGGCTGTTAGGATTTTTCTCTGTAGACCAGTCTGTTGTCAAATTCAATAATATTCATGTGTATTTCCCTTGTGAGTTCTGTGATTAAATGAAAGTACAACCATGCCAGACTGAATCTGTATTTAGTCTATAAATCTCTCTCTGCCTCTCTCTCTCTCTCTCTCTCTCTCTCTCTCT
>NC_034590.1:31957766-32010637 GCF_900095145.1 Mus pahari | reverse complement strand
CACACACACACACACACACACACACACACACACACACACAGAAACAGAACAGAAGCTAGACTTTAATTTGTACAAACATAACCTTGACCTCATGATCTCCCTGCCTACACCACTTGAATCCAAGTACAAGTGGTGTTCACCACTATTCTGTGAGTATAGATATAACCATTTTTTTTTTTGCATTCTAGGTAAGAAGTATAAAATCTATACAATGTCATTGCACTGGTTATATTAATTACACATAAGATTGCACCCAATGCTCAATAACATCATACTGTAAAAACACATACATATATGTGAGTGTGTTTGTACAAAATAACATGGATTAATACATTAGCATATACATGTATAATTTTTTTATATTAGAGGGTTGGTTTGGTTTTTCAAACAGTATTTATCTGTATAGAACCGGTTGTCCAAGACCAGCCTAGTCTCAAACTGGCTGCTCTCTCTCTCTCTCTCTCTCTCTCTCTCTCTCTCTCACACACACACACACACACACACACACACACACACACACAAACACACACACATTTATATGCACCTAAATATATTAGTTATTTTCACCCTCTAATCTCTGCTTTAATTCAAAAGATCAAGAAAAAAAACTACACTTTTCATTTTATATCTCAAACTTTTTTTCACCTTCTGAGAACACACCAATAATATCTTCAGCATAGCTAAATAACACTCATCTTCAACTACAAATAGTAGACCATTCAAGATTTTCTGTTAAGAATTATCTACTTAGCTATGTGCCCCATTTGTTTAATTGGGTGATGTGCATATTTGTGTTTAACTTCTTGTTTTTTTAAATAAATTTTGGATATTAGGCCTCTGTAAGATGTAGGGTAGGTGAAGATACTTTCCCAGTCTCTAGTCTCCTGTTTAGTTTTATTGATAGTGTTCTTGGCCTTACAGAAACTTTACAGTTTCATGAAGTTTCATTTTCAATGTTGACCCTGAGACATTGGTGTACTCTTCAGGAAATTGTCTCCTGCACCAATGCATTCGAGGTTATTTTTAGTTTATCTTGTTTTATGCTGAAGTCCTTGATCCAATTGAACTTGAGTTTTGTGCAGGATAATGGATATGGAACTATTTCATTCTTCTACATGTACACCTCATTTATACTAGCACCATTTGTTGAAGATGTTTTTGTTTTGTTTTGTTTTTGTTTTTGTTTTTTTGGTTATTTTGTTGAAAATCAAATGTTCATCAGTATGGGGGATTATGTCTGGGGTTTTTATTCTATTCTATTAATCAGTGTGTCTTTTGTTGTACCAATACCATGTAGTTTTTATCACTATTGCTATGTAGTACAGCTTGAGGTCAGGAATGGTGATTATGCCCGAAGTTATCTTATTGATGAAGATTGTTTCAGGTATCCTTGCTTTATTGTTTTTCCATATGAAGTTGAAATTCATTGCTAGAGATTTTTATATACTTGTTTAATATACTGGCTCACTTTAAGGACACCACTCTCCAAGCATTTCTTTCTTATAAGTCAACATGTTTCACGAAAATGCTTAAATCCCCACTTATATTTTATATCTTTATTTCTATAGATACATTTACTAATTTTTATATTTCTATGATATTAATTGTACTGTTCAAAAGTTCTATCTTATGCTAATGGTTTCAAACTTACTTGCTACTTACTCCTCTATTAGATTCAAGGCATGAGGTCTTAGGTTACAGTCCTTGATTGATTTGCAGTTGAGTTTTGGAGGTCAATCAATAAAGATCTAATTTCACTTCCTTATCTGTAGCTATCCAGATTGATCAGAACTGTTTAGTGAAATTTTTTTAAATTTTTTTTCAACAAACAGATGGCTGTATCAGTGTGGGAATATATGTAAGTTCTCATTTCTATTCAATTGATTATTGTTTTAAGTTTTACATCATATTGTGTATATTTTTGTCACTTCAGCTGTGTAGCACAATGCAAAAACTGGAATTCTGACAATTCCTTCTGCTTTGTTATACGGGGTTTCTTGTTTTGGTTTTGATTTTATGGTTGTGGTTGTTGTTTTGTGTTGAATTTTCTGGTTGTTTGTTTGCTTTTAGGGTTTTTTTTTGGCCAAAGTAAAACTTCTTGTTCCCATATGAAATTACAATTGCATTTCTGATTGTGTATAAAAGATTTTGTTTTAGATTACATTGAATGTGTGAAATTTTTTGGAAGAACAGCCGTTTGTAAATAGCTCTGTTATTTCTTAATCATGGAGCCACTGTAGCCTTTAGTTTCCTCTTCAGTTAACTTTTCTAGTTTCTTAAATTATCTGTATTGCCTTTTACATTTTAATTGTGTGTGTTAATGTGTGTGCATGTACATGCATTGTGAATAGCATTGTTTCTATGATCTCTTCAATAGTAACTGGATTGTATATGAAACCTATTTAATTATGCATGTTAAATTTTTATCCTGTCACCTTTTCTGGGTACATCAGTTGCAAGAGGTTTCTGGTTGAAAATTAAGGATACTTTATATATAAATACATACCATAGTCAAATGAAAAATCTTTTAAACTCTGACTTTACAATCTGTGTCCTATTTTTCTACTTCACTCTTTTTTTTTACACTAAGACTCCTAATAATATAGTAAGTAGGAGGGTAGGGTAAAAACCCTTGTCTTGTTCCAAAACATTACCCTTAATATTTATTATCATTTATACCATTCTGGTTTTACCTTATTATATATTGTCTTTCTTACATCAAAATATGTTCTTAGTATCCTTACCAGAATCAACATTTCTAAAGAAAAGTGACACTTGATCACCTAATAGACATTAATGCTAATGCCCCCCAGGTATATAACCAAACTATAGATGAGTACACATTAATTGTACTTGGAGGTTTTACTGGTTTTTCATTTATGTACTGACCAACACTAAATACAATATGAATCATGTGTAACCAAACACTAAGAACAGCACAAATTGCTGGATATAATCAGAAATACTTTTTGTGTGTGTGTCAA
The DNA here is from genome assembly GCF_900095145.1 of Mus pahari. Taxonomy (NCBI): domain Eukaryota; kingdom Metazoa; phylum Chordata; class Mammalia; order Rodentia; family Muridae; genus Mus; species Mus pahari. The sequence goes on along the minus strand of NC_034590.1, from coordinate 32,007,653 downwards.
AATGATCATTTAGAATTGCTTGAAATTATTTTATGCTAGGACCTAAACTCCCCTTTTCATCTGTTTATCTATGTTCCCATTGTCATGCCTAATTTTTCTCCCTTTGAAGAAAGCCTCATTGGCAATAAAGAAAGTGCTTATCTAGTACTATAAACAGTTTCATCACTACTGCACCACTAGTACATTTTGCCTTTCTTGTCATTATTGTAGCCTGCAAGATCCAGCAAGAGATAAAAATTAGTAACTTTTCTCTTGAAGTAGCCACATGTTGGTCTTCCTTCTTCTTGGTTTTCTTGTGTTTTGCAAATTGTATCTTGGGTATTCTAAATTTCTGGGCTAATATCCAATTATCAGTGAGTGCATATCAAGTGATTTCTTTTGTGATTGGTTTACCTCACTCAGGATGATATCTTCCAGAAACATCCATTTGCTCAAGAATTTCATAAATTCATTGTTTTTAATAGCTGAGTAGTACTCCTTTTTGTAAATGAACCACATTTTCTGTATCCATTCCTCTGTTGAGGGACATCTGGTTTCTTTCCAGGTTCTGACTATTATAAATAAGGCCGTTATAAACATGGTAGAGCATATGTCCATATTACCAGTTGGAACATCTTCTGGGTATATGTCCAGGAAAGGTATTGCTGGATCCCCAAGTAGTACTATGCCCAATTTTCTGAAGAACTGCCAGACTGATTTCCAGAGTGGTTGTACCAGCTTGCAATCCCACCAGCAATGAAGGAGTGTTCCTCTTTCTCCACATCCTGGCCAGCATCTGCTGTCACCTGAATTTTTGATCTTAGCCATTGAGACTGGTATGAGGTGGAATCTCAGAGTTGTTTTAATTTGCATTTCCCTGATGATTAAGGATGTTGAACATTTTGTGCTTCTCTGCCCTTCAGTGTTCCTCAGTTGAGAATTCTTTGTTTAGCTATGTACCCCATTTTTAAAATAGGGTTATTAGTTTTTCTGGAGTCCATCTTCTTGAGTTCTTTATATATTATTGGATATTAGTCCCCTATCTGATTTAGGATTGGTAAAGATCCTTTCCCAATCTGTTGGTGGCCTTTTTGTTTTATTGACAGTGTCTTTTGTCTTACAGAAGCTTTGCAATTTTATGAGGTTCCATTTGTAGATTCTTGATCTTACAGCTCAAGCCATTGCTGTTCTGTTCAGGAATTTTTCCCCTGTGTTCATATCTTCATGGCTTTTCCCCACTTTTTCCTTTATAAATTTCAGTGTCTCTGGTTTTATGTGAAATTCTTTGTTCCACTTAGACTTGAGCTTTGTACAAGGAGATAAGAATGGATCAGTTCCCATTCTTCTACATGATAACCACCAGTTGTGCCAGCACCATTTGTAAAAATGCTGTCTTTTTTCCTCTGGATGGTTTTAGCTCCCTTGTCAAAGATCAAGTGACCATAGGTTTCTGTGTCTTCAATTCTATTCCATTGATCTACCTGTCTGTCATTGTACCAGTACCATGCAGTTTTATCTAGCCTATTTTTTTTGATACTTTTTGGTTTCTATGACCAATAAATCCTACAGATTTAATCTTTGTCTTCCAAAAAAATTTGTATTTACTAACACATAGAGACTTTATCTTCACTCTCTGATTCATTGCATCAGGTATAAGGCCTTATCCTTAGAAAGTATACACAACAATCAGTGTAATCTTAATATCTTAAAAGTCTAATATTTGGATTACATATTTGTCACTAGTAATATTCAATACACGAGTAAAAGAAAAATTTTCTTTTTTTTAGAAATTGGTTTGTTTCATCTTTAATTTCTCAAGTCATACACCATCACTGAGTGAATAACAGGCATTAACTCAAGACAAGAATTGGAGGCAGGTACTTATGCAGAAGCCATGCATGATGCTGATTACCAATTTGCTCCCTGTGGCTTACTCAGAATGATTCCTTATACACAGCAGGATCACTTGACCAGGTGTGGTACCTACCACACAACATGGGCTGAGTCATCACACATCAATCATCAATTAAGAAAATGATGCACAGACTTGAACACAGGCAAACTGATAGACACAGTATAACTGAGATTCTCTATTCCCAGATAACTCAGCTTTAGACAAGGTAACAAGAAATATATGCACATATAGTGTACATAACACATATTTTATATATTACAAAATTTATCTACATAATTGATATATACTTTTGATCACTGAGTCAGAATTCAAAGTCCAGAAATGAGGCAAATTTTAATGAACTGTTGATTTTTCAAACAAACCCCATGACGACTTACTGGTTCTCAACTTTCTTTCCTTAAATGTACTAATACACGCTTAATTGTAAACTTTTTCAGATAACTAAAATTACTTTTAATGTACTTTAAAAGCACTGAAAGGAATATAATAAAATCTATAAAATACTTCAACTGAAGGACATTTGTTTATAACTTTTGCATTAATTAAATAGATGTACATTATAGTTAATAACTCTATGTGTGTATGTATGACTTGTATGTAAGTTTAGGTATATTAATTAAATAGTGTACTTGTGAATATCAGAAGATAATCTTTGTGAGCTGGTTCAGTTTATTTCATGTAGATTCCAGATATCTAATTTAGGTCTCTAAGCTTGTATGGAAGTTAATTCATTGGCCTGTTTTCATTAACGGTATTGCATTAATAGTTAAATGCACATAAAGTTAGTACCACATTATCCTGGTAATATAAGTGCATTTTATGCTTACTTTTCAGAACTATATCCAAGAAGTTAAAATGGGGGTCAATACTTTAAAACTTTGTGAGGCATGTTCAATTTACTTCAATATATTGTAATTTAAGCTTTTTGAAAATCATTTAAATTACTTGACATCTTATCACATATGTTTTTACTTTCAAAGTCCCACAGGCTGTAAAATATGGTCACAAGAGTCCTCCAAGAGCAATAAATATACAAGTAAAAATTTTACCTATTTTTTTCTTTTAATAAAAACAGAAAAATCATCTTACAATATTGTACCAGGGCATAAAATTGTCACTTGAGACATAGCAATTATTTTGAAATCTGTTGTGGCTCTTAAATAGAAGAAAAGCACAAGTTTTGTTGCCAAACTACTGATAGTGGAAAGAAAATGCACTGTGAATAGAAGAATGTGCTGTCACAAGAGACTGTGTGGAAGAGATTGTTTACTCCAATAGTTTGTGGAGGATATTGAATAAAATATGTATTTAAGACATTTCTTTTGTTTTTTTTTTCAGAAAATACAAAGGTTTCATTGCTATTTGGAAAGGAAAAATGGTGTGTTTTGACTTATTTGTGTGGCTGGCATTGAGAAACCTAGTGGCCCTCATTTATCCATCTCTCTCACATGGCATGGCATGATTATATGTTCTCACTCAATCCACTTCTTTTTTCCATTAATTAAGTTATTTATTTATTAATGTTACATCTCAATTGCTGACCTTCTACTGGAATACTGTTTACACAGTCCTTCCTTGCTAACCTCCTTCCTCTTATATTCTGAGTGGGTGGAGGCCACCCCAGATATCCCCCTACCATGACAGCTCAAGTCTATGAAGACAAGGCACATCGTCTCCCACTGAGGGCAAAAATAATCCCAGTCGAAGGAATGGACTCCACAAACAGGCAACAGATTTAGGGTCATCCCCCACTTCAGTTATTCTAGGATACACATGAAGAATGAGTTCCACATATGCTACATATGTAAAGAGCGCCTAAATCTAGCCCATGTTTGCTTTTTGGTTGGTGGTCAGCTCTAAGAGACACCAGTATCCAGGTTAGCTTATTCTGTTCATTTTTTGTGGATTTACTATACCCTTGTTGGCCCTAAACCTTTCCTCCAACCCTTTCATAAGATTCCCAGCACTCCAAGTAATGTTTGGCTATGGGGCTCTGCATCTGTTTCTCTGTCCCTGCATTTCTTGTAGATAGGACATATTTTAGGTCAAACGTTTTGTGTGTGGTTTGGTCTCCTTGCCTCTCCACTTACATTCCTTCCTGGACACTCAAATTATCCCCTTCAGGCTCCATATCCCACAAGAAAGGAATTTAAATTATAGCACATCCTTATCTTATCTCTTCTGTAATTTAACTATCTACTGTCCTGGGTTTGCTTCTGCCCTGGGGGTGTCCAGACTCTCTTGTTCACCATTCTGGAATGGAAAGAATGAAGCTTAGCTGAGCGAGGTTGTTTGGAGAAGAATTTGGTCTGCAGGAGTGTTAGATAAATGGCCTTCTCCAGAGATGGTTTTCACCAAAACAGCTTTTCTTTATTGTGGGTAAGAAGAGTTATACAAACTTTTAGGGCTTGGAGGGAGAGTATGAATTATTAGTTGTGGTTAAAGTGCTAGGAATGTTTCATTTTTATAGAGACAATTTCCAGGTCCTTGTTAGACCTATCCTCATAGTGAGAAGTTTAAACAGTAATTTGGCTACCAGACTAAGTGACTACCTCAAGGGTGATGGAGGTGGGGCCTTTAAACCTATGTTCTCTAGAAAAAACTGGCCCAGATCAAGATGGAAAACATTTACTCCTACTGCTTTTCAGTGACCTCACACTTGCTCCACACTGGCTCCCTCAAGGACACTCCTTTCTGGGCCTGAAAATTATCCTCTAAAGTTTCCATACTGAAACTAACTAAGACAAAATAATGGATCAAATCAAATTATTAATTACAAATAACACTAACAAAACTATTGTTACTTAAGACCAATCTTTGGTAAATTTGGAAATGAAATATACTAACCAAAAGAAAAATACTAAGTCTAAAATAAGGATAAATGATTTTGCATGCCCTATAATTCTAATATTTCCTAAAATATAAATGACTGTGTATACAATGCAAATAACATAGTGTTGATAAAATATATGATGGGGGTGATATACAAAGTGTCAGGAAATTGAACATATGTTTGTAGCAATGGGGGATCGAGAACTGGAGGTAGCCAACAGAAACTCCCAGATACCAGGAAAGCAACATGTTCCCAGGACCCAACAGGGATGACATTAGCTGAAATACCCAACAAAAAGGAAGGAAAGCCTGTGGACACCATATCCATGTTAGGCAATGCCTCCAGTTGAGTAATTGAACCACCCACTCATCTCCAAATTTTTAACCCAGAGTTGCTCTTGTCTCAAGGAAATATAGGGACAAAGTGTGGAAAAGAGACTGAAGGAAAGGCCATTCAGTGACTAACACATGTGGGGATCAATCCCATATGCAGATGACATATCCAGACTCTACTGCTGATGCCAAGAAGTGTTTCCTGACAGGAGCCTGATATAGCTGTCTCCTAAGAGGCTCTGCCAGAGCCTGAGAAATACATATGTGGATACTTAGAGCCAAGGAACCTACTGAGCATAGGGACTCTAACAGAGGAGTTAGGTGAAGGAGAGAATGAGCTCAAGGGGTTTCTAACCCCATAGGAAGAACAGCAACATCAAACAACCAGACCTCCCAGAGCTCTCAGGGACTAAACCACCAACCAAAGAGTACACATGGAGGCACATATACTCCAGCTGCATATGTAGCAGAGGATGGCATTAATGGGAAGAGAGACCCTTGGTCCTGTGAAGGCTTGATGCCCCAGTATAGGGTAATGTTAGGGTGGTGAGGTAGGAGTGGGAGGGTTGGGGGGCACCATCATAGAATCAGGGGAAGGGGGGAAGGGATAGGTGGTTTCCAGAGGGAAAACTAGGAAAGGTATTACATTTGAAGTGTAAATAAGTAAAATGTCTAATTTAAAAAAAGAAAAATACTAAATTTAAAGCTAGGATAAGTGATGTTAAATGTCCTATACTTCCAACATTTAAAAAATATTAAGAACTATATATACAATGCAAATAACATAGTCATTGTTGATAAGATATGCGATGACACAAGCAGAGATGTTTGCTTCTCTAAATTGCTATTGTTACTTCTGTTATTCATACTATGGTCTTTATTGTTATACCTTCATGTGTAATAATTCTGTTCAACCATTGCATACAAATATAATGTCACATACAGCAGAAGAGAATAATAATCAACACCTAGAATGGGAGCATAATTAATATTGATATGATCCTGGATTTTCTTACTTAATGCCTTCATCAATTCTTTGTATACCCTGTATTCTGTCTCCTATTATCAGCTTTTAAGAAAGTTTCCTAGAATCATGGAAAATATAACAACATTAGACTGTTGACTGTACAGAATGTCATTTTTAGTCAACAGGGGGAACTTTGAACAAAGCTCACAGAAAAAAGAAAAAAGATATTATCTAAATGTTTAAGAAATATAAGTGACTCCTAAGAACTTTGCAATATATGATATTTGAACTGCTAAAGGTCTAGAACCAAAATATCTTGTGTGTTTAGTACCCTTATTAGCAACTTAACGACCAATTCTCTCTCATTTAACATACTTTCAATTAGATGGTAAAACTTTTGGAATTTATTATAAGATCACTAGCTAAGGAACAGACATGTAAAACCTAAGATAGACTTATCATCAAGTGTTATATAAAACCTAAAGTAGGCATTTTCTCATTTTTCATATGCCTACAGTAGATTTTCCTCAGAAAAAATACTTGTAAAACTTGCATATGAATTTTTTTTTACAATGTAGCTATACAAGCCTGTATAAATAGTTGAGTGTTGGAACATATATTGAAATCATCCTAAATCTGTGTTCCTAACTGCTGACAGTCATATTTGGCTAACAGTAAATAATCTATTCTTTCTTTTCAAGTAAAATTTATATATATGTATATATATAATATATATATATAATATATATATACATATATAATGAATATAACATATATATATATATTATATCAAAAAATGTGTGCCAAAATACTTTTAAAGGTCTAAACGCTCTGTATTCTATTAAACCTAATTCTTATTATGATACTGTAAGAACTTACCACTTTACTCTTTCCAATTTGCCTGTATTCACCTTCCCACAATAATTGAGAAACTATTACCATAGTTTATTTTATTATTGGATACCAAAATAGATATAAATTTCTTCCAAAATATTAAGTAAATTTAAATGTGGGAAATAACATAAATAATTAAGATGAAATAATAATGTACAAATAATTTAATCATTTGAATTAGATTTCTATTATTTCTGAATAAATTCCATCATTTCCTCTCACTTCTACTGCAAGTAAAATCTATTCATAATTTTTCATAAGTTGTAATATCTTCTATATTCTTTAACTTACATCCCAATTCTACCAAGTAAATTTTTGTTCCTTTGCTTTGTTTCTATGTTAAGAGTGAGTACTTGCTATTTTGGATTTGTTTGTTTGTTTTATTAATTATTATGTAGCCAACATTGGTGAACAACTGAATTCTGTCTGACTTAGTGGATCATATGTTTGCACTACAGGAATGGAGAAAATCTCCACACATTTACATCTGTAGTGGAAAAATAAAACATGAATATTAAAAGTATTTGGGGGATATGGACTTAATGCTAGAGATTTTTATTTAAAAAATTATTTTTTCCACAATAATATAACCTGATTATAGTTGTTCTCCTTCTACTAGTCTGACTCCCTGCTTACATGCATTTCTATTATTACAAATGTTTTCTAAGAAATAAAATTAAAGTAAAATGAAAATAAGAAATTGTCCTAACATAAAGCAAGTGTTAACACAGTGTGAATGGACAAAAGAAGCATGCAGAAGGAATAGAGTCCAAAAAAAAAAAACAAAACAAGAAAAGAGACACACTAACTCACATATTCAGGAATTCCATAGAAATGCTAAAATGGAAGACAACATATATGCAGAGGAACAAGTACAAACACTCTGAGAATTCATATGATCTCAGACTATACTGTTTAAGAAAGCCTTGTTTTCTTAGTGGTAAACATGTGTTCAGGCTACTACACTTAATTTGCCTCCCCTTTTAAAAATTTTTTTCTTAGATATTTTCTTCATTCACAATTCAAATGCTATCCCAAAAGTTCCTTATACCCTCCCCCCTCCCTGCTCTCCAACCCACCCACTCCTGCCTCCTGTCTCTGGTAGTCCCCTGTATTGGGGCATATAATCTTTGCAAGACCAAGATGCCCTCAGTCTTGCCTCCTCTTTTTAATGGTTACCTTAGCACTGAAAGGATGGATTTCGTGGAGTCAATAAGGTTAGGGATGAGTGCCCCTAGAATGCCCACTCTCTGTAACAATGTGGGACTCCGTACTTGTTCCCAACTCATGAAGAAGCCCTATTGTTAAATTAGATGTTAGTTGTTTACTCCCTTATGCTTTCTTTCACCATTGCAGTAGCATATCTTTCGGGCAAGATTGTAAATCAAGTGATTTGTGGCAAGCTTATTGTGTATATTTCTATTTCAGTAGCAAGTAGACTTCATTCTTGAATGAAGGACAGTAGAACAGGTATGGGCTCTAAGTAGGTACCAGCTCAACATCTCATTTTTCCATGAGTTTAGTAGGTATAACCCACTCTTCTTATTGGAAAGAGCATTTGGTAACAGAGTTGTCCATTTGTACTTCTGACTTTCATATTATGTGGCAATTCCTTTTAATATGCATTCATATATGCATATATTCATGGTCTACTGTTTATTTCCATACTAATCCTCAAAGGGTCCTTAATTTTAACTGTCTATCCCCATATTCCCTTCTCTACTCACTTCTCCATTTCACTCCTTGTTATTCCTCTTCCAATCCCTGTTCTGCCAATCCATATCAAACTATTTAATTTACCTTTCCTAAGGAGACCTATCTGTCACTCCGAGTGCCATACTCTAAACCCAATCTGGTTTTTTTTTCCAGATTACAGTTTATCACTGACTTAATAGCTATTGTCTACATGTAAGCCAACCACATATCATATTTATCTTTTGGGGTCTGGTTTTCATCATTCAGTATGATAATTCCTAGTTTAGTTCATTTACTTGTGAATTTCATTAATTCATTTCTTTTAAAGTATGAGTTTTATGGAGCAGTGATCCTTGTGATATTGTGGATTATCTTTAGGTTATATGCCAGTAGGTCTGGGTCTTCAGGTAAAACTATTTTCAGTTTTTTAAGGAACCACCAGATTGATTTCCAGAGTGTTTGTACCAGTTTGTAATCTCACCACTCATGAAGGAATGTCTCAGAGACTGATCTAGTTACCAACACAGCTTTGGATTGATCCCATGGGTGGGCACTATTACTGATGCTGTATTGTGCTTGCTGACAGTAAACTAGCATAGCTGTCCTCTCAGAGGCTCTACCAGCAGCTGAATGAGACTGAAGCAAACACTCACAGTCAAGCATTGGACTGAGGTTGGGGACCCCTATTGAAGAGTTAGGGGAAGGACTGAAGGAGCTGAAGGGGAAGGCAACCCTATAGGAAGATCAACAGTGTTGACTAACATGGACCATGAGAACTCCCAGAGACTGAGCCAGCAACCAAAGAGGACACGAAACTGGTCTGAGGCCCCAGGCACATATAGAGTAGAGGACTCCTTTGTCTGGCCTCAGAAGAGGATGTGCCTAATCCGGTAGAGACTTGATGCCCCAGGGAGGGGGATATCTGGGGAAAGTACCCTCTCAGAGGTGAAGGGGAGAGTGAATGTGTGTAAGAACCTTGGGAGGGGTGACCAGGAGGGGGCAATATTTGGGATGTAAATAAATAAAATAATTAATAATTATAATAATATTTTTTTAAAAAGAAAAAGTACATGAAATTTACCTTATTTGGCTTATACTTTCACATCACTGAAAATAATCAAAGTCAGGTAAGGACACATGCTCCACTATGTTCATAGCAGTCTTATATATAATAGCCAGAAGCTGGAAAGAACCAGATATCCTTCAACAGAGGAATGGGTACAGAAAATGTGGTACAAGACACTCAAGGGAGGTCGAGGGTGGGAGAGACTTGGGAGGAAGAGGGGGGAGGAAAGGGGCAGGATCATGTATGAGAGAAATCAGTGATGATATACATACAATAAAGAATTTGAGAAAAGAAGGTGTAGCAATGGGTGATGGAGGACTATGGCTAGCCAACAGCATGTCCCAATTGCCAAGAAAGCAAGAGGCTCCCATGAACCAACAGGGATGAGATTAGCTGAATGCTGAACAAAGGGGAGGGAGAACCTGTAGAGACCATATCCAAAAGTTAAGCAAGACCACTGGTTGGGGGATGGGGCCACCCACTCATCTACAAATTCTTAACCCAGAAGTGCTCAGTTCTAAAGGCGAAGTGTGGAACATAGACTGAAGGAAAGGCCATCCAGCAACTGCCCCATCTGGGGATCCATTTCATATACAGACACAAAACCGAGACACTATTGCTGATGCCAAGAAGTGCTCACTGACAGGAGCCTGATATATCTGTCTCCTGAGAGGCTCTGCCAAAGCCTTACCAATTGAGATATGAATGCATACAGCCAACCAACCTACTGAGCATGGGTACCCTAATGGTGGACTTAGGGGAAGGACTGAAGGAGCTGATGTTGTTTCCAATGCCATAGGAAGAGCAACAATATCGACCAGTCAATCCCCCCTCTTCAGCACTGGCATCTTCCCTAATGAATTGGCTTTCTGGGTCCCAGGTAAGAACACTACAACAAAAAGTACAGAGACTGATACTTTTAAATATACATGCACAATTACTAATTACTTGTATGATAAAAAATGTAATTTATTTTAAAACACAAAGATTTCTTTTGGTATTTTCCATGTCGTAATCCAACTTTGACACAATATACGGATAGATGCAAGAAAACTTGATTTGTTTTCTTGTTTAGGTAAGCCTATATAATCCTTGACTTTTGTATATATTTTATAAAATGGAAGATAGGAAAGTCATGATATAAAAACTTTTAACTTTAACCGGCTAGGTGACAGATAAAGATGGAACGCTGTATGTTTAAATGCAGTCTCTTCTAAACAGCACATTCCTGGACAGAACGAGCTATGTATGCAAGCATTGTCTTTAAAAATAATCAATCAGCCTGTGTTACTGAGCACTTGCTCCCAGGCATCCTCTGACAAGTTAAACCATGCAGTGCTACAGCATTGTAGTATCATTTGCTTTTTTCCTAATAGGAACCAATATTTGAAAGGTATCTTTAAAATTCAAGAGGGCAGAAGCATCTTTTATAGCAAGCTTTAATCTTCTCCAGCATTGGCAGAAGCTGCAGAGGGGCTGATCTGGAATAAAAGGGCCTGTTTAGGGGTGATCATCCCCTTTTCTCAGTATGGCATGAATTGATATATTATCCCACTTATCTCCTCAGTCCTACATTGAAGCAAATTTAGCCACATAGGGATAGCTTCTGAAAGTTCTGCCATGGGACAGGAAGCAGGGTTATTTCCATCGGCATTCAAAGCCACCTTTATGAACATTTAAATCAGGAGCCATTCTATATTTTTGTTTTTTCCTTCATTTCCATATTCAGCAGGCAGCTAAATCACCAAGGCTTAAATTTGCATAGAAGTTCTTGAGTGACATTTCTGCTTATAAAAGCAAGTACTGCTCTGTAAGAGGATTTCCCAGAAATCATGTCAGGAATCTCAAAACTACATGGAACTGCCAATCTCGTGACATATACAGCCTTTGGCACCTACATACCTTCACACATATGCACACACACACATACACATACACACAGAGAGAGAGAGAGAGAGAGAGAGAGAGAGAGACAGACAGACAGACAGACAGACAGACAGACAGACAGACAGACAGACAGACACAGAGAGAGGGAGACAGAGATAGGCAGAGACAAAGACAGCAATACAGAGAAAGAGAGAGAACAGACCAACAGAGACTGAGTGATTGAGACAAAGATTGAAACACAGAGAGAAATATACACACATGACTAACAATAATAAAATCAAGCCAAAAGTGGTGACACATGACATTTTTTCAAGCACTTATAAGGCAGAACCTGGTTAATCTCTGAGTTCAAAGCCAGCCCAGTCTACAAAGTGAATACAAATTCTATCAAGTAAGACCCTGAGGAAAAAAAAAAAAAACAAATATATAAGTATTTCATGGCAACATTTTTTTTAAAAAACATGAGGCAAAAATTCATCACTGAATGATAAACCAATGCTTTTATAAAAGAACAAATAATATGTTCATGGTAAGGGTTCCATTTACATGAACACATTGGAAATTTCAAAAATATACCTAATCAAGTAAAACCTGATTAATGCAGAACATTGTTAAGGTTGCATCTTTTATTGCTTAGTGATTTCTCCTGATAGTACTACAAGTGTCTACTGCTTTTGGACTTTCCCTAGTTTGCTTACATTTTTTGTAAGCACTCTTTCTTTCCTTTGTATAGAAATAAAAAGGTGAATATAAATCAATATTTTGTAGTCACCATTGCCCACAAAACATCTTGAATTTATTCCTGACCATTTTATACAGGGGTTTATGAAGACATCTCTCCCACCCCCTTCATAATAGCAATAGGACAGATCATAGCTCATGGCTGCCTGCTTTTTCATTAGCTTTAGAAAAGATTTTGAATCCCTGCAGCCTGGCAAACATGCACACATGCATGACTGGAGGGCTGTGCAGACTCACTAGCACAGAATGGGGGTTGGGAGTGTAATTAGTCAATTCAGAGCAGCAGGTCCTGCTCAGAGAAGAGGCAGCCAAAGATGCCTGTTGCACCTACCCTAAGAATGGTCAGCAAGGCAATGCAGCAAACAAAGTCATCTCCCACATTGACCCCTTGTTTCTTTCATAGGTATATATGATTTGTGCACATTAATTAGTGCAAGTTTGTTGGGATTAGAACATTATCCTATACATTTTAAGTCTTTAAAGAATCAGTTTAGAAAACTATCAGGTTAGGACCTGGATTCCTTTGTCTTGTCATGTGTTGTATTGGCTGCTGCCCCCCTCCCTTTGAGCCTTCAATGTGCCCTGTCAATTTAGCTCAGTTCTCTTAAAGGGTGAATATTAATATTTCAAAGAACTGATAGTATTGTGGAATAAAAGTGTGTGGAAATTAAAAGCAGACAGAAAAAAAGAACATTTATTTTGGTATATGGATGTTGCATAAAAATAATATTCCTAAAGGAATTGAAATTATATTGTGTTTTGCTGTAATGATGGGAAGGGATAAAAGCACTTGAGAGTTAACATGAAGATTATTTTCAGAGGGAAACCACAACAGATAATGTTGTTTTGCAGCTCCCAGTTTCTGGTTGGATAGGAGGATCAGGTTAATATGAGTTTTGACACTTTGACACTTATAATACAGGAAAGGGGATTCCAATGTGGCATTAAGAAAGTTAGTGGACAGAGTAAATTCAGGTGTGTGAATAGTCAATGTGTGGAAACACGGGGTGTCTTTACTTACAGAGATATAGCATACATAGTGGTACAGTATTATAAACCTTTCTTCTGTCATCTTGTAATGTGATCTATTTTAAATATTGTTATACTGCTTCAGTGTTGTTAGGTATTGTAATTTATTAAATTTTTGGTAATCTACAGATTCAAAACTAACTGATGAATTTGGAAGCACTTTCTTTGAACACTTAATCTATTTTTCTGTCCTCTACTCTCTTGATGTTGATGAAGCTTATAAGATATGCAAAGGAGCATGCACAAATAATTTGGGGGAGGCATTCTCAAAGAGATAAATTCACAAGAGTGAGCCTTGTCTTTCTTTTTGTGTTTGGTTGTTTATAGGTCTTACTGGAATTCTCCTTTATTTTTCATTTCAAAACAGTGTTGTATTTAATTTTTATTGGAAATTAATTTTAATACAATATATCATGATTACAGTTTCCCCTTTTTTCTATTCCTCCCAGTTCTTCCTCACCAGGCTGGCCTCGAACTCAGAAATCCGCCTGCCTCTGCCTTCCAAGTGCTGGGATTAAAGGCATGCGCCACTACCACCCGGCTCACTCAGAATTCTTAAGAGGCATCATATCCTTTGGAATTGAAGGTACTGAGCGACAACTTCACTATTTAGAATCAAAACTTGGAATTCTGTAAGAATAACAATTATTCAACTACCAAACCATCTCTCCAATCCCTTAACCTTTACATTCTCAATTCTTATTAAAATACAAAATGCTTGGGAAATATACACTGCAACCAAAGGATGCTTCATGGTCTTTTCTTTTCTTTTCTTTTCTTTTCTTTTCTTTTCTTTTCTTTTCTTTTCTTTTCTTTTCTATTCTTTTCTTTTCTTTTCTTTTCTTTTTTACTTATTCAGTTTATATCCCTTTCACTGCCCACTGGTCAGCCCTCCCACAATTCTTCCTCCCATTCTCCTTCACCTCCTCTGAGAGGGTGGGGGCCCTATTAGTATTGCCCACCTTCACACTTTAGGTCTCGGTGAGGCTAGGTACATCTACTATGATTGAGACCAGACAATACACCTCAGCTATAAGAACATATCTTACATGAAAGCATTCACATTTGAGACACCCGCTTTAAGTTGTTCAGGACCCATATAAAGACCAAGCTGCAGATCTAATACACAAGTGCAGAGAGGCCTAGATTCAGCTGGTATATGTTCCTTGGTCGGTAGTTCAGTCTCTGAGAGCTCCCAAGGGTCCAGGTAACTTGACTGTTGGTCTTACTGTGGAGTTCCCATCCCCTTTTGGGCCTGCAATCCTTCCTCCTATTCTTTCAGAAGAGTTCCCAAGCTCCATTCACTGTTTTGCTGTGAGTGTCTATATCTCTCTGAGTCAGCTGCTGGGTGGAGCCCCTCATAGGACAACATGCTCCTGACTGCAAACATTAAAGAGTATAATTAATAGAGTTATGAACTGAGACTTCCCCATCATACGGGTATCAAGTTGGGCTGGTTATTGGTTGCCCATTCCCTCAGTCTCTGCTCCTTGTCCTGTGCTTGAATTTCTTGTACATGAGACAAATTTTGGGTTGAATATTTTGAGGAGATGTTTTTGCCTCTTTCATTCCACTGGGGATACTGCCAGGATGAAGGAGGTGGCCTCTTCAGGTTCCATATCCCCAGTGCTGAGAGACATAGCAGAGGTAATTCCAGTTGATTCTTGGGATCCTGCCTTATCCCAGATCTCTGTCTCATCTTGGAGATGCCCACAACCTTCCCAACACTTTCCACTCCGTATTTCCGTTCATTTTCTTTCTTTTTATTGTACATTTTTTATTTACATTTCCAATGTTATCTCCTTTTTAGAACACCCCTCTGGAAAAACCCTATCCCTGCCCCCTTTGCCTGCCTCTATGAGGCTGCTCCCCGACCCACCCACTCCTGCCTTCCTGCCCTGACATTCCCTTGCACTGGGGCATAGAACCCCCTCATGGTCAAGGGCTGCACTTCCCACTGATGTCCAACAAGGACATCATCTGCCACATATGTGTCTGGAGCCATGGGTCCCTACATGTGTATTCTTTGGTTGATGGTCTAGTCCCTGGGAGCGCCAGAGGTGTCTGGCCAGTTGACACTGTTGCTCCCCGCATGAGGCAGCAACCACCTTAGCTCCTTCAGTCCCTTCTCCAACTCCTCCATCAGGGACCCTGTGCTCAGTCCAACAGTTGGCTGCAAGCATCTGCCTCTGTACTTGTCAGGCTCTTGCAGAGCCTCTCAGGAGATAGATATATCAGGCTCCAGTCAACAAGAACTTCCTTGCATCCACAATAGCATACAGGTTTGGCTACTGTATATGGAATGGATCCCCAGATGGGGCAGTCTCTAGATATTTTTTTCCTTCAGTCTCTGCTCCACACTTTGTCTCCATATTTCCTCCTGTGAGTATTTTGTTCCCCCTTCTAAGAAGCACCAAGGCCTCTGCATTTTCGTCCTTCCTTCTTCTTGAACTTCATATGATCTATTAATTGTATCTTGGGTATTATGAAATTTTGGGCATTAGCTATTATATTCACTAATATTCACTAATCAGTGAGTACATACCACGTGTTCTTTTGTGACTGTCTGACCTCACTCAGGATGATCTTTTCTAGTTCCACCTATTTGCCTGGGAATTTCATGAAGTCATTGTTTTTAATAACTGAGTAATATTCCATTGGGTAGGTGTACCACATTTTCTGTATCTATTCTGTTGAGGGACATCTGGGTTGTTTCCAGCTTCTGGCTATTACAAATAAGGCTGCTTTGAACATAGTGGAGCATGTGTCCTTATTACAACCAAAAGGCTAGGCTCAAAGCCAAAAACTATGTGCTCATTTGTTTTCACGGCCATCAAGCCATCTGTTTTGTCCTTCCACACACCTGATCCTGAAGCCCCACTCCCTTCTGCTCACTGTCCCCTCTCCTTCCAAACTGCCTTTTGTGACTATTTTCCCCCTGCTAAATGAGATTCAAGCATCATTGCTGGGGCCTCCTTTCTTTTTAACTTCTTTGAGTCTGTGGAGGGTAGCAGGGGTAACCTCAATTTTCCAGCTAATATCTGCTTATAAGTGAGTTCACACAATATCTGCTTATAAGTGAGTTCACACAATGAATGTACTTCTGATACTGTATTACCTCACTCAGTATGATATTCTCAAATTTAGTTCATTTGCTTTTAAAATTGATGATATCTATGTTTTAGAAGTTCAGGTTAGGGGATACACAGAGGGACCCCGACACACTCAGGGAAGAAGGACAGGAGGTGGGAGGAAAGATTGTGGGAGAAGGTGACTAGGAAGGGAACATTGAGCTGGATGTAAAGTAAATACTTTAAAAATAAATTTATGTTTTAGAATATATTAATAATATACCATAATGTATTTCATTGTGCCATTTTCATATATAATATATCTTAACTTATCCATCCCATTACACTTTTTTATGCTCTACATCTGCTTCTGATCCCTTTCTTCAATACACATAGTTCTTTTTTCTTGTCTCCTTCTTCCTTCCTTCCTTCTATCCTATCTTAGTTAGGGTTTTACTGCTGTAAACAGAAACCACATCCAAGAAAATTCTTTATTATTATTATTATTATTATTATTATTATTATTATTATATTTTATTAGATAGATCATTGTCATCAAGGTGACAACATGGCAGCATCCAGGAAGGCATGGTGCAGGAGGACCTGAGAGCCATACATTTTCATTTGAATGTTGCTAGCAGAATACTGACCTCCAGTCAGCTAGGACTAGGGTATTAAATCCATGACCACAGTGACACATCTACTTCAGCAAGGCCACACCTCCTACTATTGTCACTCCCTGGCCAAAACATACAGAAACCACCACATTCCAAACCCTGGCCCCCATAGACTTGTTCAAACATATGAGTCTATGGGGTCCACACATAAACATAACATAATGAAAAAAATACTTAGTCCAACTTCCGAAGGCCCCATAGAATAAAGCATTCTCAACATTGTTAAAAGTCAAAAATCCAAGAACTCTTTTGAGATTCAACCAATCATTTAACTGTAATTCCAAAGCAAGAAAGGAAACCATCTGCAAAAAGTACAAACTATGTATGTCCATGTCTGTTGTCAAAGCAGTCTTCAGATAGATCTTAAAATCTTTTTCCTTTTTTTTTTTTTTTTTTGACTGTAACAAACTTCTTTCTCGTGGGATGCTTCCATTCCCTGTTATCAGCTTTCCTCAGCAGATACCCCATGGCTCTGGCATCTCCAACATCTGGGGGTCCCCAAGGCAATGGCAATGTTTCAATGTTTGGGATCCACCCATGATTCTCTGGGCTCCTCCAAAGGGCTAGAGTTACTTCTCCAGCTCCACCCTCTGTAGTACTCTAAGATCAGGTAAATCCACTCCACTGTAGCTGCTCTTCTTGGTGATCAGCCCTTGGTACTGGCATCTCCAATAAACTGGGCCATTACGATGCAACTAGGCTTCTCCAGTAGCCTCTCATAGACTTTCTTTGTGGTGCCAAGGCTCAAGTACTTGAATGAGCTCTACAGTCCTGAGCTATAAAATATAACTAAGGCTGTTCCTACTTTCCAATGCCTTATGTAGTGCCAAGCTGTTCCTACGTTCCAATGCCTTATGTAGTGCCAAGCCTCAGCTATTCTCCATGACCCCTACATGCCTTCAAAGCCAGTACCACCTGGGTGAGTCTTACACATTATGAAACACAGCTGCAACATGAGGTACAACCTTGCCTATCTCTGGAACACTGCTTCTTTGTCCTCTCAGAAACACCTCTCAGAAGATTTCCCCTCAGTGATGCTGCTCTCCTCTTAACCATTGCTAATTTCTTAGCTCCAGCTAACCAGCATCAATTGTCCCAAAAGTCTCCTCCTCTTGATTATAAAAACAGAGCCAAATGACCAAAGCTGCTGATTTCTGCTGCTCCCTGAGGCGGGAACTTGGTTCCTTGTTATATTATATTTTCACCAACTTTCTGTTTTCCAGATCTTTCACTACCTAAAGTTACAGAAATTCCCCTGTAGACTGACTTTGAACTCAGAGATCTGCATGGCAAGCTCATGGATTAAAGTTCTGTACCACACCTGGATTTAAACTTTCCTTCACCTAGAACTTGCTCAGTCCCAGGCTGGCCTTGAATTTAGAGATCTGTTTGGCTTTGTATTCTGAGATTAAAAGTGTATACCACCATGCTTGGATCTAAACCTAGCTGGGTAGGATCTTGCCCCAAACTCCTTAATCTGTTTTCTTCTAGAACATAAGTTTCAGTTCCATTTCACTTCCTAGAGCCCCTTTAATACTTGAACCATATATTTTATATTGTTTCTTTCTAATATCGCTATACTTGTTCAAAATGCTCTTCATGAGACTTAATCAGAGAACAAAGTCTCTGATGGGCTATTTTGAGACTTCCTTTGTCAATGCAATTAATATAAATCTCTTTACCTTAGCCTCACATGGACTCTCTTCAAATGAGGGCAAAAAGCAGCTAAAGCAGCTACATTCTTCACAAAAATACTACAAAAATATTTCTAGGTCACATTCTGAAATTCTTCTCTAGTAAAAAGTCTTCGGCCAAGCCTGTACAGTTCAAATCATATTCAGCAACATAATCTTCCATATTCATACTAGGATAGCCCATTTACCCCAACTTAAGGTATTCCACTGCTTTTCAAAATTCCAAAATCCACATTCCTTCAAACAAAGCATGGTCAGACCTATCACAATAATAATCCAGTCCCTGGTACCAACTTCTGTCTTAGGGTTTTACTGCTGTGAACTGACACCACATCTAATATAAGTCTTATACACAACATTTAATTAGGGCTGGCTTACAGGTCAGCGTTTCAGTCTATTATCATCAAGGGAGCGGCATGGCAGTGACCAAAAAGGTATGATGCAGGCAGAGCTGAGAGATCTATATCTTCATCTGAAGACTGCTAGCAGAATACTAACTTCTAGGCAGCTAGGATGAGTGTATTAAAGCCCAGACCCTCAGTGATACACTTACTCCAAGATGGCCACACCTTCTAATAGTACCACTTCTTGGGCTGAGCATATACAAACAATCATAGAAAGCTTTCATAAAAGGTGATAGATAATATGAGATATAATTCAGGGTATATAAAGAGTTGGTCAAAATACCTAGAACATTCTCTGTCACTGGAATTTATGAAACTGGTGCTCTATAGATGTTGAAATGTCAGGCTATGATTTAATCAGTGGACAGACTTAGGAGCCAGTGGGATTATGGAGCCTGGGAAATAAAAATGTCTCAATCTATAAAACTTGGGCTGACAGCTTAATATCTATATTTATTTACTGTAATTAATGTTTGTTGTATAACACAGCTTATAGATAAGAATAAATATTTAGACATCCTCACAATATTGTGAGAAAATTGTCAGTATATCATTTTGACATTCCTGTCTGTATAGGATGTTTTCCTTTATACTGTCACCTAGAGTTAAGACTGGGAGGACACGGTACATGTAACCATTTTTTATTGTTTTGTGTCACCAGATGGTGAAATTACTTTTCTGATCCTAGTAGAAACATTAAATATCTCTGGCATTTTACTCTCTACCCTGCATTTGTATCTCAGATATTTAGATTCCAACTTCCTTTGAAGTCAAAAGAGGCTTTTAAAATGTTATCTTGCTCAAAAACAGACAATACTGAGTAATTACCATACAAGTAATTAAGATTGGCATTTTAAAAATCTGTTTTGTGTCCTGTGTGGTGACTCAATATTTAAGAGCACTGAGTGATCTTTCAAAACCAATGTATGTTCAATTCCCAGAACTCACTTAACTGTATACAAAAAACTGTGATTCCATTCCCAGGGAATCTGAAGAATTCTGATATCCTCAGACTCTATGTACAGGTGCAGCACAGATATATGTACAGACAACCATTTATACACAAACACATACACTTAAAAAAATAAATAAAAATCTAAGAAATAAGTTTTCTATGTAAATGCCTGGTATTAAAGGAAATTGGGTCTACTTGAAAAAAATTCCCTCAAAAATACCTGAAATTTAAATTTATTGCCATTCAATAAATTATAGCATTATAGATAATTACAAATATGTCAGTATATGTTTATAGTATTATGTCTTTATGATAAAAAAAATTACTGATTATACATGTGCCCCCAAACGCCCTGTAGTATGGGACTTTCCAATTTTACTTGAGAACAATAATGTAGTTATATTATTGAAAATAGCAATGATGTTCTTTAAAGATTGTTACTTAAAGTGGAAGTATAATTTGCAGTAGATAGCAGCACCCAACATAGAAACTCACAACTTGTCAATATGCCAGAAATAAGAGATTGCAAAGTCCTAGTCATAATAGGAACCATGTACTGCAGGACCCCTTCCAAAGGATTAGGAATCATCTTGGATGAAAAAGCAGAGAAATAGCTCATGATCCAGGGACCATTAATGACAAAAGAAAATTTTTTAACTTCTGTACACATCAAGATATTTTCACATAAGAAATTATGAGTGCTATGACAGAGTTCACAGACTGTAAGCAACCACTAGGCAGAAAAAAATTTGCTGCAATTATGAGAAATGATCACAAAGCTCTAGCTGAAATGCTATCAGTAATTAATAATTGCCAGAAAACTGAGAGGTAGTTTTCATTAATTGTGTGTTCTCCAGAAGGTAGATTAGATGCTAGTCATTGCCAACCCCTCTAAGAAAAATGAGCACTGTGAATTAATTTTGTAGAGTTAAGAAAATAAGTCAAGTATGGTGATGAATCCTTTAATCTTATGAGTGAAAGCAGAGAAAGGCAGTTTTCTGTTAGTGTGTGTTTTCTAGAAGGTGGATAGATGCCCACACATCTAAAAAAGTAACCAACAATAATTGACCTGGATGGACATTAGAAAATGAGCCAAGTATGGTGATGAATACCTTTAATCCCAAACTCAGAAGGCAGAGACATGTAGATCCCTGGTGTATATTTTGAATCCACAATAGCCATGGTTATAGAGACCTATCTCAAAAATCAGAGTAAATAAATAAATATAAAAATGTAGGAACAAATAGATGACTAGGTAATGGGTGTGGTTTGTCTGGGAGAAACTGGTTAAGAGTGATAGATTTGATCAAAATATAATATATGAAATTCTTAAATAATTGATTAAAAGTATGCATTGTACCCCATTTTTATCTATGATTACTGCTTGTACTCTGTGTAGGAATGTATGACTCTGTCACAATTTCCATAAATCAGGTCAGAACAAGTTCTTTTCTTTTGCAATTTTAGGACTCTACCAAACTGAACTTGTCAAGTTTACACAAACAGCACTTACAGACTGAAACATCTTACTTATTCCACAAGTAGATCCTCTCTCTCTCTCTCTCTCTCTCTCTCTCTCTCTCTCTCTCTCTCTCTCTCTCTTTGCTTTATATTTTTGTTCATTTGTTTGTTTTTATTTTTTTGGTTTTTTTAGAGACAGGGTTTCTCTGTATAGCCCTGGCTGTCCTGGAACTCACTTTGTAGACCAGGCTGGCCTCAAACTCAGAAATCCGCCTGCCTCTGCCTCCCAAGTGCTGGGATTAAAGGCATGCACCACCACGCCTGGCCACAAGTAGATCTCTTAAACTTGATATTTCATGGTTGGTTGTACAGGCATAAATATGTACATGTAAAAATATATTTGAATATACATATGAATATATGCTTGAATATCTACTAACATATGTTAATAGGAAATATATACATATGTATGTATTTTTTCCTCTGCTCATCAATCAATTCATGGGCATCTCCACTATCTCAGATCTCTATCTCTTCCTGGAGATGTCCCTTACCTCCCCCACTGTAGATAACATATTTGCATTCATTCTCTTGGCCATCTGGCCAGTCTCCCTGCGCCTGCCCACACAGGGACCCAAGTCCTCCTCCCCCCCCCCCCACTGCCCTGTAACTCCCATCTCCCACCAAGTTCGTGCCCTCCATCTGCCTTCCAGTACCATTATATTCCCCCTTTCTAGTGAGGCTAAAGCTCACTTGCTTGTGCCCTCTTGCCTGTCAGCCACTTCGGTCTGTGGAGTATAACATGGAATCCTATATTTTATAGCTAATATCTTCTAATGAGTGAATGCATACTGTGCGTATCATTTCAGAACTGGTTACATCACTCAGGATGATATTTATAAGATCCATCAATTAGGCTGAAAAATTCATGATGTCTTTGTCGTTAATAGCTGAATAATATCCCATTGTGTAGATGTACCACGTTTTCTTTATGCATTCAGTTGAGGGACATCTAGGTTATTTCAAGTTTCTAGCTATTACAAATGAAGCTTCTATGAACATAGTAGAGCGAATATCTTTGTGCAATGGTAGAACAACTTTTGAGTGTATGACCGGGAGTGGTATAGCTGGCTCTTGAGATATAACTATTTACCAGGTTCTGAGAAACTTCCAAATTGGTTTCCAATGTGGTTGTACAAGTTTGCACTCCCACAAGCAATGGAGGAGCATTTTAGTTGTTCCACATCCTCAACAGAATATGCTAACTCTTGAGTTTTTGATCACCAATTTTGATCAGTGGAATATGGAAACTCAGTGTTATTTTGATTCACATTTCACTTACTAAGGACTTTGAAAACAACTTTAAGTGCATCTTGGACATTGTAGATTCTTCTATTGGAAATTGTCTGTTTAGCTCTGTGCCCTGTTTGTTAATGAGGTGATTTGGGATGTTCATGTTTAACTCCTTGAGTTCTTTATAATTTTTGGATATTAGCTCTCTATGAGTTATAGGGTTGGTGAAGATTCTTTCCCAATATGTAGGCTGCTGTTTTCTCTTATTGACAGTGTTCTTGGCCTTAAAGAAACTTGGCAGTTTCATGAAGTCACTTTTATCAGTTGTCGATCTTAGAACCTGAGCCATTAATGTTCTCTTCTGGAAATTGTCTCCTGCACCAATGCATTCAAGGGTGTTTTGCCCTTTCTCTTCTATGAGATTTAGTATATCCTCTTTAATGTTGAGGTCCTTAATCCATTTGGACTTGAGTTTTGTGCACGATGATAAATATGGATCTATTTTCATTCTTCTACATGCAGACATGTTAGACTAGCACCACATATTGATAATGTACTTTTTTGGTATGTTTTTGGCTTCTTTGACAAAAAAAAATGCTCTTGTGAAAAGAGGAATATTTCTGGGCTTTTGACTCAACTCCATTGATCAATGTGTATTTTTCTCTACCAATACCATGTAGTATTTATCACTGTTGCTATCTTGAGATCAGGAATGGTGATTCTGCCTGAAGTTATTTTATTGTTCAGTATTGTTTTGGCTATACTGGGTTTATTATTTTATATGAAGTTGAGAATTATTGCTACAGATTCATATATATATATATATATATATATATATATATATAAATGTTCATGGATTTCTTATAAGTCAATATGTATCAAGTAAATGGTTGAATGCTTTATTTTTATAGATACATTTATTAATTTTACCATATTCCTACAATATCAAATGTCTTATTCTATTATCTTGTCTTATGTCAATGAGTTCAAATTTATTTCCTGTTTACTCCTCTATCAGATACAGGGAATCCAGTCTTACGTTATAGTCCTTGATCCATTTTCAGTTGAGTTTTGGAGGGTAATCAATAAAGATGTAATTTCATTCTTCTGTCTGTAGCTATCCAGATTGATCAGAACCATTCAGTAAAAAAAATTTAAATGTTGTTCAACAAACAGGTGATAGTATCAGTGTGGGATTATATGTGAGTGATTATTTCACTTCAATTGATCAATGTAGTAAGTTTTAAGCCACATTGTGTAGATTTTGTCACTTTAGCACCATGTGAAATCTGGGATCCTGATAATTCTTTCTGTTCAATTATTTAGGATTATTTACATTTATTTTGGTTTTGGGATTTGTTGTTGTTGTTGTTGTTGTTGTGTTTTAGAGTTTTTTGGTGTTGTTTTGTTTTTTATTTAATATTTTTGGGAAGGTGAAACTTCTTATTCCCACATGAAATTAAAATTACACTTTTAATTTTGTATGAAGAATTTTTTGGAGATTACACTGAATATGTGAATTGCTTTTGGAAGAAGGGCCATTTTTAAAGTAATAGCTCTGTCATTTTGTTACCATGGAGGCACTTTAGCCTGTAATTTCATCTTCAGTTAACTTTTCTAATTACTTAAATTGTCAATGTAGCCTTTTACATTTTGGTTGTGTGTGAGTTTGTGTTGGGAATGACATTATTTCTATGATTTCTTAAATACTACCTTGGTTGTATATGAAACCTACTGAATTTTGCGTGCTAAATTTTTATCCTGTAACTTTTGCTGGGTGTATCATTCACAACAGGTTGCTGGTTGAAAATTAAGGACACTTTATATATAGAAACACACCCTATTCAAATGAAGATACTTTAACATCTGACTTTCCTATCTGTATCATTTCTTTGTCCTTCACCTTTTTTCTTGAAATAAGACTCCTAATAATGTAATAAGTAGGAGGTGAAGAGTGAACATCCTTGTCTTGTTCCAAAGTATTATCATTAACACTTATCTCCATTTACTACATTTCTGGCTCTTAGCTTGATATATATTATCTCTCTTAAGTCAAAATGTGTTCTCTGTATCCTTACAAGTGGTCACATTTCTAAAGAAAAGAGAAACTTGCTCACCCAGCACCCATCAATGATAATGGGCTCCTATGTAATGACTAAACCATACATGAGTATTCATTTACTGTACTTAGAATTTTTAGTGGTTTTTCATTTATGTATTGATCAACACTGAATGCAACTAGAATCAAGTCTAACCAAATCCTGAGAACAGCACAAATTGATGGATATCATAAGAAATGTCTTTTTGTGTGTGTGAAAATGACCATTTAGAATAGTATCAGATGATTTTATGTTAGGACCTACAACTTTCCTCCTCATGTTTTTTAACTATGTTTGCAGTGCTATGCCTGATTTTTCACCCTTTGAAAAAAACCTCAAATGAAATAAAGAAGCTGCTGCTTAGTCCTTAGTACAGTTTCACTTCTACTGTATCTTTGGTACATTTTACCTCTCATTTCAATATTGTAGCCTGCAATGTCCAGCAGAAGATAAAAAATCATTATCTTTTCTCTTGCTAACAACTTAAATAGCATTTCTTGTAGTATTAAAGATAGCTAACAGAAACAATTTTCAGGTTAGTCCAAGCTTGATTTCTTTTAAATATCCAGCAAATGAAATATATGATACCTTCAACAATGTGCTCTTCATATTTTTATGGGGAATCAAAAATAAATTCACTATCCTGTTATTTGTAAAACCTTTTTGGTTTGTATGTCCAAGAACTCCTACCTAAGTAATCTTTGTCTTTCAGTGAAATTTGTATTTAATAACCCATGTAGTCTTGATCTTCACTGTCTGATTCACGGCATAAGGTATAAGGCTTTATCTCAGATTGTATACACAATAATCTATATTATCTTGATTTCTTATAAGTTTAACATTTGGATAACAGATTTGTTACTAGTAATATTCAATACATGAGTAAAAGAAACATTTTCTTTTTGTTAGAAAAGGGTTTATTTCATCTTTAAATTCTCAAGTCATACAGCATCACTGAGTGAAGACAAGGCATTAACTCAAGGAAGGAACTGGAGGCAAGAAATGTAGTGAGAGCCATGCTGCTGCTTACCAGTTTTCACCATGTGGTTTTCTCAGAAGTTTTCTTATGCATTCCAGGATCATCTGACCAGGTGTGGTAACACACAAAGTGGACTGGGTTCTCCCCCATCAATCATCAATTAAGAAAATAACCCCACAGATTGATGTACAGGCAAACTGGTAGACACAGTTCAACTGAGGTTCTCTAATCCCAGAAAACTCAAATTGAGTCAAGTTGACAAAAAATAAGCAAAATAATATGCACAAATAATATACCAAATACATATTTTTATATATTATTGAATACATTTACTTAATTGATATACACTTTTGGCCACTGGATCAGATTTCAAAGTCCAACTACAAAGCACAGTTCAATTAACTGTTGATTTTATATACATAAACTACAACTACCCCCTGGTTTTTACCTTTCTTTGCTAATACACAAATATTTATAAACCTTTTGAAATGCCAAACTCAAATTACTTTTAAATGTACTTTTTAAATACAGAAGAAAGATAAAAAATTTATGCAAATACTCCAACTGTTGAACATTTCTTTGTAACTTTTTCATTAATTAAATAAATATAGATTATAGTCTTACCACAGTGTGTGTATATATGGCTTGTATGTAAGTATAGGTATATACATGCCTCAGTGTACCTGTGAAGTTGAAAAGATAACTTTTGATTGCTGGTTCAGTTTCTTCTATGTGGCCTCCAGATACCAAATTTAGGTCTCTAAACTTGCATAGCAGGTGCTTTCAGATGTCCAGAAATTTCACTGGCCTGTTTCCATTAACAGTTTTACACTAATTAATTAAATGTATATAGTGCAAGTACCACATCATTCTCGTAATACATGTGTCTTTTTATGGTTAGTTTTCAGGACAGTTTCCAACAAATAGAAATGGGAGTCAGTTCCTTAAAACATTGTGATGCAGATTGTCAGTATAGTCTGAATTTAAACTTTTAGGAACTAATTTAACTTAATAAAATTTTTATTACACATATTTACTTTCAAAGGCCCACAGGCTGTTACATATGGACACAAGGGTCCTCCAAGAACTATGAACATACAATTAAATATTCTAAATGGTTTTATTTTAATAATATCAAGAAAAACTTCTTACCGTATTATACCAGGGAATAAAATTGTTACTTGAAACAAAGCATATATTGTGAAGTCTGCTATAACTTTTACATGGAAGAAAAGCACAATTTTCATTGCCAAACCCCTGAAATGGTGGAAAGAAATTGCACTGTGGATAGGGAATTGTGCTGTCACAAGGGTCAATATAACAGGGTCTGTTTACTCCAATGGTTTGTGGAGGAAATTGAATAATCTGTCTTTAAGACATTTCTTTTGGTTTCCTTCAGAATACATCTATTTTTTTTTATTATATGGCACCGAAATTAGTATGCTTTAACTTATTGGATTGACTTGTATTGGGAAATCAAGTAGCCCTCGATTTTCCATCTCTGAATTACATGGCATGGCACGGTTATATTTTCTC
This sequence comes from Mus pahari, assembly GCF_900095145.1. Classification (NCBI taxonomy): domain Eukaryota; kingdom Metazoa; phylum Chordata; class Mammalia; order Rodentia; family Muridae; genus Mus; species Mus pahari. Next base: position 31,980,146 of record NC_034590.1, on the reverse strand, counting down.
ACTCAATTCACATCTTTTCCCATTAATTTATATATTTATTCATTTCACATACCAATTGCTGACCCCTCTCCTGGTCTGACCTTCACACAGGTCTTCCCTCAATACCTTGATCCTCTTATCTTTTGAGAGGGTGGATTCTCCACTGGCTATACCCCTACCATCCCACCTCAAGTCTGTGAATGGCTAAGGGCATCATCTTACTGAGGACAAAAAAAGAAGTCAGGCAAAGGAATGGATTCCACAAACAGGCAATAGATTTAATGTTAGCCTCCACTCCATTTGTTGTGGAATCTAGATGAAGACTGACCTCCACATATGCTACATATATGCAGGGGGGCCTAAGTCCATTGCATGAATGCTTTTTCATTGGTGGTTCAGTCTCTGAGAGACCCCAGTATCCTGGTTCGTTGATTCTGTTCATATTTCTGTGGATTTACTATCTCCTTTTTGGACCTCAATCCTTTTCCCAATTCATCCAAAAGATTCCCTACATGCCAAATAATGTTTGTCTGTGGGTCTCTGTATTTGTTTCAGTCTTGTGCTGTGTAGAGCCTCTGAGAGGAGAGTAATCCTAGGTTTCTATCTGGAAGCATAAGTATCATTAATAGTGTCAAGGATTAGTGCTTACCCATGGGATTTGTCTCAAGTTGCTCAGGTTCCTTTTTGGCCATTCCTTGGATATCTGATCCATCTTTATCCCTGCATTTTTTGTAGATGGGACATATTTTGGGTAGAAAGTTTTCAGTGTGGGTTGAACTCCTTCTCCCTCCAGTTACATTCCTGCCTCGACATTGGATTTAGCCCTTCAGGCTCATCTTCTCCCAAGAGAAGAATTTGAATGATAATATACTATTATCTTATCTCTTCTGTAATTTAACTGTCTACTGGCCAGGGTTTTCATGTGCTCTGTGGGTATCTAGGCTCCCTATGTCACCAAGCTGGAATGCAAAGAATGAATCATAACTAGGCCAGGTGGTTTTGAGAGGAACTTGGTCTGCATGAGTGTTGGCTAAATGGCCTTCTCTAGAGATGGTTTTCACCAAAACAGCTCTTGTTTACTGGGGTAAGAAGAATTATATAAACCTTGGGGCAGAGATGGAGCTTTGAGGTGGGTGGTGTGAGTATGCACCAGTAACTGTGGCTGAAGTACTAGGAATGGTTCATTTGCATAAAGAACGGTTCCAGGTGCTTCTATATCCTCACCTTGACAGAAGTTTGAGCAGTAATTTGGCCAACAGACTAACTCCCTCCCTCAAGGGTGATGGAGGTGGGACCATAAGACCTGTGTGCACTGGGACATGCAGGCCCAGAGCAAGATGGAAAACAGTCTTGTTCCTGCTGAGTCAGGATGAGATTTTCAGGGTTTGGACAGGTCTTGACCTCATTCTTCCTCCAGACTGGCTCCCCCAGGTAACTCCTTTCTGGCTCCGAAACATATGCCCATGTGGCATGGTGGATCATCTTTTGGGTATATGGCCAAGAGTAGTACAGCTGAGTCTTCATATATATATATATATATATATATATATATATATATATAATTTCAAATTTTCTAATTTTCTGAGGAACCTACAGATTGATTTCCAGAGTGGTTTTATCACTTTGCACTCCTGCCAGCAATGGAGAAGTATTCCTCTTTCTCCACATCCTTGCCAACTTTTGCTTTCACCTGAGATTTTGATCTTAGCTATACTGACTGGTGTAAGGTAGAATCTCAGGGTTGTTTTGATTTGCATTTCCCTGATCATTAAGGACTGTGAACATTTCTTTTTCTGTTTCTCAGGCACTCGAGATTACTTTGTTGTGATTTCTCTGTTTAGTTCCATACCCCATTTTTTGATTGGGTTGTTTGTTTTCTTGGTCATTAGCTTCTCGAATATATATATATATATATATATATATATATATATATATATATATATATATATATATACCTGTATCAGATGTGGGGTTAGTGAAGTTTTTTTTCCCAATCTTTAGGTTGCCAATTTTTCCTATTGAGAATGCCCTTTGCTTACAAAACCTTTCCAGTTTCATAAGGTCCTATTTATTAATTCTTGATCTTCGAGCCTGTCTGAGCCATTGGACTTCTATTTAGGAAATTTCCCTCTGTGCCAAGGAGTTTGAGGCTGTTTCCCACATTCTCTTCTATTAGGTTCAGTGTACTTGGTTTTAGTGGATGTTAGCTTAAAAAGTACAGATTACCCAGGATAAAATTGACAGAACCCAGGAAATTTAACAAGCCAAAGGGCCCAAATGAAGATGTATCAATCCAACATGAGAGAGAGAAGGAAGCAATTACAGGGGAAAGGAGAGTGAGAGGGACATGAAAGGTAAGAGAGAAACCATTATCAGGTACTTGTGTGGGGGGACAGGACTGAAGACTTGAGGGCCAGCAGAAATAATGGAAGCAGACAACCTCAGGAGGTAGAAGTGAGGGGACCCTCTAAAATGGACCAAAGAACTAGAAGGTGAGAAACTCTCAGGACTCAAACTGAAGGACATTAAATGAAATGCCCTAACATGGGGAGAGGGAATGTGTAGAGCCCACCTCCAGTAGAAACACAGGGCATCAATTGGAGGGATGGGGTTCCATCCCACTGTCAAAAACTCTGACCAAAAATTGTTCCTTTCTGAAACCCAGACACTATTGTACATGCCAGCAAGATTTTGCTGAAGGGACCCTGATATAGCGGTCTCTTGTGAGGCTATCCCAGTGCCTGGCAAACACAGAAGTGGATGCTCACAGTCAGTTATTGGATAGAACACAGGGACCCCATTGGAGGAGCTAGAGAAAGTACTCAAGGAGATGAAGGGGTCTGCAACCCTATAGGTGGAACAACAACATGAACTAACCAGTACCCCCAGAGCTCGTGTCTCTAGCTACATATGTAGCAGAAGATGTCCTATTCAGCCATCATTGGGAAGATAGGCCCCTTGGCCTTGCAAACTTTATATGCCCCAGTACAGGGGAATGCCAGGTCCAAGAAGAGGGGAGTAGGTGGGTAGGGGAGCAGGACAGGGGGGGTATAGGGAACTTTCGGGATAGCATTTGAAATGTAAATAAAGAAAATATCTAATAAAAAAAGAAAGAACTGCAGGGACAAAAACAGAGAGGAGCATGAGGAAAAGGAGGTCCAGTGACAGACCCAAGTTGGGATGTAGCACAAGGGGAGGCCCCAAGGCCTGACACTATTTCTGATACTATGGTGTGTTTATAAATAGGAGTCTATCATGACTGCCCTCTGACACCCAACCAATGGACAAAAGATGGTAGGCCCTGTGGCTGAAATAGGGAAAACCTACAAGAAGCTGAGGAGGGGTACAACCCTATGGAAAAACCAGACTAAAATGAATGACCAAGATCTCTCATACACTGAGCCACAAACCAGGCAGCATAATGAGTGATATGAAGCTCTTAACACCTATACAGCAGAGGACAGCCTGGTCTGAACTCAGTGAGAGAAGACAAATCTAACCCACAAGAGACATGAGGCCCCAGGGAGTGGGGAAGTCTGGTAGGGTGGGGAAATCCTCTTGGAGACAGGGGAGAGGAGGACTTATGGGATGAGGGACTGTCAGAGGGCAGACTGGGAGGGGGATAAAGACTGAACTGTAAAACAAACAAACAAACAAACAAACAAAGACTTGTATTGGTCATGGTGTCATAGTGTCTGTTCACAGGAGCATAACCCTATCAAAGATAGAAGTTGGTACCAGGGACTTGAGTATCTTTGTGATAGAACTGACCATGCTTTTGTTTGGAGTAATGTGGATTTTGGGACTATGGAAAGCAGTGATGTGCTTTAAGTTGGGATTAATGATTTATCCTAGTAGGAATATGGAAAACTTTGTAACTGAATATGATTGAACTATACCGACATGACCCAAAAGGTTTCAGTGGAGTAGAATTTCAGAATGTGGCCTAGAGACTGTCTTTGTGGTATTTTGGCTCCATTTTGCTTTTGTCTGCATTAATTGCATTGACAAAGGAAGTTTCAAAAAAGCCCAGCAGAGAATTTGTTCTCTGATTAAGTCTCATGAAGAGTATTTTGAGCAAGCACAGTGATATTAGAAAGAAACAATATAAAAATATATGGTTCAAGTACTGAAGGGGATCCAGGAAGTGAAATGGAACTAAAATTATGTTCTAGGAGAAAACAGATTAAGGAGTTTGGGGCAAGATCCTACCCAGCTTTGTTTAGATCCAAGTATGGTGGTATACACCTTTAATTTCAAAATACAAAGCCAAGCAGATCTCTATGTTCAAGGTCAGCCTGGGACTGAGCAAGTTCTAGGTGAAGGAAAGTTTAAATCCAGGTGTGGTACAGACCCTTAATCCCATAAGCCTATCATGCAGATCTCTGAGTTCAATGTAAGTCTACAGGGGAATTTCCAGAACAGCTAAGTTTAGGTGGTGAAAGATCTGGAAAACAGAAAGCTGGTGATAATGTAATATAACAAGGGACCAAGTTCCAGCCACAGGGAGCAACAGAAATCAGCAGCTTTTATCATTTGGCTCTATTTTTATAGTCAAGAGGAGGAGACTTTTGGGACAATTGATGCTGGTTAGCTGGAGCTAAGAAATTAGCAGTGGTTAAGAGGAGAGCAGCATCACTAAGGGGAAATCTTCTGAGAAGTGTTTTCTGAGAGTACAAAGAAGCTGTGTTCCAGAGATAGGCAAGGTTGTACCTCATGTTGCAGCTGTGGTTCATAATGTGTAAGACTCACCCAGGTTGTACTGGCTTTGAAGGCATGAAGGGGTCATGGAGAACAGCTGATGCTTGGCACTGGGAAGGGCCATGGAAGGCCATTGATGAAGGTGCATCCTCCGTTCTAGTTGAAAGTCCAGGAATGAAGTGATCTTGCAAATGTTTTGACCCTTGACACCATGAAGAGAGTCTATGAGAGGCTATTGGTGAAGCCTAATTATATTGGAAGACCCAGCATATTGGAGATGCCAGTACCATGGACTGATCACCAAAAGAGCAGCTGCAATGAAGTGGGTCAACCTGAGCTTAGAGGGCTACAGAAGGCAGAGCTGGAGAAGTGATGCTAGCCCTTTGGAGGAGCTCAGAGGATCATGGGTAGGTCTTAGACATGGAAACAAGAATCTGTAACATTGCCATTGCCTTGGGGACCCCAAGATGTTGGAGATGCCAGAGCCATGAGCTGTCTGTTAAGGAAAGCTTCTAACAGGGAGTGGAAGCAGCCCAGAATAAAGAAGTTTGTTGCATTCAGCAAAGATGAAATAAAGACTTAGAGATCTGAAGACCACTTTGACATCAGACATGGACATACATAGTTTGCAGTTTTTCCTGCTGGTTTCCTGCCTTGATTTTTAATTACAGTTAAATAATTAATCCAACCTCAGAATAGTTCTTGGACTTTGGACTTTTAACATTGTTGAAAGTGCTGGTGACTTTGGAAGTTGGACTAAATATATTTTGCATTATGTTATGTTTAGGTATGGGCTCCATAGATTCTTATGTTTGGACAAGCCAATGGGGGCCAGGGAATGAAATGTCGTGGTTTGCATATGATCAGCTCCGGGAGTGGCAATATTAGAACTTGTGGCCCTGTTGGAGTAGTTGTGTTGCTGTGGGTATGGGCTTTAAGACCCTCATCCTAGTTTCCTGGAAACCAGTACTTTGCTAGCAGCCTACAGATGAAGACATAGATCTGTCAGTTCTGCCTGAAACCAGTGAATCAAGGATTTGAATGGTAAACTATGAGTCATTAGAGAAAAGGAATTAAAGTTGATTATAAAATTGATATGTAGGAGAAAGCCATGGAAAATAGAGGTACACAGCACAATGTAAGGTTTAGTATTCAGAGAGAAAACATAGCAAGTAAGGCACCTAAACCTTTGAGATATACTTCAGAGGAGTTAAGCAAGTTCATTTTGTGTTAGTGTGTGTGCGTGCACAGGATTTTTCTTTAATCACCATAAGAGAGGCCAGCCAGTAGGTGGATAAATACAGCTTTGTTAATGAATTTAAGAAACATCTAATTTATAAGTCAGGGAGTAGAAACTATGAAACTCTAAGCGTCATGGGCAGATTTCCCATAGGAAAAAATTTTAAAATGTGATAGGGAAATTAAGCAACCTACATCAAAGTAAATTGCCATTAAAAAATGTATTCTCACTGGGTGTGGTGGCGCACACCTTTAATCCCAGCACTTGGGGGGCAGAGACAGGGGGATTTCTGAGTTCGAGGCCAGTCTGGTCTACAAAGAGAGTTCCAGGACAAACAGGGCTATACAGAGAAACCCTGTCTTGAAAAAACAAAAAAAAATGTATTCTCAGGACAGAAAATCTCTTTAGTCCTCCTAAATCTCAGACACAGATTTCATTCTGTGATAAAACCACAAGTGTTCACAGTGTCAGGTAGCTTTTGACAAAACAGGAAGATTGATGGAAACCCTACAAAAAATTCTTAGTAGAATGCAGATGGATAGGGACTACGAAACAACTGTGCTGTTTTCAAAGGATGTAAACAGTCATCTCAAAGCCAAATACTATCCCTGGTTTTTATAGGGTCCCCCTAAGGTATGTTTTCCTTCAAAGGCTTAGGACAAATAATGCAGGACCATATTAGCAGAAACATCACATTATACACAAATTAGCACAGTAGTTAAAAAGAAAATCAATGAATATCCTGTGATGATTCTCTGACTGACTTAAAAAAATGGATGGAGAGAAATATTTGCCATGAGCACATACAACATGCAGATATAAAAGAGAAATTGATTTCTTAGACCATTATGTATGTTATATTTATACTTCATTCTGTATAGGTGCATTTTCTTCCACACACTTTTCATTTCAGCCACACTACAATTTATATAACAAAGATGGATTTATTATTCAAAGTGTTGAAGCTGGTTGCTCTTTAAAATATGCCTTCACTACGAGATTTGCCACATTTATTTTCTTCAACCACAATGGAGGGGGCAGTACTTCAGGCAACAGTAATTTCAAATACCGCCTTCAGTGATGGTCCTTAGCACTTCTGAATTGACCTAGAAAATGTGCTTTTTTTTTCATTAGGGCTGAGCAACTAGCTCTGTACATGGGTGTTGTGGGGGTTATGGGTCCTTCTGAATGATCAGAGCAGTTGTGTCAGCAGGTGGATCCTGTTAGCTTCTGAATTCCGGTTAGTACTCAGAAGTCACCTTGAAGACAGGCCCATCCCACCCTGGGTTTCTTTTGCTACTTAAATCAAACTTTTCCTCCTTAAATCAACCAGTCTTCTTAGGATGATTGCTTATCAAAGTTGTCAACAAGATGTAAAGCCCAAACAAATATATATATATATATATATATATATATATATATATATATATATATGACATCTCATTTTGTGAGAGACCAGGGGCTAAACTCAAATGCTAGGAAGAAAATCGCAAAATCCACTGAGCAAATATCCTATGGAAACCGACCCCCTTACAAATAGCCCATCAGGCTACAATAGCAGAGTCAAGGTACATGTTGGTATTCTGTCTGGACTCCACCCCCAAAGTTACCTGGCAAAATCCAGGTATGCTCCTCCCCACAGTTACCTGGCAACAGTCAGGTAGGCATGGCACACTATAAAAGGGGCTGTTTGGCTCCTCCTCCCTCTCACACTCTTGGCTCTCTTACCTCTCTCTTACATCTTGCCCCCTTGCTCCTCTTCCCTTCCCCTCTCTTTCCAGAGGACCATGGCTGGCCTCTACTTAACTGCTCTCTTCTTCTCTCTGCCTGTTTCTGTCTCTACTACTCTCTTAACTCCCCACCCCGTGTCATAAATAAGCTCGATTATATACTTACTATACCTCCTGTGACTGGTCTCTTAGGGGGAAGGGATGCCTTAGCATGGGCCCACTGAGGCACCCCCTTCCCTCACATCCCATCGGAACATATTCTTATAGTTCTTTCTCTTTTTATGATCACAGCATTGGTGCACTATTACTCGGATCCAGAAACTCTGCAGGTTTGCATCCCACCTCAGCTACCACAAGAGATTGGCAACTTAGACATCCTGTTCATTAGATGGTTTTGTCCCCATGTTTCAGTCCTGCAGAGTACACCAGAAATAGAGTTTTTATACTTCCTAACCCTTATGAAAAGTCCCCATGATTTCTGTAACCACAATAAAAACACTAAAGCCATAGACTGGACTCTCACTCTGACATGCTGTGACAGGAACTGTGGGGGAGCTTCATCTATAGCTTATGATGAAGACCCTTATGTATTTACATCAGAATTGGCTCCGATATGGTCTTTTGGGGGTCCCTGCAATTTGTGGATAACACTGTAATCCGCCACTTTAAAAGGTCTATTTACATAGTTTGTTGATGTTGTACTCTGCTTTGTATCTTTCTACTAACAGCTGATAAGTCAAGTGTTTCCTAGAACAAACATAATTTTGTTCTGAAAGTGTCTTTACCCTCTTATATATGCTTACAGGAAGCATGGCCTTGAGCCAATTGTTTTAATTCTTGTTTTTTTTTTCATTATTAGTTGTATTCAATTTCTATTGTTTTACATTTAAGATTTTCTATCATTTTTCTTCTTTCTTTCTTTCTTTCTTTCTTTCTTTCTTTCTTCTTTTCTCATTCATTACATCAGCATATTTCCCACAAACCACTCCAGGTAGGTCTCCCCAATATCTTTCCTCTCATCCCGATCAACTCCTTCCATTCCCTTAAAAAAATGGTTTCCCAAGGTTGTGTCAGGAAAATATTCTACCTTAGCATAAAGTGTTTACACGTAGGGTAGGATAAAAACTCAGCCATCCTGGGTGAAGAAACCATCAGCGATTTAATTGCTTCAGGATGAAGTAATTGGAAGGCTTCATTATGATGGATGGTATGTTTCTTTGTTAAAAAAAAAAATTAAATCTCGTTTTAGAATTTTTCTGATGAGTGAATTTAGAACCACAGCAATTCACAAAAGATGCTTTCTACACAATACTGACTAGTATAAACCCACATTAAAGCTGAGAATGTCCTTTTTCCTTTTAATACCCTCAACAATAACTAAGATCCTATAGCACCGTCCCGCTCCAGTCAGAAGACCTGCTACAGGAAGTAAGTCATAAAAGCACTTATAAACAAAAGTGACCCCCCACCCCACACCAGAAAATAGTAAGTAGACCCCAGATATTAGGATATTGAGTTATTAACACCAGTGAGGTTTGGTTTTGCTTTGTTCACATTGTTGCTTGATTCTTCTCTCTTGAAGTAAAAAGGTAGTTTAATTTTTTTTTTTAATTTTACAAGAGCACATTTTTCAAAATGATATTTTGGAGTTTTATAGGGGATTTAGATTGTATGAAGCATTGCATTTTTTAACATACTGAATTTTTAAAGTGTTTGATATGGCAACACTATGGGGCTTTGTAAGTCCCAGGACAGATATGCTTGATATTCAACCCTTGATAAATTACTTGTCCAACATAAATAGATTTGAGTTTGATCATCCCAAGTGAAGGTTAGATTGTACACAGAAGGAACTACTGCATCCAGGAGACAGAAGCAGTAAAAATATAAAGCGCAATGTCATCCTAAGCATTTCTCAGGACAGCCTGAGTCCATTTCAGAGAAAAGGTAATATATGTTCTATACTATTGTGTGCTAGAAATATGTAACTTGTTTTTGATTTTACAGGGATTTCATTGAAATAATTGACTTGAGGCTCAGAAGACACATTGAATTTTTAAACAATGTTTATTCTATGAAAAATAATGGGGTCCTTTAAAGTTGTACAGTATAAATTTTTTTATAATATGCTTGTGAGACTGTGAAAGAAAAGGTGTAGAATACAGTGGTTTGAATGAGATGCCCCGTATTAGTCTCCGGTTTTTAAATACTTAAATCCTAGTGGATGGCTCTTTGGGGACGATTAGGAGATGCAGCATTGCTGGACAAGATATATCCCTGTGAATAGCTTTCTATTTTCCAAAAAAAACTCATGATGTTTCAAAGAGTTCTTTGAACTCTGCTTGCTCTCCATGGTTTGAGATATAAGTTGCTAATTCAGCAAACTGTTGCTTGCCACTAAAGATACAAAAGACTGGAAATAACCTTTTGCTACTAAAATTTTAATTTATGAATATATTGTTGTTGTTACTACAGGATTCAAATATGCTATCTTGGCTGTAGTTAAACTTAATATGGACTCTGCCTATTCCCCTCAGGTGTTAGATTAAAGGACATGTGCTCTTTTTTCACAAAGATATTTAATTGTTAAAGTTATTAATGTTCAAATCCAAATGCATATTTAAGAATTAAATAAAAAACATTCAAGCTATATTGACTCATGTCTTTAATCATTTCATTCTAGATATAGGTGAAAAAGAATTACTAGAAATTTGAGGTCATTTTAATCTACAAAATGAGACATTATCTCACAAGTTCGAAAAATATAGAAGGATATGAACAAAAGAAGAATTAAGTAAAGAATAAAAAGGAGGAAGAGGAAGAGGACAAGGAGGATGAGAGGACTCCAATAATCAGAGACAATGAAAAAAGTCAAGAAACTGGAGTAAAATAATGATCATATGTAAACTAGAATTCAATGCTATGGAAAGGAGGGGATTTGCAAAAACTGAGCATATACAAATTAAACTTCTGTCAAGAAAAATGACAAAAACAGTAAGTACACAATTCTTTATATTCCCAGATAGTGTACCTCGTATTGTTTGGTTTAATTTTAAGATCTATTAATTCCACATTGCTACAACTCTTTTATTATTATTATTATTATTATTATTATTATTATTATTATTATTATTTTCTTTATTTACATTACAAATGCTATCCCAAAAGTTCCCTATATCCCCCCCTGCCCCTGCTCCCCTACCCAAAGAAAGCATTTCTTTTTTTTTTTCTTTTTCTTTCTTTTTTTTTTTTTTTGAGCCAGGGTTTCTCTGTGTATCCCTGACTGTCCTAGAACTCACTTTGTAGACCAGGCTGGCCTTGAACTAAGAAATCTGCCTGCCTCTGCCTTCCGAGTGCTGGGATTAAAGGCATGCGCCACCATGCCCAGCTTGCTACAACTCTTCTAACTGCCCACACTAAGTATCCATTGAATTGGGTCTGTATAATTATCTTCCTTATAAAGATTTGGCAAGCAGTACACAGAACTTTTCTTTTTTAAAAACAACAAAAAGCATTTATTTTATGCAAAAAATTAAATAGGATTATGTGCACAGAAATAGTGTACACATTATCTATGCTGAATAATGAATGCCAAGGAATACAATATTGTATCAGTTGTCTGTAAAATAAAAATAAAAACTGAGCCCCAATTATCAGACAAAAATAAAATGCATGTTGCCAGATGTCGAGAGCAACTCTGCATATCTCCGTTCCTCACAAAGCTGCCAGTCTTCATCTACTGATATTTCTAAAATACAAAACAAAACAAACCCTAAAAACAAAACCAACCTTTTTTTAATATTAATAATAAAAATCTGGTGACAAAAAATTATAAAACCAAATCCTGGACAGTCTTTACTCCCTGAAAACCCAAGTAATTCATCATAATCATAGGAGTAAAAACAATTCTAAACTGATATGCCTTATGAAATAATATGTACATTTATTGCAAATTATATTAAACTAAAATGGGAGAAATAATATGAAGTGTTTATTACTTGCAGATCAATAATTTTAATTATTTTCTCATTCTGATAAAAATCAGAAAGCAACATTTATAAAATTACCACATTACTTTTCATAGCAGGGAACAGAAATCTGTACATCTCATTTTTTTTTTTGCAGAAAAGTAGACAGGCAGAAAGAATAATTCATAAGTTTCCAAAAGGAAAACAAAGAAATATGTCACCTGCTCTCTCTCACACAGAACTTTTCATAAGTTTCCAAAATAACAATATCAATATCAATACTAGAATTAGAATCAAATTACAGATTATAAAGGCATGGTTTTAATCCATAGAACATGACAATTTACTGCACACATTTTACAGGTTTTTATTCTTAGATATCATTGAGATGATTATTCTCTCTTTCAACTTCATGTGACATATAATCACCTGAGAGGCAAGCCTCTGTAATCCTTGAGCAAATTTAATTTAATTAATTAATTGAGGTAGGATATCCTGTCCTTTTGGGTAGGACCGGGTTGAGGATCCTCAGCACTGACTTCTTCACTAAGAAATCCCTTGGTCTTGCAAACTTTATATGACCCAGCACAAGGGAAGGCCTGGGCCAAGTAGTGGGAGTGGGTGGGTAGGGGAGCAGGTGCAGGGGGGTATAGGGAACTTTCGGGATAGCATTGAAATGTAAATAAAGAAAATAATACTTTAAAAAAATGGCTTTCTGTGTTCCAGGCAATAACAATACAACCCAAAATTTAGAGACGGATAATTTTACATGTACACGCACAATTACTTATTACTTGTATGATAAAAAAAAGCAATTTATTTAAAAACAGGGATTTTGCTTTAGGTATTTTCAGTGTCCTAATTCCTCTTTTGCACATAGAATATTAATAGATGCAGAAAAGTTTGGATTTATTTCTTGTTTATCTAACCCTATATGATCCTTGACTTTTGTATATATTGTATAAAATAGAATACAGGCTAGCCATGATATAAAAACCTTTAGCCTTAACCTGCTAGGTGGCAGATAAAGGTGGGACACTGTTTCTTTAAAGCCAGTGTATTCTACACAGCATGTTCTTGGCCAGAAAGTGTTATTGATGTGAAGATAGTTTACCCTTTCCTACGTAGACTTTGACATGCAGAAAAGGATATTACTAAGTCAATATCATATTTACATTTACTGGAAAAGAATTGAAAGTATAAACATTTAAAATCAGGAGCCATTCTACATTTTTTTTGTATTTTTATTTGCATATTCAGCAGTCATCTAAATCACATAGGCTTAAAGGTTCATAGAAGAGCCTGAGTGATGCTCCTGTTATTAAAAGACAGATACTGTTCTGCAAGAGGATTTCCCAGAAGTCATGTCAGGATTCTAAAACTACATGTAACTGCAGATCTGGAGACATATACAGCCTTTGGCATCTACATAGCTCTACACATATGCTCACATATGCACACACACACACACACACACACACACACAGGAGGGGATTTGGGGGGAGAGAACAGACAGAGTCTGAGTGATAGACAGAGGCATTGATGGAGACACAGAGAGAAATATACATGCATGTTTACAATTAATAAAATCTGGGCAACTGTGATGGCACAAGGGTTTAATTATAGCACTTATGAGAGAGAAGCAGGTAAATCACTGAGTTCAAAGTCAGCCCAGTCTACAAAGTGATTTACCAGTCCAGGAATTTCTAACAAGTAAGACCCTGTCTAAAAAAATAAACAAACAAATGAACAATCAAATAACTATCTTATAGCAACAATATTTGGAAACACAACAAAAAAGATTTCATCACTGAATGAAAAACCAAGGCTTTTAGTAAACAACAAATATTATGTTCATGGTAAGTTTTTCATTAAACTGAACACATAGGAACTTTTAAAAATGCACCGAATCAAGTAATGCATAATGTTGTTAAGGTAGCATCTTTTATTCCTTAGTGATATCTCCTTATAGTACTACAATTATCTAGTGCTTTTGTACTTTACCTAGTTTTGATAATGTTTTTTCTAAGCATATTTTCTTTACTTTGTAAAGAGATATAAGTTGAACACAATTCAATATTACGTAGTCACCATTGCCTACAAAACACATTGAATTTATTCCAGACCAATGTATACAGGAGTGTATGATGACCCATTTCTTTCATACTAGCAATAGAGTACCATAAAGCTCATGGCTGCATCCTTATGTTATTAGCTTTAGAAAAGATTTTGAATCCCCGCAGCCCGGCATACATCCACGCATGTGTGATTGGAGGGTTGTGCTCTCTCACAAGAACAGACTGGGGGTTGAGAGTATGATTAGTCAAGTCAGTGCAGCAGGTCCTGCTCAGAGATAAGGCAGGCAAAGATGCCTGTCGCATCCACCCTAGGAATGGTCAGCAAGGCAATGCAGCAACCAAGGTCAGCTCCCTTATAGATCCATTATTTCTTTCATAGTTAGACATGTTTTTTGCACATTAAGTATTTCAAATTTATGCATATCAAGTCTTTGATTGATGAATCAGATGAGAAAGCTGTCAGATCAGGACTTGGCTTCCTTTGTCCTGTCCTGTGTTATGTTGGCTTCAATGGCCCTCCCCTTGAGCCTTCAATTTGCCCTGTCACTTCAGTTCAGTTCTCTTACAGGGTGAACATTAACATTTCAAAGAATTGGCAATATTGTGAAATATTGGCAGGTGAGACAAAGGGCAGACATTAAAGAAAGAACATTTATTTTGGAATATGGATGTTGCATAAAAATAATATTCCTAAGGAAATTTAAAATAAGATTCTTCCTTGCCATGAAGGATGGGAAAAGACTTAAGCGTTAACGTACAGATTATCAGCAGAGGAAAGACACAATAGACTATGGTGGTTTGTACTTCTTAATTTCTGGATGGATAGGAGAATTAGGAAGGTATGAATTTTGATACTATGATACTTATAGTACAGGAAAGGGGATTGCAAAGTGGGATTAAGAAAGATAGTGGGCAGGGTAAATTCAGATGTGTGAACTGCCAACATGTGGAAATATAGAGTATCTTTAGATACAGAGCTATAGCATACACAGTGGTAGAATTATAAGCCTTTTTTTCTGTCATTTTTAACGTGATCCATTTTGAATATTGTTATACTGCTTCAGTGTTATTAGTTATTTGTTATTTATTATTTTTGTAATCTGGCCCAGATTAAAAAAGAAACCAGTGACTTGGGAAATAATGCTTTTGAAAATTTAATCTATTCCTCTGTGTTCTGATTGCTTGATTTTCATGTTTATAAGGTATGGAAAGTAGCATGTAGATTTTTTTTGACCATTCTCTGATATAAATCCACAAGAGTGTGCCTTGCTTTTTATTTTTGTTTGTTTGTTTGTTTACAGGCCTTATTGGAATTATATTTTGTTTTTCATTTCAAAATGGTTTTGTACGTAAGTTTTATTGGAAAATAATTTTAATACAATATATCATAACTACTGTTTTCCTTTTTTTCTACTCCTCCTCCTTCCTCCCCACCTACCCTCCGTTCTAGATTAACTCTCTTTTTGTCTTTGACTAGAAATGCACATCCAATATCAAAATGAAATATAATAAGATCAAAGACATACTGAGAGTGAACAAGGCAACTCAACAAAATTAAAAGTGCAACAGGAGCAGGCACAAGAATCAGAGACCCACTTGGTAACACACTCAGGAGTCCCATAAAAACACTAAAGTGAATATTATAACATGTATTACAGAGACACAGTTCAGACTGTTGGAGGCTCTGGAAGGGAGAGGTCCACAGAGATGTGTCCTTCACTTTTTGTCATTGTATTTTGCATTTCATTTCAAAATGTTGTTTGGATTTTAGGATTGCTAAGGTATTTTCATAGAATCATGTGGTGACACCAGCCACCAGCACAGTAAGTGTTTGTGAAGGTTGTCGCTTATCAAGGAGTGTTCATCAATGCATAGCAGTACCATATCATACAACTTTTGTTACTTTAACTGTGCAGCATAAATTTAAATCTGGTATGATGATACATCTTCAAACTTTTTTATTATTTAAGTTGTTATCTACACTGAGGTGTTTTTGTTTCCATATAAAGTCACATTTATAAGATTAATTTGAGTGAGGTATATTGTTGATTTTTACATTGAATATGTATAATTACATATGGTTTCTGGGATTCTTTGATTTATATACCCTAGTGAATTAATCTTTGTCTGTCACTAAGATTTTCTTTAATAACTCATATCTGCTTGGAATAGTATTTTCACTAAATTAGGTATTTCTGTTTGAACTATCATAAATATACATGTACAATATATAAATATATATGTAAATGCTTATATTATATATAAAAATAGCAAATACTTCATAAATATATTACTTATACATGTATATGAATAACATGTAGATTTTATTATTATAATATGCAATAAAGTATATATTATATTAAATAATAAATTATACACATAACTACTAAATATGGACTAGCTGTATGATTCAAGTATGAGATATGTATATAATATAAGTGTACATGTATATACACACTTATATGTATATGTATATATGCTACTTTATGTAATATATAAATAATACTTTATATTATATATAATGTATATATATACTCATATAAATATCTCCACATTCCAATAAAGTGTAGCTATTTTTATATTTTGTAGTTATATATGTAGTTTATCATGTATTACAATACATATATTACATATTATAATTTGAAATTTTTATGTAGCATATATATATTAATAAATATATAACTATGATAAAGTAGTTATATACTTCATATAAAATATATACATATTATATATTTATATATATATATATATATGTTTCATAAAGATTCTTCATACATCCTTAGTCTTGCTTAACATATTCCAATTATTTCACACAACTTTAAGACCTATCTCCATACTTGATTAAACATTTAGCTTCCAGTACTCTTCATATATATATATATATATATATATATATATATATATATATACATATATGGATATATATTCTAATACTCTTACTTACTATTGTGTTAAATAGTATAAGCTATTGTATAAGTTCCAAAATAACTTATATATGTACATTTGACTTTGGTAAAACCTTGCTGTAAACCACTATTTTTCTAAACCCTATCATACCAGTATCCACATAAAACTTCTGCCTCCTGAAATCCCCTTTCTACTACCATTTGCTAATTATTATACTGCTGCTCCGCTCTAAACACATTCCTCTATGGCATTGACTAGTTTGAAATATCATATTTTTCAGATGACCTCCATAAAACCTGACAAAACAAAAGAATTTAGGTAGAAGTCTCATAGGGAGAGAACAGAAAGCATTTGTCTTTTTAAGATTTGAATGCTAGCACTCACTGTTACTAGTTCTTTTTATTTCCATCTATCTACCTGTAAATTGCATTCTTTTACTATTGAACATGATTTAATTGCATATGGGTATCACATACATATTTTTAAAATAAATATATGAAAAGCATTATCATATAAATTATTCATGCATGTGAGTGTGTGTTGTACCAACAGTACCTATGCAAAGTCAGAGGAAAAAAAACCTTCATAAATCTCTTTTCTTCTAATGTTTGTTTTTGAGATATACACATTTACTCAGGAACATTTAAGGAAAAAGAGGAGGGAAGGTGGAGAGAGAGAGAGAGGGAAGGTGGAGAGAGAGAGAGAGAGAGAGAGAGAGAGAGAGAGAGAGAGAGAGAGAAAGAGAGAAAGAGAGAAAAAGAGATGTTATTTTCATGTACAAATTATGCATATATGTTGGAACCATGTGAACAGATCTGTGTGTAACAAATTGTCATCTAGGGAACAGAGTAAACATTTATATTTTCTGGAACATTTATAATATTTTTATGTTGATGAACTTCAATGTTCTCCCCAGGTGATCACTGGTATAGGATGCTGAAAGATCAAATCTTTAAATGCAACCACTAAGTGGAGAGAAAAAAGAGCCAGCACAAGACTTTTAATCTTAGAAACCATTGCATGTAATGCATTTCCACCAACAAGGCTACACCTCTGAAACCACACCAAACAGATCCACAACCTAGGAACCAAATGTTCAAATACTAGAATCTGTGAGGAATGCTTCTTATTCAATCTATCATAACTACTTCCTGTCCTGTAATGCCTGCCAATCCAGTTCAACCACTGTCATATTCTCCAGAAAAATATGGCATTTGTCATTCCATCCACGAAACTAAATGTTGAAAAGGCAGAGGGCTGTGCAAGTAATATCTGCCCACAGCTTAACTTGGTGCAGGAAATAAATGAACACCACACCTTATGGGATAGATAATTGCCTACCCATACAACAAACAAAACACTTAAAAACATTTTTTTTTCAACAAGTAATATTCACACTGTGTAGTCCTGTCTAATCTGTACAGAGTATATAGACCTGGCTAATCCTTACCTCACAGGGATTTTCCTCAGTATTCCATATCCCGGGGTTCAAAGACATATTCCACCATACTGCAATCTGCATCTATATCTTCAGCATTATTTGCCATTCATGTCTTCTAAAAACTACTACAGATGCTTAAAAATTTTCCATTAGGATGGTAATACAGACTTTGGATTTTTACAACATTTCTCCCAGGTATTCATGGTGGATACCATGCAGGGTTAGAAGCAGTGGGTGAGCTTCCTGAATACAGTCCATGGTTTTGCTCAAATTCAATGGGTATAGCTTAAAAAGGGAAAGCCCCAGAGGCTTGTCTCTAGATTGCTATTCATTGCTGCGGTTCCTTCTCATGTTTATCATTGTTGTATTCTTCATATATCTTACCAGGTGTTATTGGACTGGGGAGACTCTCACTGCCTATAATTTGCTGTGATTCCCTCTTGGGAGATAATCCACTGCATTAGACAACATTCCTGTAGATCAATGTGAAGGTAAACTTTCATAAAATATTGTGTAGGTGAATTTTTGAGAGCAGATTGTGTTTCATCCCTTGTGGAATAGTTAGGAGTACATAGGTTAAGAAAGAAGTACAGTGAGCTTTCATTTCTTGAAAGCATGGAATTGCCTTGGTTCTAGTTAATGATTAAATAGAGAAAAGGAAAAAACCCAACATATTCTTCCAGGTTGGTTCTGAATTTCTGGATCCTTTTATCTATGTAGGTAGCCACAAGATTTGGTATGCACTATGAAAGACAAGGTTATGAAGAAAGAGGAAATAATTATATTAAAACACAGAGAATAGATGATTATTCAATGTGCCTGAATAAGTCATGTGATACATGATGATTTGTTTCTTGGTGAATATAAATTGTCATCATCTGGGCATAGGACAAAACATGCTACAACAAACAGGTTTGTTTAAACTTTGATAATAAATGAGAAAAGATATATTGCTTTTGCGTTAAGATGACCTCATGAAGATAAGTGCCAGCCCAGTAATTCCCTCTTCATTCCTTAAGAGAAAAGTGAACTAAGTAATTACTGACTCCAGAAACGGCCTTCATCAGTTTATCCTGTAATGTTAATGACACTCATTGACACATTCAATACTCAATTTTCACACTGGTCCAGGCACAAACACTGAAAGGGATTTTTGTATTCCTGGGAAAGTTCCTGATGCCCTATTGGTTGTTTTGGAATTTCATGAAGCTAAGTCCCATGCTAGTCTAAGCCCTTTGAGCATGATCTTACTTATCTACTGTCCACTCAATAATGATTGTTCTTCCTCCACTGACTGACATGTACTCTTAATGTCTCATGGGGGTATGAAATATTACTTTTATGTTCTCAGTAATTATGGTAATATGTGTCCCCCTCATGGTTTCCAATATTTGATACTCCTGGGGACTTTCTATTGCAATGATCAAGTGGATATCATCATTCTTATTATGGAGAAATTCATTTGACACAGGTTGGACAGCTTTTACCTCAAAGAGGTATAATTTATGTATCACTTGGTTTCCTCACTTCCACAACACTCAGAATATTCACATCCAATCCCAGGACACATACTATCATTGGGCTGGATTTAAGAGACTCTCATTTTTATTTAGATGTCTTGCCATTGGGGTATTTTATAAAGCCTAACTTTAATCTAATTAGCTGAGTGGCATAAGTAGGTGGATCTCCTTTACAGATGGATCTCCTTTGTAGATCCATCTACAGAGAAAGTTACAGACCAGCCAAATCTTCCTGTCTCAGAAAAGCAACAAGATCAATATCAATAAAAATCTTTCTCAACCAATTCTGATGTAAAATACTCAGTAATTGTGATAGTTTCCTCTTTTTTTGAGACAGGATTTCTCTGTATAGCCCTGGTTGCCCTGGAACTCACTTTGTAGAACTCAGAAATAGACCTGCCTCTGCTTCCCAAGGGCTGGGATTAAAGGTGTGTGCCACCACCACCCAGTCTAGTTTCCTCTTTTTGTTCATCATTAGGTCCCTGGCTATATTATGATTCATATATTATACCTTTCTATGTAGTAAGGAATTTTAACCTCAGTAGAATTTTTTTCATTCCTAGCTCAATGTCTACATCTTCACTGTCTGATTCTTTACATGGGTTGCAAGGTTTTGGTCCCCGAAGAATGAACTTTAGTAAATGTCGAATTTTTATTCTCTTTTCCTTGTATACTGACAGGTTTAAAAACAGCAACTGCTCTGTTGGGGGCACATGCACCTTTAAACCCAGGGTCAAACAAAACAATCATGTGGATCTCTCTGCATGTGAGGCAAGCATAGTCAACATTGCTACACATATTACCTGGTTACACAGGTCTATACAGTAAGACACTATTTTAAAATTGAACAAACAAATTAAAATAGGAAGTCAACAACCTACCCTAAATTTTTACACATTTCTGCCAAATCACAAGTTAAAAGAATATCTACATCTTTTTCCCCACAGCAACTTATCACTTGCAGAGCAAATTCTTTCTATATAGAAAGTTCATATATAGCTGTATGACTTACTGTCCAAGAAAAAGTCCACTCAACAGCTGTCAGATATTGCATATGATCCTAATCAATATGTGTTACATTTGTGGATGGTGATATTAAAATTAGTAAATCAATAGTTTTAGTGACATCACCACACTTACAATGTAGACCCTATTCATTACAGAGGAATACATTTCTATAGGATGTATAAGAAAATGTATAAGTTGGAATTATCCCTAAGGTCATTCCATTCACAGATGTCTTCAACATAATGGTGTGTGATCAAACTCATCATAGGAATATACTACTGCCAATGTAGCAAAGAGGCACATCATTCAATGGCACTTGGGGACAGGCACCTGTCAGAAATCATTCATGTACATGTCAACTTCATTCATGTCACCACTAATTACATACTTCCTTTGTCATATAAAAGCCATAGATCGCTACTCCCCCACCTTATCTTTGATAAAAATCAGTTCATCAATCTTGCTACATGAACTGTTGTGTCCAATAACTTATATCTGAATTTTCTTCACTATGTTTTCAATGAGCATACTTCTATATATTTTAGATTTATTTATATTATTTCAGAGATGAGAATGTTTTTCCTTTAGAATCATTGAATGGTTGAGAGGATCATGACTAATGTGGGTGTGAGGTAGACAGGATTTAGAAGTTTTGGAGGAAAATAACATCAAAATATGACATTAAGTATAACAAACAGCCATACTTAACAAGGATACCACTGGAAGTTGCAAACACATGCAGAGAAACACATTAAGTTTCAACCCTATACAAAGTATTTTAGGCAAGTATAAGAAATTGGGAGTGTGAGAGGTGTTTTTTGCCAGGCATAAGCACACCAATTTGTTGTTCGATGCCAAATGTTCAGCCCTGAAAATATATACAAGTAACACTATTCAGACAAAACAGGTTATATACAGAAAAACATATGGGTATAAATATATTTATCTATAAATATATGCATCCAGTAATTTGGATATGAAGAAAAGACATCATTAATTTAGTGAAGAAACTAGATGATGATGTAGGAATAGTTGGAGAAATAGAATGAAAAATCTATTTTGTAAACTAAAAAGTATTAAAATTTTAATTTTACATAAAATATATCATTGTTTAAGCCCATGAAAGATTGGTCAGACGGAGAAGGGGCTTGCTGCCAAGTCAAAAAACTTGAATTTAATCTCTGCGATCCAGGAAGTGGAGAGAAATGCCTACTTTAAGTGGTACTGAGACTTTCACACATGGACATTTAATTTGTGTGTGCATACATGTGTGTGTATGTGTGCACGCGCATGTGTGCACACACACACACACATACACATGTATATGGTAATGCATTGACATTAAATAAATAAATGGTATTGTTTAAAATAATTTGATCTTTGCCAAATTCTGTGGGTTGTGCATTCATTATACATTATGTCATCTTCAAATACTGATTTAAAAATTATTTTGATTTTAGATGGTTGATTTGGGTTTCAAAACAGGGTTTATCTATATTGATCTGGCTATCCAGGATCTTGCCTCATAGATCAGCCTGTTCTCAAACTAAATAAGATCTACATGTATCTGCTTTGGGAGTTCTGGGATTAAAGACAAGTGCAACCATGGTCAGCTGAAAAATGTATTTACCCTGCAAAACAAAATCTATCTTTATATCTTTCTTTCTTCCTTTTTTCTTTCTTTACTCTCTTTGTTTCTTTCTTTCTTTCCTTTTTATATCTCCTTTCTTCTCTTCATTCCTCTCTCTTTCTCTCTCTCTCTCTCTCTCTCTCTCTCTCTCTCTCTCTCTCTCTCTCTCTCTCTTTCT
>NC_034590.1:31954824-31957745 GCF_900095145.1 Mus pahari | reverse complement strand
TCTCTCTCTCTCTCTCTCTCTCTCTCTCTCTCTCTCTCTCTCTCTCTCTCTCTTTCTGTCTCTCTCTCTCAACAAACAGGATCTTTTATATCACATACTGGCCTAGAGTTTACATTATCATGATCCCCATGACTCCACCAGATGAATCCAAGTATGAGAGCTGTACACCACTACTCTCATACTCATGGTTTATGGATATAACCATGGTTTTTGTTCATGTTTAGCAAGAACTCCAAAAACTATATAACGGCTTTGCACTTTTTATATAGACCACACTTAAGGTTACACCCCATACACAACAATATAATCGACAATAGTTTTGTGTGTGTGTGTGTGTGTGTTATTATGTACAATAGCATATGTTAGAGGGTTGGTTTGGGTTTTCAAAACAGGATTTATATAGAACCAGCTGCCCAATATCTTACTCTAGAGGTCAACCTGTTCTCTAACTGACTGTTCTCATATATAAGTGTGTGTGTGTGTGTGTGTGTGTGTGTGTGTGTGTGTGTGTGTGTGTCTTTATTACTCCCTGAATATAGTAGCTACTTTTATCTATCTCCTCTTATGGTTCAAAAGATCAAGAAAATAATGAATATTTCTATTCTTACATCTCAAGTTTTATCACCTGAGAACATACCCATGATATCTTCAGCAAAACTACATGTCACTCATCTTCAACTACAAGTATATTTGAGCTGTCCAAGTAAGAATACAACAGTACTGTCATGATATTTCTAATAAATAGCACTACTTTTAGACTGTTTCATAAATAGTTTTATTAAGGTATTTTTAATTATCAAAATATTTTTCATATGCCCTTATAATTTTCTAAATGATAGAATATTCCTTTTAAAGAAACTAGAAATGGAGAAATAATAAACTCTCATTGAACATCTTTATGTTTGTGGCAGTATTATAGCTAGGCACATTTTATTTTAGGCAACCATCTGCAATCCCACCAGCCATTTGTCTTCAAGTAAAGTAACTGTAAGATAAGGGCCTTATAATCCTAACTCAGTGAGCCTCACTCAAAAATGTAAAGTCATCACTATCTAGTTGTTATTATATGACTAACTGATTTTTTTTTGCTTCTGCAACTTTCTTATGCAGATATCCAAAGATGTTTTGGATTGCCTTAATCACTAGAAAGAACAACATAGGGTTTTTTTGTTATTTTGTTGTTGTTTTGTTTGTTTGTTTGTTTGTTTGGGGGTATTTTTGCTTGCTTGGATATTCAAAGGGTTTGTATGGATTTCTCCCTTAAATGTCCTTTCCCATATTCCTCCTTTCTTTTTGACAGTCTCAAATTTGGTTCAGAGATTTTTTTGTCCTACTAGGAGCAAATCAATAAATCTGTAATATAACGGGATTGAGTGTGTATTTACCAAGGATTACAAATTTTATAACAACTGCTTGCACATAAGACAACTAGAAAGACAAAACCTGAAAAGTTCTTAGTCTACTTACTTGAACAATTTGTATATTATACAATTCAAATGAATTCTGTGGCATCATGAACATAATTCTATAAAGAATAAATGAGAAAATTAATTTTCTTAATCAGCAGATACTCATTTTGTATCATTTTGTATCTTAGCTGAAAAAAAATCAATTTTGAACATACCCACATTTTAAACCTAAATTCAGGTGACAAGCCTATCAGAAATTTTAAGTACTAAGAGTAAGAGAAAAAAATAATTTACTGAGGTCAAGCAATTACATTACTTTGTTTCCATTGATAGGAATACATTAAGAAACAACAGAATTAAGCCGGGCGTGGTGGCGCATGCCTTTAATCCCAGCACTCGGGAGGCAGAGGCAGGTGGATTGCTGAGTTCCAGGCCAGCCTGGTCTACAGAGTGAGTTCCAGGATAGCCAGGGCTATACAGAGAAACCCTGTCTCGAAAAACCAAAAAAAAACCAACCAAACAAACAAACAAAAAACAAAAAAGAAACAACAGAATTAATTTCTGAATCCTTATGGTATACTCTTAATTTTACATAAATTAATTAGACTAATTTTGATAGTCTTAAAATATATTTTAGAAGTACCCAATTTATTACATGTGTTTCAGTGCATTGCTTTCATGTGTGTATTTGTACCATATATGTGCTAGGCTCGGACAGAAATCTTTATTTTTTTAATAGATATTTTCTTTATTTACATTTCAAATGCTATCCCGAAAGTTCCCTATACCCTCGCCCTGCCCCTGTTCCCCTACCCACAGACTTCCACTTCTTGACCCTGGCATTCCCCTGTACTGGGGCATATATAGTTTGTAAGACCAACTATATATCCCAATGATGGCCGAATAGGCCATCTTCTGCTACATATGCAGCTAGAGACACGAGTTCTGGGGATGCTCTACTATGTTCATAGCAGCCTTATTTATAATATCCAGAAGCTGGAAAGAACCCAGATGTCCCTCAATAGAGGAATGGATACAGAAAACGTGGTACAGTTCCACAATGGAGTACTACTCAGCTATTAAAAACAATGAATTTATGAAATTCTTGGACAAATGGATGTATCTGGAGGATATCATCCTTAGTGAGGTAAACCAATCACAAAAAAGTCACTAGATATGCACTCACTGATAAGTGGATATTAGCCCAGAAACCTAGAATACCCAAGATACAATCTGCAAAATCACACAGAATTCTTAAGAGGTAGCATATCCTCTGGAATTGGAAGTTCAGATGATTCTGAGCAACTATTTAATAGTTGAGAACAAAATACAGGGTCTCTGTAAGAGTAAAAAATTTTCAACTACAAAACCATCTCTCCTTAACATTTACTCTCTTGATTCTTTTTAAAATTAGAAAACACTTCATTAATATACTTTGAAACCAAAGGATACAACATGGCATTTTTGTTTTTTGATATTTTGGGTTCTTCTTCTTCTTTTTCTTCTCCTTCT
>NC_034590.1:31951608-31954664 GCF_900095145.1 Mus pahari | reverse complement strand
TCTTCTTTCTTTCTTCTTCTTCTTCTTCTTCTTCTTCTTCTTCTTCTTCTTCTTCTTCTTCTTCTTCTTCTTCTTCTTCTTCTTCTTCTTCTTCTTCATCTTCTTCTTCTTTTGTTGTTGTTGTTGTTGTTGTTATTTTGGCATTTTTACTTTGTTTTCTTTTGTTTTGCTTAGTTTTTTACTTATTTGGTTTACCGCCTATTCTCTGCTCTCCTCCTGGTTACATGTTCCTAACTATCATCCTTCTGCCCAACCCCTTCACCTCCTCTGAGAGGGTGGGGGCCTCATGTGTATCCTCTCCAGCACATTAAGTCTCCGTGAGGCTATGTCTATCCTCTCCAATTGAGGCCAGACAAGGCACCCCAACTTGATGAACATATCCCACATGCAAACAACAACATTTGGGATAGACCCTTTTGCAGTGTTTGAGACCCATACAAAGAACAAGCTGCACATCTGCTATATAAGTGCAGAGAGGCCTAGGTTCAGCTGGTGTATGTTCTTTGGTTGATAGTTCATCCCCCAAGGGTCCAGGTATCTTGACACCGATGGTCATCCTGTAGAGCTCCTGTCGCTTTCAGGGCCACAATCATTCTTCCTATTCTTCCATAAGAGTCCCCAAGCTACATCCACAGTTTGTCTGTGGGTGTCTGTATCTCTCTGAGTCAGCTG
The DNA here is from genome assembly GCF_900095145.1 of Mus pahari. Taxonomy (NCBI): domain Eukaryota; kingdom Metazoa; phylum Chordata; class Mammalia; order Rodentia; family Muridae; genus Mus; species Mus pahari. Next base: position 31,953,992 of record NC_034590.1, on the reverse strand, counting down.
CTGTGTGGATCCCCTCGGGAGACAACATGCTCTTATCTGCAAATATTACAGAGTATCATTAATACTGTTAGGGATTTGTGCTTCCCTATTAGATGGTTCTCAAGTTGGACTGGTTACTGGTTGCCCACACCTTAAGTCTCTGCTCCATTCTCTGTGCCTGCATTTCTTGTACACAGGATACATTTTGGGTTGAACATTTTGAGAATGGGTAGGCATTTTTATCACTTCACTGGGGTTACTGCTTGGCTAAAGAAAGTGGCCTCTTTATGTTCCATATCTCCAATGCTAAGAGTCATAGATTCTTGGTATCCCCCATAGAGTACATACCATGCATGTCCTTTTGAGACTGGGTTACCTCCTCACTCAGGATGATAGTCTCAAGTTCCATCCATTTGCTTGCAAAATTCATGATGCCTTTGTTTTAGAACTGGCAGGATAGGGGTTACCAGAGGGGCCTCAACCTACTCAGGGGAGAAGGAGAAGAGCCCGGAGGAAGAATTCTAGGAAGAGGTGACTAGGAAGGGAGCATTGTGCATATAGCAAAGTAAATACTTTAAAAAATAAATGAAAAATGTATTAGAATAAGAGATTTCATTGTGTCATTTTCATATACAATGTATCTTATCTTATTCATTCCATTATTTTTATGCCCTAAATCTGCTTCTGATCCCTTTCTTCTATCTACATATTTCTTTTACCTCTTCTTCCCTCCTTATATATCTTCTTTCCTTTATTCCTTCCTTTTATTTCTTCTACCTTCTTCCTCCTCCTTTCCTTCTCTTCATTCAGTTCTCCATCTACCACTCACTTTTGTCCTTTATATATATATATATATATATATATATATATATATATATATATATATATATATATATATATATATATATATAATGCTACTATCTGATTCCTGATTCTCTGGAGAAGTTTCTTATGTGGTGATCAGTGGTAATTGCCTAGGCTCATAATTGGTCAAAGTGCTGAGCATAGGGACTGCAAAAGCTCAGATGAACATGAAAATTCTATATCACTCCTCCAAACATAGGGGCCATCATGAAGGAGATAACAATTGGTAAATAGTAAGTGCCAAATGGAAGTGTTATTGGCTTGAACATCTTTTAGACATAACATTGCCACTAAACCATTTATTTCTCACAGAAATGCCATTACCAGCACAAAACCTGTGCAAGTTTGGACCTGTCAACATCCTGTCATGGGAAGCAGAGAAGGGCTCATGAACACCATCCTAGAACCTAGATATAATTATGGCAGCTAGGGGAAGAGGTTCCCTAAGCCTCTAGGCAGTTAATGTCAAGATGAAAACTAAGATTAGCTGTCACACATGGCCTTAATGTGCTGCCTGTTCTTACTCTTATGTAGCCTGTACTAACTTTGGATTAATGATCATTCTGATTTAGCCTCTTGAGTTCTGAAATTATCAATGTGTTAGATCATATCTAACTATATTTTAACTTTACCAATTAAAAATGATGTCAATGGGGAGTAATAGGGGACATTTGGGATAGCGTTTGAAATATAAATGAAGAAAATATCTAATAAAATAATTTTTAAAAAATGATGTCAAATATCAAACAACTGTCCAGATAATAATATGTGATGTGTGAAGAAATGTTCAACACACATAAACACACACATACAAGCATGTGTGCATACATGGCAAAAAAATAGTTCTTTCTGATCTTATTACTATTGTAGTATAGGATAAGCTGTGTTTAAAAGAAAGTAACATGAAACATAATAAATGATACATTAAACAACAGTGACTGTGACTTACACATGAAATTAATGTAAAAAATGGTAATTTATCTCAGAATAAAAATATTAACCCTAAATGTATCATACTGGTGATTGGTAAGGTACTAAACACTGTGACTGTAATTTTTCACTTTGCTTATTTCTATATTTATTCTTCATACTTTAGTTTATGTAGTGAGTTTGGCCTATTATATGAATGTAGTGGCTTATATTATGTTAATTTGGGACCCTAAAATTTTTGGAAGAGAATCCACACATAAGCAAGTAAGACACTGAGGGACCCTGTTCCCACTTGTTTGTGACTGGTAAATAAAGCTCCAGGCAGCCAATGGCTGGGAAGGGCAGACAGAAGCAGGAATTTTAGGATTATTGGACCAGTGGCAGACAGGAAGGAGGAGAAAGAGTGAGATACGCTATGCCAGGAGAAAGAAAGGAAAGAGCCATGCCTAAGATGGTGCAGGACAAAGAGCACAGACTCCTTATAAGCCAGGAAAGGGCCATCCCAAGAAGGCTGCCTGATTGGTTCCAGGGCTGCAAAGATATATATTTTAATAAGTAATAAGAAATATAGGTAGCCGGTCCTGGTGGCGCAGGCCTTTAATCCCAGCACT
>NC_034590.1:31943861-31950113 GCF_900095145.1 Mus pahari | reverse complement strand
AGAGGTGGGGGGAGGGGTATGGGAATCTTTCGGGATAGCATTTGAAATGTAAATAAAGAAAATAATAATAATAATAAAAAAAAAAGAATAGTGGATGTAAAATTAAGTACTAGGGAGTCTTTTGGTATTGAAAATGAGGAGGAATAAGAAACATACCCATGTGTAGAGTCTGGTACATGCTTGTTCACTGAAAACAGTATTTTGATAAATATGATTTTATACAAAAAATTACAAATAACATAAAAAGTAATAATCCTGAACTGAATTTCATTAAGAAAGAACCCTATAGGAAAAACAAGTGTCAAGTAACCAGACCCCTCAGAGCTCCCAGAGACTAAGCCAAAAACCAAGGATCACACATGGGCTAATTTGTCACCCCGGGGACATGGGTAGCAAAGGGCTGCCTTTTATGGTCTCACTGGGAGAGAATGTGATTAATTCTGTGGAATCTTGATGCCCTGGGGAAGACAGATGCTAGTGAGAGTGAGGTGGGGGTAAGATGGCTCATAACCTCTCAGAGGTGATGGGGTGAGGAGTGAGGGAGTGAAGAACTCAGGGACAGGTAATGGAAGGGGACAACTTTTAGAATGTAAATAAATAAAATAATGTAATATTAAGTACTAATTTAAAAGAGTGAAAATCATAGGATATATGTTTGTCTGTTTGTTGTCTTTTGTTCTATTTTTCTTGTGTCAATGGTTTCACAAATCAAACTCCAAAACTTTGTACAAGTTTGGCACTTTATCTACTCACATATTCTTACATAGTATAAAAACCATAATCATAAATACAAATTATAGGTATAACACATACTTTTAATGAATTATATAAGAATTTCATAATTTTGACCAAATCTGCCTATCTTTACCAATTCCTCCCAGATAAACCATACCCATTCCATAGTCATCTATCATTGTTTCTTCAGTATTTATTTATTTATTTATTTATTTATTTATTTATTTATTTATTTATTACTTTGACTCTTTTAGAAGATCTCTCTATAGCCATGGTTATTGTGGATTCAAAATATACACCAGGCTGATAGAAAACTCTCAAATGCCTACATGTCTGTGCCTTCTGAGTTTGGGATTAAGGGCATTTGTCCCATACTAGGCTCATTTTCTAAGGTTCATCCAGGTCCATTTTTACTGGTTATTGTTCTTAGGTGGCTATCTAACAGCATCAAATCCACCTTCTAAAGAGCACACACTTACAGAAAACTGCCTTTCTCTGTCTTTGGAGTTCTGAGATTAAAGGATTCATCACCATACTTGGTTAATTTTCTTTTTTAAAAAATATTTTCATTATTTTTAAATTAAATTAAATACTTAAGATTTTATAGTACAGTCCTTATCCCCCTCCAGGTATGGCCTCCGATATTTCCTCATCCCATTCTTCCTCCTGTTTATCCAAGAGGATGTCCCCACCTCCCCAACCCAACCCATATCACCAGATCTCACCACTCCCTGGGGCCTCAAGTCTCTCCAGGATTAGGTAACTCTTCTCAAAGTGTGGCCAGACCATTTTTGTTGACTATTTTTCTTAGATGGTTGACCATCTACTAACATCGAACCCACCTTCTAGAGAACACACACACACACTTAGAGAGAACTGCCTTTCTCTGCCTTCTGAGTTCTGAGATTAAAGAATTCATCACCATACTTGACTTATTTTCTTAAGTCCAGAAAATTTAATTATCAGTGACTACTTTTCTTAGAGGGGTGGCCATCAACTAGCACCTAATCTACCTTCTAGAGAACACATACTTAGACAAAACTGCCTCTTAGTCTTCTGGCAATTTTCAATTACCAATAGCCTTTCAGTTAATGGTGCTGCTTTGTGATCATTTCTCATTATTGCAGCATTTTTTCCTGACTTGTGGTTGTACATTCTGTGCACTCTGTCATAGCTGCCATAATTTCATATGTGAAAATATCTTGATGTGTACAGAAGTAAAAAAAATATCATTTTGTCATTAATTGTTTCTGGATAACTCACTAGTTCTCTGCTTTTCATCCACAATAATTCTTAAGCCTTTGGAAGTGGGCCTGCAGTACAGTGTACATTATGACTGAGGACTTTGCAATCACTTATTCCTGATATCTTGACAATTTGTGAGTTTCTGTGTTTGGTGCTGCTATCTACTGCAAAATTCTTATACTTTACTTATCATTTAATTATGAAATGTGACACTGATTCAAAAGTGAAGAGCCAATTTTGAGATACTTAGTACAATTTCCAGAATGGCATGGTTAAACAAAACTCTCACTCTCCTCCTTTCTCTCCCTCTCCCTCTCCCTCTCCCTCTCCCTCTCCCTCTCCCTCTCCCTCCCCCTCCCCCTCTCCCTCCCCCTCCCCCTCCCCCTCCCTCTCCCTCTCCCTCTCCGTCTCCCTCTTGTATACCAAAAGCCAGCTGAGAAATCCAACCTCATAGACTGAACAACTACTGGATTCTTGGATCTTCCATTCATAGAGAGCTATTATTGAGTTAGTTGACTACATCCTATCATTCCTTCTAAATAATACTATAGAGCTAGAGAGATATCTCAGCAGTTCAGAGCACTGACTACTCTTCTAGAGGTCCTGAGTTCAAGTCCCAGCAAACACATGGTGGTTCACAACCATCTGTAATGGGACCTGATGCCATCTTCTGGTATGTCTGAAGAGAGCATTGGTGTGCTTATATACATACAATTGAAATGTTTAAAAAGGAATCCATGCTACCGCTGGCCTGGCACCTGCGGACAGGCCTGTCTGTTCTCAGCTGGGCAGACAGGCCAACTTGACTTTAGAGCTTTGAAATCTCTCCACCATGCTCGCTAAGTGGCTGGCCACTGTCAGCCCCAAGCTTCAAAATTCCCACAGCTCATTGGGGTGCACTTCTGGAAAACCCATGCTTTGCCACTGTACCTTTCTCTCTGGAAACCAGTTGAGTTGCTATGTGAAGGATAACACAAAATACTTAGTTTAAAATCAACAGGTAATACAATCACTGGGTGCAGGAACTAGCATCCTAATTTATAAGCTATTGTAAATTACATATGCTCTGTTAGTGAATTCCGAAAGATCGGCCAGTGAACCTGGGGCTTCTGCTACCTACATTTTGCCCTTCATCATCTCTCCTGTACAAAACCCAGCATGTTTCCCTCTTCCCCTCTTCCTCTCTCTGACCCTGAAGTTCTGGCTACTTGCCTAGTAATTGGCTCCTGGAAATCTATATTCATTAGGGGAAGGTTCTGTCACACTTTGTCTCTGTGTTTGTCTGTCTGTCTGTCTGTCTGTCTCTCTTCTCTCTGTCTCTCTCTGTGTCTTTATCTCTATAATATGTGTGTGTGTGTCATGTGTGTTTGTAGATTGTGAGTATATATATATATATATATATATATATATATATATATATATATTCATATATGTACGTTTTCTCTCTGCTCAAGAAATCAATAAATGAAAGCATAACAATTACTTGTTACTATTCTCCATCATGGGTCCCCAGAGAGAGAAAATAGTACTTAAAATATTTGTGCCCATGTAATCAAGTATACTGAATATGGTCAGCTTAAAACATGCCTGGATATTCATTGGTGATCTGATTAAAGTTAATTCTCAAGAAGTCCTAAGTACATCTAGGTGAAAGGACAAGTCCAGTAATAATATATTTTGCTAGTTTGTTTTTGTTTGTTTGTGTCTTCAGAGCCTATCTCAACATGGCCTACTTAACAATAAGTTACTGATCTACATGCCTTTCTTTATGACCTGAAGGTAAAGAGTTTTTAGATTCAGTTCAAAATAAGTTTCTCAAGTCACATGGAAAGTTGATTACTGAAAATTAAGCGTTTAATCTCTACTAAACCTCAGTAGTTACGAAAAGCTCCTTTCTATAAAAAGAGAAGTTATTCTCAAAGAACTACAGAGACTTGATCCAAAATCCTTAGAACCAAACTACAAATCGCTAGAAGCCTGCAAAAAGAAAAAGAAAAAAAGATATGCACCCAATGGCATTGCTCTTGCCCCTGACAGTTCAATACCAATGGATTTTTTGACTGATGTGGATTGATGGGAACAGGATATTCCATGACAACATGGCTTCTTATTAAGACTGACAGAGACCTTTCTTATGTTCTGTGCTCTAATCAAAGAGGGAGGCCTCATATATTACTAAAATAATTTTGGCATTGAAACTTGATTCTCTCTTTTAAATCTTTCTTTTTCCAATTTTGCCCAGTAAAACTGGAATCTACCTTATAATTTTTGAATCAGTAAAATGGTATATCTGATTACTCATTTTATTGGTCATGGCTCACTAGAGTAACAGAATTTATGGAATAAATATATAATATTATCTATAGTATTTTTAATTTTGTTTATTTATTTTATGTATATAAGCACACCATTGCTCTCTTCAGACACACCAGAAGATGGCATCAGGTACCATTATAGATGGTTGTGAGCCACCATGTGGTTTCTGGGATTTGAACTCAGGACCTCTGGAAGAGTAGTCAGTGCTCTGAACTGCTGAGCCATCTCTCTAGCTCTATAGTATTATTTAGAAGGATTTACAGGCTGTAGTCCAACTAACGCAATAATAGCTCTCTATGAATGGAAGATCCAAGAATCCAGTAGTTGTTCAGTCTATGAGGTTGGATTTCTCAGCTGGCCTTTGGTATACAATTAGATTATGAAGAACCAGGATTTTGTGCTAATTAAGAATGGACTTGCTAGTCAGGCAAAAGCAAGTAGGCAAAAAAAAAAAAAAATCATCCTTCAGTGTCCTTATGTAGGCTTCCAGTAGGAGATACGTCCCATTTTAGAGGCAGATTTTCCTGTTAAATTATCTGTTTTAATGTTGTATTTTCACACCTAAAATATCCACATTAAAGGTATGTTTTCCCACTTCAATTATCCATATTAAAATTGGACCTTCTTTCATAAAAGTAAGCAAAAATTATTCAAAAGTATCCCCAAATTTTGCGTTTTAGTTAATTCCAGATGTAGTCAAGGTGTCAACCAAGAATAGCTCTCACACACATAAAATATTTTCAGATTTTGTTTGACACATTACATTTTAGCATATTATTATTGTCTTTGTCTGAAAGATGGCATGTATTCTTGTTTATATTTGCATGTGTATGTGTAGGTACACACATATATACACATAATGACTATAAGTCAATCTCTATAATTTTCCTCCTCTACATAATAATTTTATATTATTTTAATTTGAAAGAGGAAAATACCATGAGTTTGAAAGTCAGAGAACAATATTAAGGAGTTAATATTCTCATTGTACCATGTGAGTTTTAGATAGTATATTGAGTTTTTAAGCTTTGCTGCACCCAACTTTACTACCTTTATCTTTATAGTTCCACCTCTTTAAACTCAAAAACAAGAATATTTGACCTAATTCCTTGGAGGTATTCAGCTCAAAATCTAAGAATTTTAAAATCATTTAAAGTGAGATTTTATTTTGTTAATATCCTCTGTATTTCCCATACTTTTCATACACTCTAAAGCATGATGAGACATTTGTGGTAAGAATATGAAGTCAAGCCTGTGCAAATACTGTGCTGACCAGACACAACAGTTGCATGTATGACAAGAGGACTGTGGTGACTCACTAGCACAGCCAGAATGGGTGGAGTATGAGGAGTAAAGTCAGTTGCAGTAGATCCTGTTCAGCAAAAGGAGTGAGTTTCATCCACTTGAAGAATGGTGACAAGGAAATGCAGAAAACAAACACAGTTCCCAAAGCCACCACTGTGTCTTCCATTGATGGACATGATTTTTGTAGGTTAAGGGTCACAAATTTTCAGAATTAGAACCTTGTTGCATTGATCTAAAATCATTGGCTCTAAAGAATCAGATCACGTGATGGAGAGATGGATCAGCGAGCGGTTGAGAGCACTAATTGCTCTTCTGAAGGTCATGAGTTCAAATCCCAGAAAGCACATGGTGGTTCACAACCATCTGTATGAGATCTAATGCCCTCTTCTGGTGTGTCTGAAGACAACTACAGTGCACTTATTTATAATAATAAATAAATCTAGAAAAGAAAAGAAAAGAAAACAAAACAAAACAAAAGAAAAGAAAACAAAAGAAAAGAAAACAAAAGAAAAGAAGAGAAATGAAAAGAAAAAAAGAAAAGACAGGACAGGACAGGACAGGAGAGGACAGGACAGGACAGGACAGGACAGGACAGGACAGCAAAGCAAAGCAAAGCAAAGCAAAGCAAAGCAAAGCAAAGCAAAGCTAAAA
>NC_034590.1:31939596-31941841 GCF_900095145.1 Mus pahari | reverse complement strand
CAGGCACTGGCATAGCCTCACAAGAGACAGCTATATCAGGGTGCTTTCAGGAAAATCTTGCTGGTGTATGCAATAGTGTCTGTTTTTAGTGGCGGATTATGGGATGGACCCCCAGGTGGGGCAGTCTCTGGATGGTCCATCATTTCATCTCAACTCCAAACTTTGNNTCTGTAACTCCTTCCATGGGTGTTTTGTTCCCAATTCTAAGAAGTGTCCACACTTTGGTCTTTGTTCTTCTTGAGTTTCATGTATTTTACAAATTGTATCTTGATTATTCTAAATTTCTGGGCTAATATCCACTTATCAATGAGTGCATATCATGTGAGTTCTTTTGTGATCAGGTTACCTCGCTCAGGATGATACACTCCAGATCCATCCATTTGCCTAACAGTGGAGTACTACTCAGCTATTAAAAACAATGAATTTATGAAATTCTTCCTCTTCTTCCTCTTCTTCTTCCTCTTCTTTTTTTAATGCTGCTTGAATCCAAAATTATACTTAAGGCTTTGAAAACATTTGGTTTGGTTTTATCACTTGTTTTATATTGCTTTCTATTGTAATGCATGCGAATAGTGTGCAAAAATTGATTTTAGGCATCTTTTGACAGATAAGTCTACAGGGTGTCTTTTTGTTCTCATATTTTATTTTTTCTTTCAAAATGATATTTGGAATTTAAAAGATATTTCCAGGCTATAGTGAAGAGGCTAGCACCATTATCAAGGTTTCTATAGGTTGTCATTTCCCCACAGTATTCCTGTTAATTAATACAGAAATAGCACAGCTCAGCAAAGATAAGCACACTCAGCTCAGCACAGATCAGCACCAAACAGCATAGATCAGCACAGCTTACCACAACAGAGAAGGGATGGAGGCATGTACTTTCCTTTCTTTTCTTTTCGTGTGTGTGTGTGTGTGTGTGTGTGTGCCTGAACTTTCAACTGCTTACCACTGTATCCCAATATTCTACTGTAGGGAAAAGAACAGGCATTATCTGCAGGAAGAAACATGCTCCCTAGGCAAGGGAATGGTGGCTACAACTCTCTTGCCCTGGCTCTGGCAGTTATCCCTTGTGCCTACTTCCTTGCAGTATTACAGTGGAGACCTGTAAAATTATATGGAACTGTATAAGATGTGCTAATGAAGTTGCCAGCAGAACCTTTTTCCTCAATCCTCCAGTAAAAGAAGATGCTGAACTCAGGAAATTACAGGAGTCTATGTAGCTTCTATCTCTGTGGCATTCCTCATTCCACATGTTGCTGCTTTCCTGTATTATAGTAAATTAGAGTAGTGGATGTCTGTAGCATCTTTGTAAGATGCTGCTTTGTCCAGGTAATGCTACAATATACTTCATCTGCTTAATCTACTCCTTGTTCCTATAAAGGCAAGAACACACAGGATTGGCTGTGTTGCCTTAGACAGTCTTAGTTATTGCTATAGATGTTTTATTTAAACTCATCTACCTTTTTATACTTTCGACATCATCTAAAATACTTTTTAAAAAGATTTATTTATTTATTATATGTAAGTACACTGTAGCTGTCCTCATCCACTCCAGAAGTAGGCGTCAGATCTTGTTATGGATGGTTATGAGCCACCATGTGGTTGCTGTGATTTGAACTCCAGACCTTCGGAAGAGCAGTCGGGTGCTCTTACTCACTGAGCCATCTCACCAGCCCCTAAAATACTTTTAATTAATTTATCTTTTACTTATTCATTTTATATTCCTGCTCACTGCGCTTCTCCAAGACACCCCCTCCCATAATTCTTCCCCCATACCCCCTCCCCTTCTCCTCTGAACAGATACTCTCAAGGGTATATCTCCGGCCTGGCATTTCAAGTCTCTGTAAAGATAGGCACTTCCTCTCTTACTGAGGTGAGACAGGGAAGCCCAGCTAGAATATATCCCACATGCAGGCAACTGTGGGACTGTGATAGGTAGCCTATTTTGGTTGAATGAGGCTTGCTCCAGAAACCAAGTAGAAAACTCTACAAGGGACAGAAAAGTGAGCCATGTTCCCAGAGTCAGGTGCCTAACACCACAGAGCCCCCAACTCCATGATTCTGTGACTATAAGTCACACAGACAATGTCCCAAGTTTCTGGCATTCTGGACAGACTCCACCCCCACAGTTACCTGACTATAGCCAGGTAGGCATGCCCCCCCCCCCCGCCCCATAGTTACCTGGCAACAGCAAAATAGCCCAGCCCAGTATAAAAGGGGCTGCTTGGGACCTCCTCGCTCTATT
>NC_034590.1:31935640-31939426 GCF_900095145.1 Mus pahari | reverse complement strand
TACAAGACCAAGGGGCCTCTCTTCCCAATGATGGCTGACTAGGCCATCTTCTGCTACATATGCAGCTAGAGACACAAGCTCAGGGGTACTGGTTAGTTCATATTGCTGTTCCACCTACAGGGTTGCAGCCCCCTTCAGGTCCTTGGGTACTTTCTCTAGCTCCTCCATTGGGGACCCTGTGTTCCATCCAATAGAAGCTTTCACCTTTCTTATTCTCATCTCTAGCCCTCCCTTTCTCTCTTCCCCCCTCTCTCCACGTGGCCATGACTGGCCTCTCTCCTTATTTCTACCTTTTCCCTCCCCCCCTGCCTTTCTACAATAAAGCTCATCAAGGCCCACCATGCTTGAACAATGAATTAGGCTTTCTCCTAAGGAGCAGCATCTAACCTCCTGCCAGAAGGCCTTCTTGTGCTCCAACCATGGATCAGACCAATAACTCTCACTCACATGGGAACCACACAGTACCCCTCCTCCCTGCCCACTCCTCCCTTTGGCTCCAGGTCTGACCAAACCTCCTGAGCTGCCACCAGGTCCCACATTCTATTCTCAGCTCTTCCATGGTGTCCAGTGGTGTCTGGGATGACTGAGGCTGAGAACCTGGCACCTAGAACTACTCCTTGTCCACCACCTGCTGAGCTGGGGTCCAATGGCTTCCCACATCAGTCACCCATCCGGGGCCACTTGGAATATGTGCTGCAATCCTTCTGCATCCACCCATCCAGAGCACCACCAGTGCTCTAGCAGGATGTGGGTTTTCTTCCACTCCCCTCTTTTCCCCACTCCCATTGCCCCAAAGGCAACAGGTTTTGGTATAGCCCTTGCTTCAGGTATTTAGGACCCACATGAATATCATGCTGCACAACTGTTACATATGTGTGAGGGGCCTATATCCAGCCCTTGTATGTCCTTTGCTTGGGGTTTCAGTCTTTGAAATCCTCCAAGATTTGAGGTTAGTTGATTTTGTTGGTCTTCCTGTGAAATTAATATTTCTTTAGGGACTTCTATCTTTCCTCCTATTCTTCCATAAGAGTCCCCCAGTTCCATTTATTCTTTAGCTATGGGTGTTTATACCTTTCTGAGTCAGTTGTTGGTTGGGTCTCTCAGAAGCTAGCCATGCCAGATGCTTGTCTGCAAGTATAACAGTGTATCATTGATAGGATAAAGGATTATTGCCTTGTCATGGGATGCATCTCAATTTGGGCTAGTTTTTGGTTGGTTATTTCCTTATTTTCTACTCCATCCCCAATTTGTGTATTTCTTGTGGACAGGATAAATTTTGGATGAAAAGTTTTTGAGTGAGTTTTTGCCCCCATTGCTCTACTGAGGTTCCCACCTGGCCACCAAAGGCAGCCTATTCATACCCCATATCTGGAATGCTGTGAGTCACTGCTAAGGATTATCATTTTGATGCATGGTCACTTCCCATCATTAGGTCTCCATTAGCTCTGGAGATGTCCCCTACTTCCCTATTCTAGGTTACAGATTTCCATTCATTCTAGTAACTATCTGACCATCCCACCCTCCCCACAAAGGGACCCATATTCCTCCATTTCCCTCACACTCCCCTTTCCCACCCAGTTTCCTTGTTCCATCTGCCTTTCAGTACCATCCCAATCCCCCTTCCAAGTGAGGCTCAAGCATCCTTGCTTCTGCCCTTCTTTCTGTCCAACCTCCTGGATCTGTGGAGTATAGCATGGTCATCCTGAATTTCATGGCTAATAGCCTCTCATGAGTGAATACATACTGTGCACATCATATTGGAACTGGGTTAACTCGATCAGGATGATATTCACAAGGTCCATCCATTTGCCTGAAAAATTCATGATGTCTTCATTTTTTTTAAAGCTAAATAGTATTCTATTATGTAGTTGTATCACATGTTTTTTATCCATTCTTTAGTTGAGGGACATCTAGGTTACTTCATGTGTCTGGCTATTACAAATAAAGCTGCTATGAACAAATATCTTTGTGCGATGGTAGAGCATCTTCTTTTGCGTATATGCCCAGGAGTGGTATGGCTGTATCTTGAGGTATAACTATTTACCAGTTTTCTTAGAAAAGTTCCAAGTTGATTTCCAAAGTGGTTGTACAAGTTTGCACTCCAAGTAGCAATCAAGGAGAGTTCCCCTTGCTCTACATCCTCACCAGAATGTGCTAAATCTTGAGTTTTTGATCAACCATTCTGACCAGTGGAAGATGGAATCTCAGTGTTCTCTTGATTTATATTTCACTGATAACTAAGGACACTGAGCATTTCTTTAAGTGCTTCTTGGACATTCAAGATTCTTCTGTTGAGAACACTCTATTTAACTCTGTGCCCTACTTTGCAATTGGGTTATTTGGGGTGTTTTTGTTTAACTTCTTGAGTTCCTTATAAATTTTAGAGAATAGCCTCCTGCCAGAAGTAAGGTTGTTGAAGATTCTTTCTCAATCTGCAGACTGCTGTTTTGTCTTATTAACAGCATACTTAACTTTATAGAAGCTTTGAAGTTTCATGAGGTTCCATTTATCAAATGGTGATCTTAGAGATAGAGCCATTGGTGTTCTCTTCAGAAGTTTGTCTCCTGCACCAATACATTCAAAAGTATTTCTCACTTTCTCTTCTATGAGATTTAGTGTGTCTTTTTTTTATGTTAAAGTCCTTGATCCATTTGGACTTGAGTTTTGTGCAGGGTGTTAAATATTGAGCTATTTCTATTCTTCTATCTGCAGACATCAGTAAGACTAGCAACATTTGTTGAAGATGCTTCTTTTGGAGGATGGGGGTGGATATGGTTTTGGCTTTTTTGTTTACCATCAAATGTCCATATGTTTTGGGGATATTTTCTGGGGGGTTTTGATTCTATTCCATTGATGAATATTTCATTTTCTGTACCATACCATGTAGTTTTATCCCTATTGTTCTGAGGTACAGCTTGAGGTCATGAATTGTGATTTTGTCCAAAGTTGCATTATTGTTCAGAATTGTTTTGGCTATCCTTGGCTTATTATTTTTCCATATGATATTGAGAATTATTGCTAGAGATTTTATATTTTCTTTCAATGTACTAGTTCATTTTACAGACACCTCCTCCCAGCATGTTTCTTATAATTCAATATGTATCAAGTAAATTTTGCTTAAAACACTACTTATATTTTACTTTTATAGATACATTTATTAACTTTTCTCTTACGCTTTTGATATCAAATGTCTTGTTCCAAAAGTCCTGTCTTATGTGAGTGGGTTGAAATGTACTCAGTAATTATTCCTATATCAGATTCAGGGCATCAGGTCTTAGGTCTTGAACTATTTGCAGATGAGTTTTGGAGGCTAATTAATAAAGATCTCATTTTATTCCTCTATCTGTAGCTATCCAGATTGATCAGCATCATTTAGTGAAAAATTTTTAAATGTTGTTCAACACGAAGATGGCTGTATCTGTATGGGATTTTATGTAAGTCCTCATTTCTATTCAATTGATCAAGGGATTATGTTTTATAACATACACTGTGTAGGTTTTGACCCCAGCTGTGTAGCGCAATGTGAAATCTGGAATTGTGATAATTCCTTCTGTTTTATTATTCAGGATTTTTTGGGTTTGGTTTGGGTTAGGGTTTTGGTTTGTTTGGGGCCAATATGAAACTTCTTTCCATTTGAAATTACAATTACATTTTTAATTTCCTCTGAAGGATTGTATTGGAGATTACATTGAATATGTGAATTGGTATCTGAAGAAGAGCAATTTGTAAAGTAATAGCTCTGTCATTTCATAAATGTAGAGGCATTTTAGCCTCTAATTTATTATT
>NC_034590.1:31933449-31934856 GCF_900095145.1 Mus pahari | reverse complement strand
TTGTGTAAATGTACCACATTTTCTGTAGCCATTCCTCTATTGAGGGACATCTGGGTTCATGGTTTCTTACTCAATTAACTTTTCTAGTTTCTTAAATAGTCAGTGTAGCTTTTTATATTTTGGGTGTGTGTGTGTGTGTGTGTGTGTGTGTGTGTGTGTGTTGGGAATGGCATTGTTTCTATTATTTCTTAAATACTACCTTGGTTGTATATGAAACCTGTTAAATTTTATGTTTTAAATTTCTATCCTGTCAATTTTGCTGTGTTTATCAGTAGCAACAGGTTTCTGATTGCAAACTAAGGATACTTTAAATATGGAATCAATCACATTCAAATGAAGACATTTTAACATCTGAGTTAAAATATATAATATATATTTTATAAAATATAAAATATATATAATATATATATTATATCTCACATTTTTCTCTTTTGCTCTTTTTCTTGTGATAAGACTCCTAATAATGTAATTAGTAGGAGGGAAAGAGTAAACATCCTTGTCTTGTTCCAAAGTATTATCCATTTATTACTTTTATACATGTTTTGCAATTCTGGCTTTTACCGTATCATATAATGTCTCTCTTTAGTTAAAATACGTTCTCTGTATCCTTACCAGTGGTCGCGTTTCTAAGGAAAAGTGACACATCCTCACCTAGCAGACATCAATGCTAATGGACCCCCAAGAATATTACTGCATTATACATGAGTACTATTTCCTGTACTTGGAGTTTTTAGTGATTTTTTGTTTATGTATTGACCAACATTGAATACATCATGAATCAATAAGAGAATAGCAAAAATTGATAGACAACCCAAGACAATCTAGTGGTTTTCAAAAATTTTTAATGTATAAATACATGTTTATTTACAAACTTTTTAAAATGACAAACTAAAATTACTTTTATAATGCACTTTAAAAACACAGAAAGGAAGATAATAAAATCTACACAAATTCTACAATTGTTGAACATTTGTTTATAACTTTTCATTAATTAAATAAGTATACACTATAGTTATTATTACTGTGTGTATATTTATGACTTGCATGTCGTGTAGGTATATACATGTCACAGTGTACCTGTGAAGTTCAGAAGACATCTATTGGGAGCTGGTTCAATTTCCTCCATGAAGCTTCAATAGATAAAATTTAGGTTTCTAAGCTTGCATGGCAGGTACTTTTACCTGCCAATAAATTTCATTGACCTGTTTCCATTAACAGTATTGCCTTAAATAATTAAATGCACATAAAAGTACCACACCATCCTGGTAATATACGTACATTTTTATGGGTACTGTTCAGGACAATTTCCAACAAGTGGAAATGAGGGTCAGTTCCTTAAAATTTTGTGATGCATGTTCAATTTATTTACTTGAAATGATCAATATATTCTTTTTTTCTTTTTCTTTT
>NC_034590.1:31924256-31933053 GCF_900095145.1 Mus pahari | reverse complement strand
TGCCTCTGCCTCCCAGGTGCTGGGATTAAAGGTGTGCGCCACCATACCCAGTGCCAATATATTCTAATTTAAACCTTTTGGAAATCATCTTACTTACTTGACATTTTATTACATACATTTTGCTTTCACAGTCCCATAGGCTGTACATATGTCCACAAGGGTTTTCCCAAAACAATGAGCATACAAGTACTTTTTTTTTTTAACCAATTTTTATTTTAATAGAAGCAAGAAAAATGTCTTATAATATTATACCAGGGTATAAAATTATGACTTGAAACACAGCAATTTAAGTCAACTGTGGATTTTACATGGAAGAAAAGCATGATTTACATTGGCAATCCTCTGAAATAATGAAAAGAAATTTCACTATGTATAGGGGATTGTGCTTTCATAAGAGACTATTTGGAAGAGTGTGTTTAATCCAATAGTTTGTCAAGAACATTGAATAATCTTTTTCTTTGAGATATTTCTTTTGGTTTCCTTTCGAAAACATCTAGGTTTTATTGCTACTGAGGGTCAAAAATAGTCTGTTTTGACTTATTGGAGTGGCTTGTATTGGGAAACCTAGTGGCCCTCACTTTTCCATCTCTAGGTCATATGACATGGCATGATTATGTGTTCTCACTCAATTCACTTTTTCCATTAATTAATTAATTAATTTTATATTCTAATTGCTGACCCCTCTCCTGGTCTGCCACTCACACAGTCCTTCCTACCATACCTCCTCCCACCTATCTTCTGAGAGAGTGGAGGCCTTACTGGGTATCCACCTACAACGACACTTCAAGTCTCTGAAAGGCTAGGTGCATCCTCTAACACTAAGGGCAAAAAAGAAGCCCACCCAAATGAATGGATTCCACAATGAGGCTACAGATTTAAGTTTAGCCTCCACTCCCATTTTGTGGGACCAACCTGAAGACAGCTCCACATCTGCTACATGTTGCAATAGACCTAAGACCATGTATGGTCTTCTGTTGGTGGTTCAGTTTCTGAGATACCCCAGTCTGTTCATCATTTTATGGCTTGACTATCTTTTTCTTCGCCCTCAATCCTTCCCCCAACACTTACATATGATTCCCTGAACTCCAAGCAATGTTTAGCTGTAGGTTTTTCCATCTGTCTCTGTCTCTGTCTCATGCTGTGTGGAGCCTCTCAGAGAAAAGTCATCCTAGGTTTTTGTCTGCAATCACAGCAGACTATCATTAAGAGTGTCAGGAATTGGTGCTTGCCCTTGGGATATGTCTCAAGTTGGTCAAGTTATTATTTGGCCACTCCCTGGATATTTGTTCCATCTTTGTCCCTGCATTTCTTGAAGATAGGACAAATTTTGGGTTGAAAATTTGTATGTGGATTGGTCTCCTTTACCTTCCAGTTACATTCCTGCCTGGACACTGGAAT
Source organism: Mus pahari (assembly GCF_900095145.1). NCBI lineage: Eukaryota > Metazoa > Chordata > Mammalia > Rodentia > Muridae > Mus > Mus pahari. Next base: position 31,931,655 of record NC_034590.1, on the reverse strand, counting down.
TAACCTCTTCACACTCCATATATCCCCAAGAGAGGAATTTAAATTATAACATATTCTTATCATATCTCTACTGCAATTTAACTATCTATTGACCTGGGTTTGCTTCTGCCCTGGAGGCATTCAGGCTCCCTTTTAATCAGCTGGAATAGAAAGAATGAAGCTTATCCAGATCATATGCCTCAGAGAGGAACTTGGTCTCCATGAGTGTAGGATAAATTGTCTTCTCCGGAGATGGTTTTCATTGAAACCACTCTCTTTTGTCGGGGGTAAGAAGAGTCATATAAACTTTGATGCAGAGATAGGGGTTTGTGGGGTTGAGCATACATCATCAGCTGTAGCTGAAAGGCTAGGAATGATTTGCATAAATAGTCCCAGGTGTTTATATATCCTCAAGAAAGTTTAAGCATTAATTTGGCCACCAGACTATGTGACTACCTCTATGGTGATGGTAGTGGCATCATAAAGACTATGTGCTCTGGTACATGCAGCCCCAGGGCAAGATGGAAAACAGCCCTACTCTTGATGAACTCAGGATGAGATTTTCAGGGATTGGACAGGTCGTGACCTCACACTTGCTCCCTACTGGCTCCCCCAGGCTCTCCTTTCTTATCCCAAAATTATTCTCTAAACATTCCAGACTGAAAATGACTGAAAAAGTAATATGTCAAATGAAATTATTAGTTACAAATAATAGTTACAAATATAATGTTAATTAAAAGCAATCTTTGGTAAACTTGGAAATGAAATAAACTACCCAAAGAAAAATACTAAGTTTAAAATAATGATAAGTGATTTTGAATGCTCTACTCTTCCAATATTTCAAAAACTATAGACCTGTATATACAACCAAACTAAAAAAGTCAATGTTGATAAGATATGTGATGGCACAAGCAAAGGAATTTGTGGGTGGACAGGATGTTTACTTCTGATAATTGCTGTTGTTACTTCTATTATTCATAGTATGGTCTTTAGTTTTATACTTTCATGAATTATAATACTGTTCTACATTGCATATGAGTATAATGCAAGTACAGCAGAAGAGAATGATAATCACACCTGGATCAGGAGAGTAATTAATATTGATATGATCCTCAATTTTCTTTACCCACTCTCTTTGTATATCCTGAATTCTTTCTCATATTATCAGCTTTTAAGAAAGTTTTCCTAGATTCGTGGGGCATATAACATCATTAGATTTTTGAATATAAACGATGTGATTTTTAGTCAACAGGGGAAACTTTTAACTAAAGTTCACAGAAAAAAAAGAAAAAATTACATCAAATAAGTGTTTGAGAAATTTGGGTGACTCACAGGAACATTGCAATTATGGATATTTGGAATACTAAAGATCTACAACCAAAATATCTTGAGCATTTGGTACCCTTATTAGCAACTTATCACCCAACTCTCTCTCTCATTTAACATACTTTTAGCTTGTAAAACTTTTAGAATTTATTATCAGATAACTAGCTAAAGAACAGTCACATGAAAGCTAAGATAGACTATCATCAAGTGTTAAATAAAACCTATAGGAGAGATTTTCACATTTTTTTCTAGCCCTTCAGTTGAATTTCCTCATAAAAATACTTGTAAAATATACTAGTATATGAATTTTGTTTAGAACGTGGCAATACAAGTTTATGTAAATAGTGTTGGAACATTTACTGAAGTCAGCTTAAATCTTTGTTCCCACCTGCTGACAGTCATACTTGGCTAAGAGTAAATAATCTATTCTTTATCTCTTCAAGTAAAATTTATATATACATCAAAATATATATGCACAAATACTTCTAAATGTCTAAACTCTCTGTATTATATTAAACCAAAATTCTTATTATGATAATACAAGAACTTTTCACTTTACCCCTTCTAATTTGCCTGTATTTACCTTTTCACTACAATAGGGAGAATATTAACATAGTTTAATTTATTATTGGATATCAAAAAACATTTAAATTTCTATTATATTATTAGTTAATTTTTGTGTGGCAGGATAACAACAACTAAGGTAAAATTATTATATGCAAACAATTTAACCATTTGAATTAGATCTTCATGATTTCTGAATTTCATTCACTTCTTCTCACTACGGCCTCAAGTGAAGTATCTTCATATTTTTTCATAAATTGTACTTTCTTCTATATTCCTTATATTACCTCACAAACCTACCAAGTAAAGTACTTCTTGTTTGTTTTGTTTCTATATTAGGAATGGTTACTTGTTATTTTTGATTTGTTTGTTTATTTTATTTATTATGTAGATAAAACTGGGGAACACCTAAATTCTGTCTGACTTAGTGGATCATATTCTAGCATTACAGGAATGGAGAAAATCTCCGCACATTTACGTTCATAGTGGAAACAAAAAACATGAGTATTAAAAGTATTTGAGGAAATGGACTTAATGTTAGAGATTTTTAATTAAAAATATTTTTTCTACAATAATAAACTTGATTACAATTGTTCTCCCTCTACTAGTCCCAGTCCCTGCCCACATACATTTCTACTATTACAAAACTTTTCTAAGGGCTAAAAACAAAGTAAAATAAAAATAAAAACATTGTCCTAACATAAAGCAAATGCTAATGCAATGGAAATGGACAAAACAAACAAGAAAGAAAAGATTCCAAGAAAAATGCACAAGAAGAATGACACACTAGCTCACATATTCAGGAATTCTATAGTAATGCTAAAATGGAAGCCGTAATATATGCAGAGGACAAAGTGCATACTCTCTGACAGTTCATATGAGCTCAGATTATTTTGTTTAAGAACCCGTTGTTTCCATGTGTTCTGGATATTACACTTGTTTTGCCTCCTCTTTTTCATGTTTACCTTAGCACTTCAGTGATGGATTTGGTGAAGTCAATAAGTTTAGGGGTGAATGTTCTAAGAACTCTCACTCTCTGTATAATGTGTAAATGTAGGTCTTTGTATTTGTTTCTAACTCATGTAGTAGCCTTTAAGACAAATTAGATATTAGTTGGTCATTCCCACATGCTTTGTATCAACATTGAATTAGCATATCTTTCAGGCAGGATATACTATTTTAGATCAAAGGATTTGTGTATTGCTTGGTGTGTGTATATCTATTTCAGTAATGTGTAGACTACTGTTGGCACCTACACATATGCTCACACACATACACACAGAAGGCTGAGAGAACAGAGAGGCAGATGCTGAGTGATAGACAGAGACAGAAATGGAGACAGAGATAGAAATATACACACATGAATAAAATTAATAAAACCTAGCCAACTGTGGTGGCACATGACACTCCTTCCAGCATTTAAGAGGCAGAAGCTGGTAAATCTATGAATTCAAAGCCAGCCCAGTCTACAAAGTGAGTTTCCAGTCCAGCTAATTTTAATGAGTAAGACCCTGTCTTTAAAAAAAAAAAAACAGACGTAAGTATCTCTTAGCAACAATTTTTAAAATGAGGAAAAAAAATTCATCACAATGAAAAATCAATACTGTTATTAAACACGAAATAATATGTTCATAGGGTTTCATTTACATGAACACATAGGATATTTTAAAAATAAACCTAATCAATTAAACCCTATTAATGCAGAACGTTGTTAAGGTAGCATCATTTAATCCTTAGTGATTTCTCATGATAGTACTATAAGTATCTAGTGCTTTTGTACATTCTGCAGTTTGGGTTACATTTTTCCTAAGCACGCTTTCTTTCCTTTGTATAGAAATCAAAAGGTGAACATAAATCAATATTGTGTAGTCACCATTGCCCACAAAACATCTTGAATTTATTCCTGACCAATTTATTCAGGGGTTTTTGAAGACCTTCCTCTTTCATATTAGCGATAAGAGAGCTTAAACTCATGGCTGCCTGCATTATGTCATTTGCTTTAGAAAAGATCTTGAATCCCTGCAGCCTGGCAAACATGCACGCATGCGTGATTGGAGGGCTGTGCAGAGTCACTAGCACAGATTGGGGGTTGGGAGTGTGATTAGTCAATTCAGTGCAGCAGGTCCTGCTCAGAGAAGAGGCAGGCAAAGGAGCCTGACACATCCACCCTAGGAAGGGTCAGCAAGGCAATGCAGCAACCAAGGTCAGCTCCCTCATAGCCCCATCATTTCTTTCATAGGTAGACATGGTTTGTTTGTGTCTTTTTCACATTAAGTATTGCAAATTTGTTGGAATTAGAACATTATTATATAGATCTCAATTCTTTGACTGAAGAATCAGATGAGAAAGCTATGAGATCAGGACCTGGCTTCCTTTGTCTTGTCCTGTGTTGTGTTGGCTGCAGTGCCCCTTCCCTTGAGCCTTCAATCCCTATCACTTCAGTTCAGTTGTCTTGCAGGGTGAATATTAACATTTCAAAAAGCTGACAGTATTGTGGATTATTGGTGTGTGGGAGAAATGGCAGCCAGATTTAAAAAAAGAACATTTATTTTTATACGTGGATGTCACATAAAAATAACATTCGTAAGAGAACTTGAATTGGTATCTTGGTGTCTGCCATGAACTGAAGGATGTGAGGGGATAAAAGCACTTGTGAGTTAACATACAGATTATCAGCAGAGGGAAGACACAACAAACCATTGTGGTTTGTACTTCCCAGTTTCTGAATGGTTAGGAGGATCAGAGAAGTATAAGTTTTGATGCTGTGATAGTTATAATAAAGGAAAGGGGTAAACTGGATTTAAGAAAGAGTATTGGGCAGAGAGAATTCAGATGTATGAAGTGCCAACTTGTAGAAACATGAGGTGTCTTTACATACAGAGCTACATCATATACATATACAATGGTACGGAATAATAAACTTTTTTTCTATGATCTCATAAGGTGATACAGTTTGTCTAGTTTGACAGTGCTTCAGTGTCTTTAGATATGTGTTATTTGTTAGTATGTTTTGATTTGAAATCTTGCCCAAATTCAACAATAAACTGGTAGATTAGAAAGAATGCTCTTTGAATATGTAATCTATATTTTGATCCCCTGATTTGGATGAAGTTTATAAGATATGCAAAATAGCATGCAGATTTTTTTTTTGTTTGTTTTTGGCCATCCTCCATTAGATAAATTCAGAAGGGTGTGTCTTGTCTCTTGTATTTGTTGTTGTTGGTTTTCTGTTTTGTTTTTGGGTCGGTCATTTTGGAATTGTATTTTGTTTTTCATTACAAAATGCTGTATTTTTATTGAAAATTAATTTTTCCCCAATTTTTCAGTTCCATTTATAACTTTTTATTTATATCGATTATAGTTTTCCTTTTTTCTACTCTTCCCAGTTCCTCCCCAACTTCCCTCCCTTCCAGATCTGCTCCCTTTCTGTCTCTCAGTAGTAAAGAAAACCCAAGAGATAACAACCACAAATTAACAAAATGAAATATAATAAGATAAAATTATCACATTGAGACAAGGCAATTCAACAAAAAGTAAAGGGCCACAGTAACAGTCACAAGAATCAGAAACCCACTTGTTAACTCAGTAATGCCATTAAAACACTAAATTGAGTGTTATAACATATATACAGAAGACCCAGTGCAGACTGAGGGAGGCTTTGGAACACAGAGATCTACAGAGACATGTCCTTTGCTTTTTGTCATTGTATTTTGTTTTTCATTTCAGAATGTTGTTTGGTTTTAAGATTTTTAAGTTATTTCTAAAGTGGAAGCCTGTGTTGACCCAAGCCAACAGCTTGGTGAAGGTTGTTGCTTCTGAAAAGGTGTTAATTAATACAGATATAACAGAGTAGCACCACATACTACAGTTTTGATACTTCAACTATTATATAGTACAAATTGAAATCTGGCATGCTGATACCTCCTGAATTCCATTTATAATTCATGTTTTTTCCACAGTGAGTCTTTTTGTCTCTATATAATTTTACAACTATATTTCTTAATTTGTGTGAAGGACATTATTGGTAATTACATGTATGCATATATAATATTTTATGGAACATGTTGGTGTTATATATTATATGTAACAGTATTATATATAAAATTATATAATGCATATTTTACAAATGATATTGTTTCTATGGTTTGTTCCTCAAAATATTTGTTATTTTAGGACATGATTTTTTATTAATTTGTTTATACTGCTGCTTTGCTGAAAGTAATTATCAACATTATGAGGTTTCTGATGGCACATTTAGGACATTTTATGTGTAAAATCATATCATATTCAAGTGAAAATAAATTGACTTCTTCATTTCAAACTTATATCTCCTTGAGGTCATTCATTCATGTTGCTTTCCTGAGTCTTCTAATACCGTACTGAATAAGACAGAAAGAATAAACGTCCTTGTCTTGTTCCTGATTTTAATGAAAATGGTTTCAGTTCTTTCCTTTTAACATGATGCTGGTTCTGAGTTTGATGTATGTTGTTTTATCATTCTGAAATACGTCCTGTTTATTCTTACCAGTGACCACATTTCTAAGGAAGCAGGACACTTGCTAACCTAGTAGCCATCTATGTCAATAAGAATGTGTGTGGGTAGGGTTGGAATATTGAGAAGCCCTCCTTCTTTCTTATTTGAAGTTGTACTCAATCTTGTGAGGGGTACACATGTAACCCTAACTGTAGGAAGCCATGTTATATAGATATTCCACAGCATTTCTCCCTGTCCTCTAGCTTTTATTTAGTTTCCACAACCTTTTTAAAAAAATACTGCTTGACCCCAATATGGGGAGTTTTAAATTTCAAAATAGACAACCCAGTCCTGGCACTGGACTATCTATTTGTTATTCTATAGTGTCCAATGGAGAAATCATTGTCTTGTTACTAGTTAACCCTATTTGAAGAATGTTTATATGTATATTTATACAGTAAAGCCTCTCTTACAGTAGTTTGCTTCCATATGACTTTTTCAAAATAACTTTAGGAATATTTATCCTTCCTCACATTCACTCCTCAAACCTCATCTTCGATTCCCCTCCCATCAGTGTGATGCTTCCCTCAGGGAATGACACTACTAGAAGGAGTGTGAGCATGTACTTTAGTACCCTTGTCCCAGCTACCTGGAAGCCAGTCTTCTGTTAGCTTCCTTCAGAACAAGAGGTGGAACTCTCAACTCCTACAGCCCTGTGTCTGCCTGGCACTGTCATGTTCATACCTTGATGATAATGGAGTGAAACTCTGAACCTGTAAGCCAGTCCCAATTCAATGTCAGCCTTATAAGAGTTGCCTTGGTCATGCTTTCTGTTCATAGCAGTAAAACTCTAAGATATTTAGTCTGCACCATTAGTTTCCCTTAATATTTATACCATTGTTTCCTAAACACTTCCCTCCCATCAAATACAGACCTATGATGTTACTACTTTCCTGATCTATCTATCTATTTATCTATCTATCTATCTATCTATCTATCTATCTATCTATCTCTCTCTCTCTCTCTCTCTCTATATATATATATATATATATATAT
>NC_034590.1:31921707-31923071 GCF_900095145.1 Mus pahari | reverse complement strand
GGAGATCTCCCTGTCTTAATCTTCTGGATTCAATCACCACTGTGTCTCAAGATCTCCATACCAAGATCCAGATCAGAAACTTCCATCTCCCCGCCTCCAGATTAGGTTCACTGGTGAGCCTTCCAATTCTGGATTGTAGTTCATTTCAAATATAGTCAAGTTGACAACCAGGAATAGCCACTACAGCATGGTACCTGTATTTTATGGCTAATATCCACTTTAAGTGAGTTCATGTCATTCATGTCCTTTTGGGTCTTGGTTCTCACTCAGGATGATAATTTCAAGTTCCATCCATTTTCCTGGAAAATTCATGATGTCTTTGTTTTAATAGGTGAATAGTATTTCGTTGTGTAGATATACCACATATTCTTTATCCATTCTTCAGTTGAGGGACATCTAGGTTTTTCTAGTTTCTGATGATTATGAATAAGGCTGCTGTGAACATAGTTAAGCAAGTGTTTTTGTGGGATGTTGGAACATTTTCTGAGTACATGCCCAGTAATATAGCTAGGACTTGAGGTAGAACTATTCCCACTTTTCTGAGAAACCGCCAAGTTGATTTCTAAAGTGATGTACAAATTTGCACTCCCACAAGCAATGGAGGAGTGTCACTTTTATTTTTGAATCTCTTTCTTGTTTGTGACAATGTTTCACCAATTTGCAGGGAATAAATAGCCTTGAAATAATGCCAACATTGCAATGTTTGTTCAGAAATTATTCAAGCCCTAAACTTATATTAAAATATCAAAACAAGACTTCATTGAAAAAATATGGTTATATTTTCTGTAACACATTATTCCTCCATCCGTGACTACTTCTTTACGAGGTTCTTTATGGTAGATATTATTTTTGCCTGTTAAGATTATTTTAGAATCTTACTCCTAGACTGTTTTGAGGCATGGATTTAGAACACAGCAAATTTGGAAAGATGTTTGCTACCACTCAGAGTGTTGAAAACCAACATTAAAGCTGAGTATCTGAGTACTTCCTCTCCTTTTCAATACCCTCCAACTTCTCTAAAATCCCATTGCAGTGTTGTGCTCCTCTTGGCAATACTGGCAATAAAAAGTGCATCACAATACTGCATTCTGATTGGACTTGGTTGCAGAGGAAGCATAAAGAAAATACAAGTACTAATGTTTCTCTGAGCTTACAATTTCCTCAAGCTGAAAAACATTTGCAATGCTAGCCTACCTTTTTTTGTGGTAGATGGGGACTGATCTAGAGATGATTTGTTGCTTCACTTCCAGGTTTAGAAAGTGATTGTTTATGAATTTATGAAATTCTTGGGCAAATGGATGTATCTGGAGGATATCATCCTTAGTGAGGTAACCCAATCACAAAAGAAGTCACTAGATATGCAC
>NC_034590.1:31905631-31921072 GCF_900095145.1 Mus pahari | reverse complement strand
AGGGGTATAGGAAACTTTCAGGATAGCATTTGAAATGTAAATAAAGAAAATAATAGTAAAAAATTAATAATAATTAAAAAAGGAAAAAACAAAACAAAAAACAAAAAAACAAACAAAAAAAGAAAGTGATTGTTTAAGTAATGAATTTATAATGCTATAGATTTTCAAGACTCACCTCTTTATATTAAGGTGGCTCTCTTTAAATATACTTTTACATGCCTGTCTATCAAAGCTTTGCATTTTTTAATGAAGAGTTTGATATTAATTCTGTGATTGCAAAAGTCATCTAATGTGTCAATTTACCAAAGGAAATATTTGCATTTTATTTTTCTGCTGTTTTGCTACACTTGATCTTAACCAAAAGACCGAGAAGCGATTTTCGGCTGTTTTGAATGATCCTTTTTTAGAAAAAAAATCAATTTTGATATTATTCCTTAAATAAAATATGGATTTTATGACATACATTTTGCTTTTAATTCTAGTGTTCTGTATTTTTTCTACCAATATATCTCTAATGGAGAAATGAGATACAAAACTTTATAGAAGATATTTGTTATCACATAATTACCACATAATTCATCTTAAAGTATCAAGCCATTTTCACACACACACACACACACAAACACACGCAATGTCTGTGTGAGTTTAGTCTCACTTATTTTGAGCATCTGTGTTTTACTTTTTAAAATATTACTCAGTATTGCTGTGAAAACTACCCATAAATGTTGTATCTGGGAACATCATATGTTACTGAGTGTTTGTTTATAGCTAAGAAGCAAGTGAAGGAACAGTGGATGTTACTAAGGACTGAGAGTGACTTTAGCTATTGAAAAAAGGGAGGGATATGAAACACACTCAGGTCAGTCTGGTGGATGCTTGTTCACTGAAAGATTATTTTGTTAAATATGGTTTTATATTTAAAAGTGCAGTATCATAAAAAGTTAATAGTCATGAATGAAATTTGATTAAGGAAAGAACATATGTAATATTCAGGATATGTAAATTTTTGTCTTTTTTTTGGTTGTTCTTGTTTCTATACTTTCAAGGATCAAACTCTAGATCTTTAAACAACCTTGGCAAATTATCTACTAGTATGGAACACACTTTTTTCCAAAAATTTAAGGCTATATTTGTTTTAAGTAATAGTTTCACTTTCCATTTACAACTTCTCTTCCCAATAATGAGTGATAATATTTTCAGGACTTCTAAAATCAAATATAAGTTTTACCTGATTTGGTTTTTTTCTGACTCTCAATATCAGCATAAGGAAAGTTGAAACTAGAGGTCAGAATTACTTGAACATTCTCTGTCACTGGAATTTATGAGACTGGTGCTCTACAGATGGGAAGGTATCATATTATGCTTCAATTAGTGGACAGACTTAAAAGGTAGGTGGATTCTGGAGCATGGGGAAAAATTGAGCTGATAGCTCAATATCTATATTTATTTGCCATAACTTAATTTCATATTATCTATAAATGATAACACGGCTTAGGGAATAGAAGAGAGATTTAGATTTCCTCACAATATTGGGAGAAAACTGTCAGTAATTCATTTTGGCATTTCTGTCTGCATATGAAGTTTTTCTTTATACTGTCAGTAATTTCCAACGAGACCTAAGACGTGTATGGTATGTTCCATGTAAACACTTTTTATACATTTGTATCACGAGATGATGAAATTACTGCTCTGATCTAGGTAGAAATACATATCTCTGGCCTGTTGCACTCAACCTTCCACTTGTGGACACAGATGTTTTATTTCCAATATACTCTGAAGGTGATAGAGATTTTTTAACTGTTTATCTTGATCAAAAATAGACCACACTAAGATGAAAGGTTAATACCAGTAATTAAGATTGGCATTTTACCTTCCGGTTTCTGTCTGCAAACTGGAGCTGACCCTGTGCCACAACTCTCCATACTGAAATCCCACCAGGAGAGAGCTGGTTTCCCAGGAGTGCTGACACACCTGAGAGCACATGTAATACCACCACTTCTACTCTGAGGGACCCACCTGGAGCCCTCAGGACACAGGAACCAAGGAGTACTCTGGGACAGGATTCTTCTAGTTTCTATATGTGCCTGGAGCTGACCCTGTGCCACAGATATTTTTTTAATATTTATTTATTTATTTATTTATTTATTTATTTATTTATTATATGTAAGTACACTGTAGCTGTCTTCAGACACTCCAGAAGAGAGCGTCAGATCTCGTTAAAGATGGTTGTGGGCCACCATGTGGTTGCTGGGATTTGAACTCAGGACCTTTGGAACAGCAGTCGATGCTCTTACCTGCTGAGCTATCTCTCCAGGCCAGTGTGCCACAGATTTTAATACACAGATACCACTGCCAGGATAGAGCTGGTCTCCCAGGAGTGCTGATATAGAACCTTACAGGAGGAACAAACCACAGTCATAGACAGCAAGACAAGCTAACACAACAGATAACCAAATGTTAAGAGGCAAGTGCAAGAACATAAACAACAGAAACCAAAGTTATTTGGCATCATCAGAATCCAGTTCTCCTATCACAGCAAGCCCTGGATACCCCAACACATCAGAAAAGCAAGGCTCTGATTTAAAATCACTTCTCATAGTGATGGTAGAGGGCTTTAAGAAGGACATATATAGCTCCCTTAAAGAAATACAGAACAACATAGGTAAAGACCTTAAAGAGGAAACATAAAAATCCCTTAAAGAAATACAGGAAAACACAACCAACCAGGTGAAGGAATTGAACAAAATCATCCAGGATCTAGAAATGGAAATAGAAACAATAAAGAAATCACAAAGGGAGACAACCGTGGAGATAGAAAACCTGGGAAAGAGATCAGGAGTCATAGACACAAGCATCACCAGATAGAAGAATGTAAGAACAACAGAATATAAGAGATAGAAGAGAGAATCTTAAGTGCAAAATATATCATTGAAAACATTGACATAACAGTCAAAGAAAATGCAAAATGCAGTAAGCTCATAACCCAAAAACATCAAGGAAATCCAGGACACAATGAGAAGACCAAACCTAATGATAATAGGCATAGAAGAGAGTGCAGAATCCAAACTTAAAGGGCCAGTAAATATCTTCAACAAACTTATAGAAGAAAACTTCCCTAATCTAAAGAAATAAATGCCCACAAACATATAAAATGCCTACAGAACTCCAAATATATTGTACGAGAAAAGAAACTCCTCCTCTCACATAATAGTCAAAATACCAAATGCACAAAACAAAGAAAGAATATTAAAATCAGTAAGGGGAAAAGGTCAAGTAACGTATAAAAGCAAATCTATCAGACTTACACTGGACATCTCACCAGAAACTATGAAAACTCAAAGATCTTGGGCAGATGTCATACAGACCCTAAGCAAATACAAATGCCAGTCTAGGCTACTATACTCAGCAAAACTCTCAATTACCATAGATAGAGAAACCAAGATATTCCATGACAAAACCAAAGTTACACACTATCTATCCACAAATCCAGCTCTACAAAGAATAGTAGATGGAAACCTCCAAAACAAGGGAAACTATACCCAAGAAAAAGCAAGAAATTAATCTTATAAAAAATGCAAAAGAAGATAGCCACACAAACATAATTCCACCATTAATAAGAAAAGTAACATGATGTAACAATCACTATTCCTTAATATCTCTTAAAATCAATGAACTCAATTCCCTAATAAAAAGACATAGACTAACAGACTGGATAGGTAAACAGGACCCAGCATTTTGCTACATTCAGGATCTTTATCAATCCTACATTCAATAGATGGCTAATATCCAATGTATACAAAGAACTCAAGAAGGTAGACTCCAAAGAACCAAATAACACTATTAAAAATGGGGTACAAAGCTAAACAGAGAATTCTCAGCTGAGGAAACTCAAATGGCCAAGAATCTTCTAAAGAAATGGTCAACATTCTTAGTCTTCAGGGAAATACAAATCAAAATGACCCTGAGATTCCACTCTATACCAGTCAGAATGGCTAAGATCAAAAACTCAGGGGAAGGTGCATCATCTCTGAATGAACACAGACCCAGAAGTCCTCTACCGTATGTGTATTGGGGGCCTCATATCAGCTGGTGTATGCTGTCTGTTTGGTGGTCCAGTGTTTGAGAGATCACGGGGGTCCAGAATAACTGAGACTGCTGGTTCTCCTACAGGATCGCCCTTCTCCTCAGCTTCTTTTAGCCTTCCCTAATTCAAAAACAGGGGTCAGCAGCTTCTGTGGATGCAAATATCTGCATCTGACTCTTTCAGCTGCTTGTTGGGTGTTTCAGAAGGCAGTCACGCTAGGTCCCTTTTTATGAGCACTCCATATCCTCAGTAATAGTATCAGACCTTGGGACTATCCCTTAAGCTGGATCCCACTTTGGGCCTGCTTTCCTTGGGCTCCTCTGCATTTCCATCCCTGTAGCCCCAGGGAATTTAGAGATCAGGAGGGGTGTGAGGTTGGGGCAGCCATGTAAAGACAGAGGAGTGGGGTGGAGGGGTGGGTAGTGGAGTTGTTTTAGGGTGAATGGGGGCAGGAAATGGAATATGGAGTTTAAAAAATAAGTTAATTTTAAAAAATTAAAAATTAAAAAAGAATACAGCAATAAAAATGGAATAAACATGATTAAACACACATGGAAATGATCAGAAAGAAAACTTTTAAGTGCCAATGTTGTATATAATTTAGTTGCAATAAATTGGAAAAAAATCTTAAAACAAACAAGCAAACAAAAACTCAGGGGAAAGTAGATGCTGTCAAGGATGTGGAGAACAAGGAACACTCCTCCATTCTTGGAGGGATTGCAAGCTGGTACTACCAATCTGGAAAACAGTCTGGCAGTTCTTCAGGAAGTACCTGAAGACCCAGCTATACCACTCCTGGGCGTATACCCAAAAGATGTTACAACATATAATAAGGACATATGTTCTACTATGTTCACAGAAGCCATATTTATAATAGCCAGAAACTGGAAACAACCCAGATGCCCTTCAATAGAGGGACTGATACAGAAAATGTGGTACTATCAAAAACAGTGACTTCACAAAATTCACAGGTAAATGGATGGATGTAGACAATCTCTTGAGTGAAATAACTCAGTCACAAAAGAACACACATGATATGTACTCATTGATAAGTGAATATTAGGCCTAGAGCATGGAATACCCACAATATAACTCACAAACCACATAAAGCTCAAGAGGAAGGAAGATAAAAGAGTGGATGCTTCACTCCTACTTAGAAGGGAGGGACTTGGAAAGAAGAGAGGAGGGGGAGGGGAAAAAAGAGGAGCAGAATCGGGTATGGGAGGAGATGGAGGAGATGAACAGAGGGTCAGGAATTTAGACAGAGATGTGCAGCAATGGGGAACTAGGGGTAGCAACCAGAAAGTCCCAGTTGCCAGGAAAGCAAGAGCCTCCCAAGACCCAATGGGGATGGCATTAGCTGAAATACCCCCCAAAGGGGAGGGAGAACCTATCAGACCATATCCAGAGGTTAGGTATGTCTCCTTGGTTGAGGAATGGGGCTACCCACCCATCTCAAAATTTTAGCCCTGGATTGCTCCTGTCTAAAGGCAATACAGGGACAAAGAGTGTAGCAGAAACTGAAGGAAAGTCCACCCAGAGACTGCCCCATCTACGGATCCATTCCACATGCAGACACCAAACCAGACACTATTGCTGATGCCAAGAACCTGCTACAGCTTTCTCCTGAGAAGCTCTGCCAGAGCCTGACCAATACAGATGCAAATGCTCACAGCCAACTATTGGCCTGAGCATAGGGACCCCAATGGAAGAGTTAGGGGAAGGACTGACAGAGCTGAAGTGGCCTTTTCTGTCATCAATGGGAGGAGAGGCCCTTGGTCCTGTGAAGACTTGATTCCCCAGTGTAGAGGAATGCTAGGGCGGTGAGGCAGAAGTGGGTGGGTGGGTAGATGAAGGAGCACCCTCATAGAAGCAGGGTAAGGGGCGATAGAATAGGGAGTTTACAGAGGGGAAACTGGGAAAGGGGATAACATTTTAAATGTAAACAAATAAAATATCCAATTAAAGTAAAAAAAGGACTGGCATTTAAAAAAACCTGTCTTGTGCCCTGGGTGATGACTCTGTATTTAAGAGCACTGAGTACTCTTTCCAAATAACTTTATTCAGTTTCCAGAACTCACATGACTATTTACAAAAGCCTGTGACTCCATTCCCCAGGAATCTGGAGAATTCTTCTAACAGCCTCAGGCTCTGTGCACAAGTGCTAAACAGACATACATATAGACAAACATTAATACATAAACTTTAAAAATAAATAAAATCTAAAACAAAGATTGTGTCTATGAAATTTGCCTGTTATAAAGGGAATTTGGATCTACTTGGGAAAAAAATCCCTTAAAAAAACTGATGACAAACTTTAAATTTATCACTTCAATAAATTCTAATATTGTGGAAAGTCACAAATATGTCAATGTATATGTTTAGTGTCATATCTTTATGATAAAAAGGAATTCCTGGTTATACATGCTGCCCCATTTCACTCCCCATTGTATTGGTCTTTCCAATTTGCCTGAGGAAGTTGATCCTGGTCTAGCATTGAAAACAGTGATGAAGGTGCAGGAGAGAAGGAAGGAGAAGCAGGTTAACAGTCAAGAGAGCATGGCCCTGAGGGTTGCCTAATTAGAGCTAAGAGCAACTCAGATGAAACAAAGTATGAACTCAGGATTATCAATAGGAAAGCAGATTCTAATATCGTAGGGGCTAGGTATCTGCCCAGCTCTTGTGCTGATAAAGGTTTATTGTAAATATAAAGGCTGTGGATGTTTTTTGTTTTGTTTTGTTTTGTTTTAGTCTAGGAACTCAATTACCAAAGGCAGGGTAGAAACCCTGGGCTGAGAATTAAATGTTTTCTACAACCAAGAACTTTCTCCACTTCATTTCAAACAAGTACTGAGGTAGCAGCTCTATATACTGACTTAATATAGTCTATCACTTTATAATTTCCCTAAATTATTCCTTAAACTTTGCCACCTCCATTGCACTCAATATTTTGTACTTATTTTTTCTTTTTATAGGAAAGTATGACCCAAATTTGTAATTACACAATTCACATTTTTTTTTCAGTTACAAAGGGCTGTTTGGTAAGTACTTCAAGCATTCTGGAACACTAGTCTTCACTAGCTGGTGCAGGACAACAGTGGCAATTTAAATATAGTTGCAGTATTCTGAGATGGGCTGAAGGCATCTTAAGAGTTTTTTTACCAATGCATGCTTTGAAGAGGCAAGTTAATCCTAAATCTTACAAATCTATCCTCAATGTCAACTGATGGTAGAATGTGTGGTCCGAATCTAATTCCTATTGCCATGTATCTGTTAAGTATTTTTATTTTACCTCACATTTAGAGTTTAGGATGAAAATGTCTGAATAATATTTGAGAATCATGGTGAAGGGACAGAAACTCATACGCAGATCATGAAATAGGTGGCCCTGATATTTGGTCTATCAATTTCAATGAATTCTTTCATTGTTGTTGTTCTTTTTGTTGTTGTTATTTTTTTTTTTTTCGAGACAGGGTTTCTCTGCATAGCCCTGGCTGTCCTGGAACTCACTTTGTAGACCAGGCTGGCATCGAACTCAGAAATTCACCTGCCTCTGCCTCCCGAGTGCTGGGATTAAAGGCATGTGCCACCATCATGGCTTGAAATCAAAGTTATAAGCAAGCTGGGCAGTGGTGGCACACGCCTTTAATCACAGCACTCAGGAGGCAGAGACAGACAGATTTCTGTGTTTGAGGTCAGCCTGGTCTACAGAGTGAGTTCCAGGACAGCCAGGACTACAGAGAAACACTGTCTCGAAAAAACAAAAACAAAAACAAAAAAAAGAACAAAACAAAACAAAATAAAAACAAAAGAAAGAAAGTTATAAGCAGCAGCATAGCTTCTTGCTACCTCTCCTCCTCCACAGATAACATCTGGAATCACTAGCCCCTAATCAATGTTTTTCTATAAGTTGCTTTGGTTTTATCACAGTAATAGAATGTGACTAATAAATAATAGAGAGAGATTAAGAGGAAGAAAGGAAAGGAGAGGAAATTGGAAGGTAAGGGAGGTGAGGGAAGAGAAGAGGAGAAGGGAGAGGGGAGGAGAGGGGCAAGGAGAGGCAAGGAGAAGAGAGGTGACTGTCTGGTTTAATGACTGGTCTTGAGAAAATTTAGTTCTGTATTTTTACCATGTAGAATCAGGTAGTTAGACTTGGAAGTAACTTAACATTTGAGCAATCTCTCTGGTCCCCAAATACAAAGCTTTATGTTATATTTCCTTTCAAGTGTATATATGCCTTATTTTCAAGGAACTACCTTTCATGAGTTTTAGGCTTATAAACTGCTGTTTTAAACTGATAGATGCCAGGTGTGGTGGCACATGCCTTTAATCCCAGCACTTGGGAGGCAGAGGCAGCAGATTTCTGAGTTTGAGGCCTGCCTGGTCTACAGAGTGAGTTACAGGAGAGACAGGGCTATACAGAGAAACTCTATCTCGAAAAAACAAAAAAGCAAAAACAAAAAACAAAAAAAATGATAGCTATTCTACTTGGTAGTTCTTAACCAAAGACTATGTTAATAATTAAAGGGAAAATTATGAATGTGTTCTATCACAAGAATTTTTCCACAGGTTTTGCTTCCAGATCACAGAAATTGAAAAAAAAAATTCTCTTATGTGAAAAGATACCACACATATTTCAGCATTATACCGGCTGATTTGATGTAAACTTAACAGAGATTAAAATCACCTGAGATGAAGAAATACAAATTGGGCAAATTCCTCATAAGATCTGGCTGTGGGCAAGGCTGTAGAGCATTTTCTTAATTAGTGATTGATGTTAGAAGGTTCAGCCATTCTGGGATATTGGTTTCCCTGGGGTGGTTGTCCTGGATTTTATATGAAAGCAGGCTGAGAAAGCCATGAGAACTTATCATGTAAAGGGGGCTATGAAACACTGTGTTCATCAGCTTCTGCCTCCAGATCCCTGCCCTGCTGGAGTTCCTGCCATGACTTCCTTTGATGAAGCCCTAATGTGGAATCGTAAGCAAAACCAACCCTTTTCTCTCTGATTTGCTTTTGATCATGTTTACCACAGAAATAGAAAACCTGACTAAGGCATCCAGTTTTCTTCATTAGCCCCTGTTTGCAGGACCACTATTTAATTGATCACCTCTGCTAACCTGTTTTGTGGAGCTTTTGATTTTTTTTTTATCTTAATCAGATACGTTTTCAGTGTTCAACTACTTGTACTTCATTTATAATTGAATTCTGGGACTGGTGTGTTGGCTTAGTAGTTATCCTAATTTTTGCCAATTTTGAAGAATTGAAATCAATTCCCAGAAGAGACCAATAGTTTAGTTCCACAAGTTCTGCTCAGTCCCTGACACATGCACATTATCACATGTAAACACCATGCACAAATTGAAACAACACATCAAAGTTGCTTTCCAACTTTCCTTTGAGAATCCCTAGAAGGAGAAACTAGTACTTCAGTTGTTCATTTCTGCATGATCCGGCATACAGAGTACAACCAGCTATGAAGACAGCTAAGTGTATCCCACAGCCAACTGATTAAGAGTAACTTAGGAAGATCTAAGTATTGCTAACTCAAAGGACATATAGGAGTCAACTTTTTCTTTCTTTTTTTACTTCTTTGTGTCTTCCAGTCCTGCTTCAGCGTGATTTCTGATATGTAAATGTCTAGTCAACAAAATAGTTTGGTTGTACATACCTGTCAAGTGTTGTGGTTTCAATATCATTCAGTTCAAAATGAACTGTTCAAATCACATAGAAACTTGTCCCATAGTTAAGCATTAAATCTATACATTTTACTTTATTTTATTCATGTTTGTGTTCATGTGATCATATCTAGAGTGCTCAGAGTGTCCAAAAGGAAGTGATAGGTCCCCAGAAAAGAAGGTTCATACCTCTTGGTATAAAATATACAGGCTGGGGTCTGCGTTCTAATTGTTTGATGAAGCAGTTTAAGTGATCTTAATTTCTAATCTTTCTCTCTCCTTTCCCTGTTTCTCCTTCTCCCTGTCTCTCACCAGCCCTACAAATACCACTTAGTTTTTGAGACAGATTCTTTCACTAAACTCAGAACTTGCTGAATTGGCTAGACTAGCCCAAGATCCTGCTGTCTCTCTTTTTTATTTCTGGAATTACAGTTATATATTGTCTACAACTATTTCTCATGGGTTCTAAGGAATCAACTCAAGGTCTGCATGCTTGTCAGGAAAGAATTTTATTGAGTGTCCTATCTCCTCAGATCCTGTACTCGTTATTAATAGAAATAGTAATTAATGCTTTTAAAACAAGTGATATAAAACAACCAAATTCATAAAATCCAATATTCATTCAGAAAATTGTTCAATGTTTATTCCTTTAGAAACACTGTTTAAATTTCACTATTCTTTTTTTTGGAATTTCACTATTCTTACTATTGCTTATTATCTTATTATTGCTTATTGTTGTTATTATCTTATTATTGCTGCATATATATATATATATATATATATATGTGTGTGTGTGTGTGTGTGTGTGTGTGTGTGTGTAGAGCTTGTGTGTAGATGGATGATGTATATGCTTTGGCAAACATGTAGAGGGCAGTGAGTAACTTTGTAAAAATACATTCTTTTCTTTCATTTTGATGTATGTTTTGGTGATTAGATTCACTAGAAACACCCTTTGAATTTTACTGTTATTATTATTATTATTATTATTATTGTATATGTGCATTTGTAGTTTGTGTATGTGTCGATGATTGTATGTCGTTATACACATGTGGAGGCCAGAGAGTAACTTCGTGAAATTCATTCTTCCATTCCACATTCATATGTGTTATGAGGAGTGAATTCAGTGTGTCAAGTCTATGGAGCCAGTTTTCTTCCCTGCTAAAGCATCTTGTCTACCTCTGTCTTATAAACTCTCCTTTTAAAATTTGTTTTTCTCTTATATTATAGAGATTATATCATTTCTCTCTCACCTTTCTCCCTCTGAAAACTCCCATATGACCCTCTTTGTTTTCTTTCTCATTCATGTCATCTTTTTTCATTAATGATTGTTAAAATACTGTGTGCTATATTTGTTTACTTTATCCAGAAAAAAAGAAAAAGAAAAAAAAAAAAACAGGACTAACAGATTTGAATGTGATCAGAGTCTTTCTGTAGAGATCAGGGTTATGCCTGTCCATATCTTATTCCTTATTTTATAAAATAGTGTTCTTTAAACTGTCCCTTTCCCTAAATAAGTACATTTTATAAAACAGTACAATATTCTGTTTGGTATAAATGCTGAGGCAGAATGTAGTTACATCATGTTTTTCCATGTAAATACACACTATCTGTGCAGCCTGAACCACTAGGCAAATATAAGTAACTTATTCATATACACAAAAAATAACTACCATCAGATTTCTCAAGGCAAATCAAGAGCACATGGAAGGTATACTACAAAGATCTGAAAACTCAGGTATGTGAGCACCAGAACACCCTTCCCCAAAGCCCCTTGCATCTGTGACTACACCAGGAGTAAGCCAGGATTGTGATATGACAAGCACACTCAGCAGTCAGAAGGTTACTCACCACAAACCATCTCTATGGAATTTGCCACAACTAAGGATTTATACCTTATTATTAGTTAGCTTTCTGTTGTTTTGATAGAACACTAACAAAAAAGACTTTGGGAGGAAAGGTTTTATTAGGTCTGTACTTTCTCATTATAGTTCATCTTCGAGACACTCAAGTCAGGAACTTGAAAGTAGGACATAGTGCAAAGAAACTCTGCTTATTGACTTGCTCATCATAGCTGCTCAACCTGCTTTCTAATAGAACCCAGGTACAAATGCCTAGGGATGGCAAAAACAGTGGCCTGAGTCCTCCTACATCAATCATTAATCAAGAAAATACTACCACAAACTTCCCTACAGGTCAATCTGATGAGCCATTTTCTCAATTGAGGTTCCTTCCGCACAGCTGACCATAGTTTGAGTTAAATTGAACAACAAACCAAACCACTTCTGTTCCCTGAACCCCAAACTTCACAGTTTCTAATGATTGTGACACAAGACCCTCTTAAAACTTATTGACTGGGAGCTCTGTTGGTACTGGTTGGTTCATATTGTTGTTCTCCCTATGGGGCTGCAAGCTCCTTCAACTGCTCCTGTTCTTTCTCTAGCTCCTCCATTGGGGACCTTGTACTCAGTCCAATGGTTAACTGAGAGCATCCACCTCTGTATTTGTCAGGCACTGGCAGGCCCTCTCAGGAGTGAGATATATCAGGCTCCTGTCAGCAAGCTCTTGTTGGCATCCATGATAGTGTCTGAGTTTTATGACTGTATATGAGATGGATCCCCAGGAGGGGCAGTCTCTGGATGGTCATTCCTTTAGTCTCTGCTCCACACATGGTCTCTGTATCTCCTCCCATGGGTATTTTGTTCCCCATTCTAAGGCCTGAAGTATCCATACTTTCAGAGTACAAATGGAGGGACCCATGGCTCCAGCTGCATATGTAGTAGAGGATCACCTCGTTGGACATCAGTGGGAGGAGAAGCCCTTGGGCATGAGAAGGCTTGATGCCACAGTGTAGTGGAATGCCAGGACAGGGAAGTGGAGGTGGGTGAGTTGGTGAGCAGGGGGAGGATATGGGATAGGGGATTTTTAGAGGGGATAATATTTTAAATATAAATAAAGAAAATATCTAATAAAAAAAGTTATTGAGTGCCCAAATTTGTATTTGGTACCTTTCCATCTTGTAGAAACTTTATGTCTGCCTTTACATTTATACAGCTTCTTCCATGGGCCCTGTGATGGTTTGAATATTCTTGCACCAGGAAGTGTCACCATTTGGAGGTGAGGCCTTGTTGGAATAGGTGTGACCTGGTTGGAGTAGGTGTGTCACTGTGGGTGTGGGCTTAATACTCTCACTCTAGGTGACTGGAAGTCAGTCTTCCACTAGCAGCCTTTGGATGAAGATGTAGAACTCTCAGCTCTACCTGCACCATGCCTGCCTGGATACTGCCATGCTCCCACCTTGATGATAATGGACTGAGCCTCTGAACCTGTAAGCCAGCGCCAATTAAATATTGTTTTTATAAGACTTGTCTTGGTCATGGTGTCTGTTCACAGCAGTAAAACCCTAACTAATACTGGCCCCATGTGGGGCTTTTGCTTACACTGTCTATAGCAGGCTCTCTGCCTTCAGTGAAGCCCTTTTGTACCCTGTAATATCTTTAACACTTTCATATTCATTTTGTAATCTCTAGTCCTCGATCTCTACCTCTCTCTTCTTCTCCCTTTCCCTTTCCCTTTCCCTTTCTCCTCTCTCTTCTCTCTCTCTCTCTCTCTCTCTCTCTCTCTCTCTCTCTCTCTCTCTCTCTCACACACACACACACACACACACACACTAATTTGTGCAGTGTAGCATGTAATCTAAGAATTGCCATTTATAATCATGATCCACTCATTTGCGCTGAAGGCCTCAGAGCTTCTCATGCTTAAGGTCTAGTGGCTTCTTCCTTCAAATCACTGGGTTTAGAGCAAATACTGGAACCCTATGTTCTCACAAAATGTGTGCATATAAGCCTGAGAATCATACTAGCAATCTCACACTTTTGAAACAAATGAATGATACATCTAAATTCCTTGTTTCTAGAGAATCAGATCATAAATGGTTCTCAGTTGTCCTGCCCTGTGTTGCCCTGGCTTCTCTGTGCCACCTCCCACCACCCTTTGCATTCATGTAAAGTCAGTGCAAAATATTTTCATTGGTGGATTATTATCCTCTAATCTGTAAATGTCAGTGTTGTTGGTGGTAAATGGGGAGAAGACAGAGTGACTACAAAGCAGATTACAAGAAGAGATGCAAGATGACCTGCTTTTGGGAATAGTACACTGAGATGAGGGTTGGTGTAATCCTAGTAGAAGAATCTAGTCCATGGCAGGATTAGCAGTTCAGAGGCCAGATCAGAGGAGCAAAACCAATGGCACATGTTTGGTTGACTGTTTTGAGCTAATATTGTATGAAGTGTTCTAAATCTATGTAATAGGTGCCATGTAAGGCAACATGCGCTTCGTTCTAGTATGGTGGTAGAGCCCCCATGTATATTTGAAACCTGTGAAGAAAGATCTGTGCAATTCCTACTGTAGTATATGGAAGAGAATGAGCTGCATCTTTTAGTTCATGTCAAGTATAATTTTTCTCTGAACTTACTCAGTAGTTGGGTGTGCTTTATTTGTTATATTTTATAATGCACCTTGCCATATAAATTAGCAGTTGCAAAACTCATGCTTTGTTTTTCTTGTTTAGCTAACTCCCATATAGTTATTGAACTTGGGGACTAATATACAAATTCTAGAAATCAGACTAAGCCATGATACAGAAAGCTTTAATCCTGGTGCTAGGAAGGAAAAGAAGAGGGAAGTCTTGTGAGGCCACCCTATTCTGTTGAATAATCTCTAGGCCTGGCACAGCTACTATGAGAAATCCTGCCTTAAAAAGAAATAAGAGTTGCCGGGCGTGGTGGCACATGCCTTTAATCCCAGCACTTGGGAGGCAGAGGCAGATGGATTTCNGAGTTCGAGGCCAGCCTGATCTACAAAGTGAGTTCCAGGACAGCCAGGGCTACACAGAGAAACCCTGTATTGAAAAACCAAAATAATAATAATAATAATAATAATAATAATAATAATAATTATGGATATGGAGAACTTGCTGTCAATCATCACCTAAAAACAGTTGGGCCAAAGAAAGCCCAACTGCATTGCATTATCACTCCTCTATTGAATTCCATTGCCCTTTACAAACTACCACACTTATGGATTTTCAAAATAGATCATACATCTCAGAAAATTCAAAGCCAACACCCACAAATAAGAAAAAACATACAAAATTTATATCTCTGGATCTTTGTTACCCACTTCAGAATAATTATTTTCAGCTCCATTCATTTATGAGTTTTATATTTTCAATTTCTCATGAGTTTAATAACAGTACATTATGTAAATTTATACTAAATGTTTATTATCTATTACTTGAATGATAGATATCTAAGCTGTTTCCATTTCCCAGGTACTGTAAATATAAAACCAATGAACATGGATGAGTAGGGATGTCAGTAGTTTCATATAGGTTTGTTTTGGTATATGACCAAGAATGTTATAGCTAGATCATGTGGTAAACATATTTTTAGCTTATTTCACAACATAAACACTAATTTCCATAATGGGTACACCAGTTTGCACTCCTATCAGTGTTCCTTTTTCTGTGTACCTGTGAGAGCATTGGTTTAGTTTCTATATTTATCTTAGCCCTTCTCATTGGTATAAGATGAAATCTCTAAGAATTTTTAAGAACCCAGATGTCCCTCAATAGAGGAATGGATACAGAAACTGTGGTACATTTACACAATGGAGTAC
>NC_034590.1:31895965-31904981 GCF_900095145.1 Mus pahari | reverse complement strand
GGGAACAGAGGTGGGGGGAGGGGTATGGGAAATTTTCGGGATAGCATTTGAAATGTAAATAAAGAAAATAATAATAATAAAAAAAAAGTAAAAAGTAAAAAAAAAAAAAAAAAAAAAGAATTTTTAATTTTCATTCCTGAGAAGGAACTGTTGAATGCATTTAAAGATATTTCTCAGCCATTTGTAATTCTTCTAATCAGAATTTTGTATTTAGTTTAAATGCCTATCTTTGACTTTTTAATTTAATTTAATTTAATTAATTAATTAATTTATTTATTTATGTTGGTTTTTGAGACAGGTTTTCTCTGTGAAGTTCTGGAACTCACTCTGTAGACCAGGCTGGCTACAAACTCAGAAATCTGCCTGCCTCTGCCTCCCAAGTGCTGGGACTACAGGCATGTGCCACCACTACCTGGCTTGAAATTTCTATAATTTTGAGATTATA
This sequence comes from Mus pahari, assembly GCF_900095145.1. NCBI lineage: Eukaryota > Metazoa > Chordata > Mammalia > Rodentia > Muridae > Mus > Mus pahari. The sequence goes on along the minus strand of NC_034590.1, from coordinate 31,904,536 downwards.
ATTTATATATCTCCATTTTCTCTATCTTTTTAAAACCTCCAATTTTCCTACCTCTAAGAACACTTTGAAATCCATGGCCTCTTTCACCATAACTGTCATTGAATGAATATATGTATATACTTATATACTCAAGACCCTCTTGAAGTAGGTTGTTTTTCTTAATGTTACATTTTAGAAATGATTTTTCCCAATCCAACGACTGTTTCTTCAATTTAATGATGGTGTCCTTGGCTGTACATAAACATTTTAGTTTAATGAGGTCACATTTATTACTTGTAGAACTTTCCTGTTAAGAAAGTCATTTCCTGTGTCAGTGAGTTCAAGTATCCCACACTTTCTACTCTATCAGATTCAGGATACTAGGTCTTAAATTGCAGGTCTCATTTTATTTGCAGTTGAGTTTGTGCAGGGTCAGAGGTAAGGATATAGTCTCATACTTCTATATGTTTCTGTGCAGTTTGACCAGCATCATTTTTTTTTCATTTTGTGAATAATAAAATGGTTGTATTAGTGTAGGTTTATATGTGAATCCTAGTTCTATTCCATTAATCAGTGTATTTATGTCAGTATCATACCAATTTTTTTTCTAACCTTAGGTCTATAGTATAACTTGAAATATGGGATGGTGGATAACTTCCTGCTAATTTATTATTCAGGATGCTTTTGGTACAATAAGTCCTTTGTGTTTCCACCTGAAATTCTGATTTTAAGTATTGAGGATTACAAAATCAAAATACAGATCAACACTGAAAAGCATTGAAGATGTCAGAATACAATATTCAAATACAATTTCAAATATTAAGATAGGTTTTAATTTAATTTTATATGTAAAAATAAGCAAGCACCTCTACCTCATTAGCATAAAGAAAGCAGACTAAATACCTCCCATATACAATGTCACAGGGTATGCATTACTATTTCAAGATGTAGGAAACGGAGCATTATGAAGAAATACTGAACGAAAACAAGGCTGAAAACCTCTAGGCAAACTCCAAACTCTGCATCTCTGTCTGATGTCAAAGTGCTTTTGCAATCTTCAACTCACTTAGCTTTGTTTACAGTGTTCTTCCCTGTTGGGCTGCTTTCACAGCTGTGAGCAGCTTTCCTTTGCAGGTATCTCCCCGCTCTGTATCTTTAACATTTTGGTGTCTCTATGGCAATTAAGGCTTCACAGCTTCAAAAAACAGCCATGTTAGGCCCAAATGCAAATACACTCCAGACACATACCTGGCCTCAGTGGCTTTGCATAGGTGCAAATAGTGTTTTCTTTTCTCTTTTCTTTCTTTCTTTCTTTCTTTCTTTCTTTCTTTCTTTCTTTCTTTCTTTCTTTCTTTCTTTCTTTCTTTTTTCTTTTCGAGACAGGGTTTCTCTATGTAGCCCTGGCTGTCCTGGAACTCACTCTGTAAAACAGGCTGGCCTCGAACTCATAAATCGGCCTGCCTCTGCCTCCCAAGTACTGTGATTAAAGGCGTGTGCCACCACTGCCAGGCAAAGAGTGTTTTCCTAAGCTCTTTCTTTCTTTCCTTGTTTGTTTGTTTGTTTGTTTTTTCAAGACAGGGTTTCTCTGTATAGCCGTGGCTGTCCTGGAACTCACTCTGTAGGCCAGGCTGGCCTCAAACTCAGAAATCTGCCTGCCTCTGCCTCCCGAGTGCTGGGATTAAAGGCATGTGCCACCACGCCCAGCTTCCTAAACTCTTTTAACCTGGATTCTAAAGCCAGAACCAAATGGCCTGTTGTGGAGTATTCACAAGGGAGGATTACTCAGAGATGAATTTGACCCAACAGAAAGTCTTTACTAGCCAGCCAGTGACTACAGTGGGTCTTGGGGATCCCAGTGTTAACCTGAATCTTTCTCAGAATGAACATTTAAACAGGAAAAAAACAAAAACAAAAACAAAAACATGTTCTGGGGCGACATATTTTAATGAAAACAACCAGCCAGAAGCAGAAGTACAAAAGCTAAAGAGCAAAGTTGGTGCATTTCGAGACTTTGCCAGGACTATATGGATTTAATGAATAATGGCTTTGTTTTCATTTTGGCAGGTGCTGTCTACATGCTGAGTTTTACACACTGAATGTTACTTTCATCATGGAGTCAGTTGTGCTATGTTTTGGAGGCCTAATGAGGCCTGGATCCCTGTTATATTTTCCACTTGCCTTTGTGAACGACTCAAATTATAGACTCATCTACTTATAGTTTAAATTGCAGAGCTTCATTGTTAATCTAATCTTTCTTTTATCTCTTGAGAAGTCTAAGTCTGTCCAATTTTGTAGAATTATCTCTGCCAGGGGATTTAACTATTGTTTTGATTTATCAGCTGAAACTTTTAATAGATGTGATTAATGTATCTATTTAGTTTGGAAAGTATTAGTCAAACCATTAGTACATATAAACAGGGTAGTTAGTATCAGAGGCCCAGTAATACTGTGGTTGTCAAAATAAATTAACCCAAAAGCAGAATAGCAGTCATCAAAAGAAGCGAAATGACTAGACTAGATGTTTTATATATAATACAAGTTTTTTGTTTGATTTAAGTCCTCTAACATTACTTTGGGCTGTCTCCAGTCACACTGACTTTCATTGGTCAATATATTGACAATCTCGTTCCTGTACTTATGTGGTACATGGGCAGGCTGTCTCAGCATAACCAGCACTCCTCGCTTATTTTTGGTTAGGAATGATTATGTCCATTTGCAGGAGCCCTTTCTGTATTATAGAGTCTGATTCCCAGTTGTTTGTTTGTTTTCTGTTTCCAAAGGCCAGAATCATTTAAGAATTTTCTTTAGGAAGTGTTAGTTTTACAAACCCAATTTTTACAATTGAAATTCCCATGTCCCAAATCTCTATTCATACAAAACACGTGTTTAAGGAGGAGGTAGAGGAGCAGAGAGTGGAATGGCCTGGGGCCCAGTAGGACCTTAATTTCAATGGATCCATAGTCTAGAAACAGTTTATTTGGCAATGGCATCTGTGGCTTCTCTTATCTTGACTTGGATGAAGTGGATCCATGGTTTAATGCCAGCTATCTTCGCAACAATAAGAATGGAGAGAATTACTGTAAAGAATCCTTTAAAGTTAATTTCTATGCACCTTTGGCTACTTGCCTGACACAGTATTATTAGACTGAACAAGGGGAAACTGATGGTAGACTCTCAGAGGTGAGCTGGCTCTCTTGGATAGATAAAGCCTTTATGGAGGGCTAGAGTGCCTCTAGTGACTTAAGAAATTAATAGTTAGAGAGTTTTGCCAATTGCTGGTCTCTGAGCATAGGAAGCAGTGGGGGAGGTCTCCCAAACAGAATTTCATAGGGTAAATCCCTCTCTATATGGATACAGTGGACTGAAGCAAAGCAAAGGAAGGAGGCCTATCCATCCTTTGATGGTCTCCAATGATTGGTTTGTTGTTTCTTTTAATGTCTTGGGGTTTTGTTTGTTTGTTTGTTTTAAATCTGGCCAGAACTCTGGGGTCTATATGGACAATAGAGTTTTCATTCTATGTCTAAAACCTACCTATTAATTATCAATTAACCCATTGCTAACAGGAGGCCAAATAAGGGGACCAGTACCTGGAGGAACTTCTTAGCTACTATTTGAGCAGTTTCAGTCCAGGTAAGGAACACTTCTACACAACAGGAAAAGGTATCTATAAAATGTAGCAAACACTTTTATCTTCCCCCAGTAAGCTGCATCGTGATGAAGTTGGTATTTTCCAGAGCTTATGGGGGTGTTGGCCTCCCAATTGGACCTCTTCCTACATAAGAGCTTTCTATTTTGAATTCACTTGAGCACAACCTGGGATCTGGCTGAGATATCCTATGCTAGGTAATTCAATCTGTGGATAACATACCTTGGAGTGAGCAACTCAGAAATTTTGTGGACTCCACATGAGTTACCTAACTTGGGCCAAAATCATTTCAGTTGAAGTAACTATTAAAATTCCCATGTACCTGATTTTACCTTTTATCTTGTGAGAGTTGCGCATGAGCACTTATGGGTTGATCTTCAGGCAAGAGGGTATTGAGATTGATAATGGTGTGTTTCTCAAACCAGTCTCAAGGATGAGCCAGAAGTAGAGCTTGGTACTGAGTCACACAGTCATTAGACAGCAAGCATTCTGATACTTTTCAGAGGAGGGTGTTGTGAGTATAAGAGTTTTACTCAATCTGGGTGTGGTGGTGCACGCCTTTAATCCCAGTACTTGGGAGGCAGAGGCAGGTGGATTTCTGAGTTCAAGGCCAGCCTGGTCTACAGAGTGAGTTCCAGGACAGCCAGGGCTATACAGANAAACCCTNTTTNAAAAAANACNAAAAAAAAAAAAAAAAAAAAAGAAAAAAAGAAAAAAGGTTTACTCAGAACTTCTTTGCTTTCTTTTATTAAAGAAAATAGTAGTTGTCACAGTTCTTAGACAGGTGGGGCCATCCTGTGACTACAGGGTCCAATCACTTCAAAGTTATGTCACATGGCCCCAAAGTTTGTATTAAAATCCTTTCATGTGGCTGGGCAGTGGTGGCACACGCCTTTAATCCCATCACTTGAGAGGTAGAAGCAGGCAGATTTCTGAGTTCAAGGCCAGCCTGGTCTACAGAGTGAGTTCCAGGATAGCCAGGGCTACACAGAGAAACTCTGTCTCGAAAACAAACAAAGAACAAACAAAAACAAACAACAAAAATAAAACAAAACAAAACACAAACTCAAAACTCTTTCACATTTTATTTAGACTCAGTCCAAATCCGGGGCTGAGTGCTCTGCTCACCTGTGCTGATATATAAAGCATTTGTTATCACCTCAGACTCTGGCAGGCAGAGGCAGCATTATCCTGCTGTGCCTGTCTCTCAAACTTCAGTCTCTCAAACTTGTCTTTTAGTCTTTGCAGTTGGGATATGAAGGATGGCCTCTGCGACTCTGAGGCTCCTTTTGCCTCTCTTCAGCTGGTAGCCAAAATAGATGGTCTTCTATACAGCTGGGCTTTCTAATCCTGCATTCTGTAGTATAAGATCTGTAACTCTTGCAGCAGTTCCTCAGTGATCCTTTTAAAATGTATTTCCCAGGAAACCTCTGATGGAAGGGCAGAAAGTCTGCATTTAGTGTCTTTAAATCCTGGAGCAACCTGGTCTAGGTTTGTTCCCACTCTGACCTCACACTGAGACTGTCCTTTTATAAAAAAAGATGGGTTGATTTACTCCTGCCAATGGGAGCTAAAGAGCATATCTTTCAGGTCCAAGACAGTGTACATCTGTTTTTGTTTTGTTGTTGTTGTTGTTGTTATTGCTTTTTAAAGATTTATTTTATTTATATGAGTACACTGTAGCTGTCTTCAGACACACCAGAAGAGGGCATCAGATCTTATTACAGAAGGTTGTGAGCCACCATATGGTTGCTGAGAATTGAACTCAGGACCTTTGGAAGAGCAGCCAGTGCCCTTAACCGTTGAGCCATCTCTCCAGCCCCCGTTGCTTTTGTTCTTTTGTTAAGTAATCCATTTCATGAAAATCAGGAGTCTTAGGTTTCTTCACAGGCAGGAAAAGCATATTTCTTGATGACTGGCAGGTCACCAGGATGCCTGACTGTTCAATCCAGGCAATATGAACTACAATTTCCCCTGTTGTTTCCAGGGACAATAGGTATTGTCCTATCTGACTGGAGGTAGAAAAACCGGTTAGTTGAACAATTATAAGATCTTGGTGTTGGTCCAGTCCTGAGGTATTGGTTTCTCCTGACAGAGAGTGAGACAACAAAAATTTCCTGGTTATCTCTAAGTCTGAGTCTCATCAGAAAACGGGACAGTATATCTCAGTCTATCTCAAAGGTCTTGTCCCAATCAGCTCTCTGCTGTTGAATACCCTTTGAGCTACTTCCAACAACTGGGGCCTGGTAATATTTTTATTTTTCTTAACTTTTATAACATTTTTATAATATCTATGGCCAAGTGGGTGACAAAGGAAACCTGTTTTGTAGCTGTCTTTCTAAAAAGTACCACTGAGAATTAGATAAAGTCTCCTTAGTCAGGGTTGTACAGAAAGAGAAGTCCTTTTGTCCAGGCTACATTGTCTGGCAGTGATTCTGCTGCCCAGCCCACGGGCAGTTTTGTTCCTTTTCTTTAGTGCTGTGTTTTTATGGATCATTGATTGAAAGAGTGTCAGCAGTTATAAAAGAGAAAAGGAGTGGAGCTTTGTCTTTTCCTTCAACCTCCGCCCTGAGGAATTTTCCCCTTCCGTGGGGCTGCTTAGAGCAGGAATGACTGGTACAGAGGGATTGCTTACCTGAGGAAATTATTTTCCTCATCCTGCGTGCATTCTGCCTTGAGGACAAGGGGCCCTGAATGAGTCACCTGGCTTCTCCCCTCCTCCACATTGAAACCAACCCTGTGAGGAGGATTCAAGCAACTAAAAAAGCAAGTGCTCCTGCTACAGGAGTGAGACAAATCGAGGATTTTTTTAGGTTTCTCTGGGTGACATGGTGGAGGGGTAAAAAGGATTCAGGTCTCCAACAGGATGGGACACAGGTCTTAAGTCAGAGGTTTCTTACACCAAAGATAGCCACTGGTCAATAGAGGGAAAAAGAACTGACGAAAACACACAGACACAAAAAAGACAACCAAGAAGTGGCTAACACACTTTCATATACCTGAGCAGACAGAAGGATCGAAGGACCTAGTGATATTCATATGGATCCTGCACACTGGATCAGCATCCTTGTCTGATCTCTCCTGTGTGCCCAAACAGAAGGTACCTTAACCAGACTTAACTCTGGAGGTAAAAGACCAGATGACTTTCTAATTTAGAAACCTTAGAGGTATCACACACCTTTCAGGAATTAGACAGCATTTGATCAAACAGAGCCCTGTGGACCTGGAACATCTCAGGCTCTGCTCCTCGTAGAAGTTCCTTGGCAATCACATCCCTCCACGTGGATCTGAGACACACGGTGTCTTGAGGTCTGGTTTCTGAGATTTTTATGGGACCTCCAGAAATGTTGTAGGGATTTCACCAGAGAAAACTGCTTAGACATGGGCTTAAACTAATAGAAAATCTTTATTAGCCAGCCAGCAGCTACATGGGGAATTCAAGATCCCAATGTAGCCCCGAGACTTCCTTAAGATAAGCTTTTAAGCATAAAAACCATGTGCAGATTTGACAGACTTCGTTAACAAGAAAAATCAGCCAGTATTAGAACTACAGAATCTAAGAGGCAAAGTTTGAGACTTTACCAGAACATCACAGACTTTGATGGAATATGCCTTTGCTTTAGTATTGGCAGGTGCTGTCTACTTGCTGAATGTTGCAGCATGAATCATATGATATGGAGTCAGTTGTGCTAATGTCTGGAGGCCTACTAAGGTCTGGAGCCCTGTTATATGGCCAAAAATCTCAAGTACAGCTGCTTTTGAGGAGGAATATGGCCCCTTACTTTAATTACATCTTTATCAGCTTTCTATTTTTGATAGTTTCCTTTTTTGCCTAGGTTTGGCTTTCCTCTATCTTACTTTCCAATCCATGAATGGCACTGAACTTAGAGATTTACCAATCTCTGCCTTCTGAGTTCTGGGATTAAAACTGTGTACCACCATACCTGTATCTAAAATGTTTTTATATTCCTTTTCAAAAATTGGAAGTTTAGCTGGGCAAAGTCTTGCCCTGAGGTCACTACTCCTTTTTGTTCCATTGTGCTTTGGGCTTTTCTTTAAACTCTTTCCTGGTGACCCTTTTCTCTTCAAACTAGATATTTTATATTTTTTCTTGCTCAGTTTATCACCTTTCACTACAAATCTATAAATACTGGCCACCAGTAACCAAACAACACACAAAAAAATACTAGATCGTTCTAAAATGTCCTCTACCAAAGGACATTCCATTTGGCATGTTTAAAGCTGTTTATCCCTTATACTTCAACTTAGCCCCAGGAAGGGTTTTGGGGGGTCAAGGGTAGAAAGCAGCCACATAACCAGAATATCACAAGAACAGGCTCTAGGGCTTGTATTAATATTCTTCTCTGAAACCTCTTGATCTAGGTCCCCAATTTTCACGTCACACTTAGTATCACTGCCTACCCTGCTTTTACTATTATGACCTATTAAGCTGTACTTAAAGCATTCCACTGGTTTTCTTGTGCAAAGTACCAAAGTTCACATTCCTTAAAATAAAATAAGTACTTCAGTCTGTGATACTAACCTCTGTCTCAGATGGGGTTTCTATTACTGTGAAGAAACACCATGACCACAGCAACTCTTATAAAAGACATTTAGTTGGGACTTGATAACAGTGATAGATTTAGTCCATTATCAGTGTAGTGAAAAGCATGGCAGCATGCAGGTAGACGTGGTGCTGAAGAGGTAGCTGAGAGTTCCACATCTAGATAGGTAGGCAGCAGGAAGAGAGAGTGACACTGGGCCTGTCTTGGGCATCTGAAACCTCAAAGCCTATAAGCCTATACCCAGTAAAATACATCTTCCAACAAGGCCACACCTACTCCACCAAAGCCACACCTCCTATGCATCTCTATGAGTCTATATATGGGGACAATTTTTTATACAAACCTATGAGTGTGTATGTGTGTGTATATGTGTGTGTGTGT
>NC_034590.1:31812691-31895680 GCF_900095145.1 Mus pahari | reverse complement strand
CTGGCTGTCCTGGACTCATTCTGTAGACCAGGCTGGCCTTGAACTCATAATTCCACCTGTATCTGCCTCCCAAGTACTGAGATTAAAGGGGTGTGCAATGACCACCTGGCCCTTCTATAGATTCTTGATACTGCATATTAACATATTGAGCCATCTTTCTGAGGAGAGAGAAAGAGAAGAAAGAGAAGAGAGAGAGACCAGGAGAGATCTTATTTTTATATGCAAATTATCTATATTTGGTCACCACATTGTGATAGTATCTTTGCCCAACAGATTGTTTTCTTAACAGAGTTGTTAGCATTATAGCTTCTTAAATAGTCATTTTCTTTTTGTGTTGATAAACTTAAATTTTTTACTCAGGAGTGGTGGCTGATATAGAAAGCTGAATATTCACACCTTTAAATACAAGCAGCAGGCAAAGAGAACAAACTGGAAGCTGCACAGGTTTGTTTTTAAAAAAACTCAACACCCTCTCTTTGTGTTTTTTTCCGGGAAGGCTACACCACTTAAATGTCACTAAATAGAACCATCACTTGGGAGCCAATTATTCAAATAGCAGAATATGTGGGGAACATTTCTCACTTAAACCATCACAGATACTCTCTAGCCAGGCAATCCCATCAAGCAAGTTCCAGAGTTCTTGTATGCTTCAGAGAAGTACCATAACACTTGCTGTTCCATTGATCAAACAGACTGCACACAGACTGCTGACAGACATAGGGCTGGGAAAATGATATCTGCACCAGTTTGTCTTGGTACAGGGCAGAAAGGTACACAGCACTCCAGGGGAGATAATTGTTTACCCATAAGACAAACTTAATCTCATTTTAAAATGGTGTGTGGGGTAGTGGGTATTTTCTTTTGTTTTGTTTTCCAGAGACAGGGTTTCTTTGTGTAGCCCTAACTAACCTGGAACTCACTCTGTTGTCCAACCTGTTCTGGAACTCAGAGATTCATAAAAGCATCTGCCTCTTAAGTACTGAGATTAAAGGCATGAGACACCATTGCCTGGCTAAAAAGAAGTTTGATGATTTTTTTTTCTGTTTGTTTGTTTATTTGTTTTTGACTTAAGAGTTTTTCGGTATAGTAGCCATGGCTTCCTGGAACTCACTCTGTAGATCAGGCTGGACTCAAAGAGATCCATCATACCTGACTTAAAAAAAAATTAAAGAAAAATTTTAAAGGGTCTCGTTATGAAGCACTTGCTCACCTGGAACATACTACATAGGCCAGGATATGCTTTAAGTCACAAAGATCACACTCTGTTCTTAGCACCTAGGATTAACAGCACATACTGCCACACCCAGCCTTGAAGTTAAATCCTTATCATATGCATTATCTAGCATTCATATTTTCTGTAAACCGCTGCCTAGGCTTTAAAATCTTTCAGAGACTCACTAGTCCAGCATTTGGCTTTATGGTAGCACTTTTTTGAGGCATTCAAGGCTTAGTACAATTCTCACTACATTTACCTATGAATGAATCCAGACAAGCAATTTGTCTGCTTTAGCCAGTCTTTTTTTCTGGAGCCTCTCTTAGATTTTATTCCAAGATATTGTCTCCCATATGTCATTTTTTACCATGTTTTCACGTATCTCAAAGAGAAGAGACATACATACTATATATCACTTCTAACTTACTTTCTCCATCTTCACTTATTCTTTGCTTTATGTACAAGGAAAGAAAAAATAGGATGTTCAAAAACAGAAAGTCTAAAGTACAAGGAAAATGATAATAGACATTATTTTGGAGAAAACTAATATCCATTTGCAAGTGGACGTCAGTTACAAATAGCTAGTTGGTGGGAGCCACTGTGTATTTCTCTGTCTAATCACTGGGAACCCATCTGGCATGAACCTGTGTAGTCTTGTGTATATGTTAACCCCAGTTCAGGCTAGGCCCCATACCCAGGAGTAGGTGGAAAACACAAAACATAATTCTGCTACTTTTATGGATGATTGGTCTTATATCATTTTATTTGTACATTTTTTGACTTATTGATCTTTGCTTGGATATTTTGGTTATGATCTTGTTTTTTTTTTCATTTTTTATGATTTACTTGTGTTTGAGAGAGAGATGAACGGCATGAAGTAAGGGAGGTAGGGAGAATCTGGAAGGAATTGGCGGAGGGGAATATAGGATCAGAATATATTGTTAGGAACTAATTTCTTTCAATTAAGAAAAAAATTCCTGGGGTAGTGGTTCAGTGGTTAAAAACAGTGACTGATTTTTCAGAGAACCCAGGTTCACTTTACAGCACCAACATGGATGGCCACAATTGGCCAGTCCTAGAGTCTCTGACACCCTCATATAGCCTCTGGGGACAGGAGGCTTGCCCCTGGTGCACAGGCAAAAACATATAAAGTAATAAAATAAACTGTAGTGTATGTGTATGTGTGTGTGTGTGTGTGTGTGTGTGTGAGAGAGAGAGAGAGAGAGAGAGAGAGAGAGAGAGAGAGAGAGAGACCCTCCCCAAGAAAATGTTATCTTGATAGAAACTCCTTTTGATCTAATGGGAAGATGCTGCAGCAGGTCACCAAAAAGCCCCCTAGGAAGGAGACAAAAGAGCTCCAATCTTTGGATCCTTAAAGTTCCAAACAAAAGTTAAAGAAAAATAGGTCATGAATTTGAAAGAGAGTAGGAAGTACATGGGAGGTCTTGGAATGAGGAAATGGAAGGCTTTATGGTAATTTTCTATTATAATCTCAAAAAAGAACAGAACAAAAAACAAAAAAACAAAAGAAATGCCTCACTGTATTTTTGGGAATCTTTCAATGCTGTAACCACAGCGACCCCTATCATCCAACAAACCTGTGGCTGAAATTGCATGAGAGTGTTGATATCAAAAGTAAGCTTTTAAAAAAATGTTTTGAAAAAGCATTGGAGTTCATGAAAAAAAATAATACAGCAAGATTTTTTAAAAAACATTTCTTTCATAGTTAAAACAACTTAAAATTGATGGGGGTCAGGGTCACACAGCACCCCAATTTCTTCTTCTTTTTGTTTTTGGGTTACAGAAATTGAGGATAAAGCACGTTCTGACAATTGTGCTACCCTTCAGGAATAGAATGATCTCTCCTATGAATAAATGATTCTTTCTAATAGTGTGGGAGCCATGCAGGATCTTGGCTAATTGAAAGGTAGTTGTGAGACAGCTGATGTTTTCCAATTCATCTTCATATATAGTCATTCTGCCTTGTAATATTACTATCCAGGTGGTAAGAATTTACCTGTAATCTTCCTAAATCTTCTAACAAACTCAATTCAAATATTATGCAATTTTGTTGTTTATTTGTTTTTTTTTCCTTCTTTGTTTTTTCTTTTTCTGAGACAAGTTTTCTCTGTGTAAAAGTCCTGACTGTCCTGGAACTCACTTTGTAGGCCAGACTGGAGTCGAACTTACATAGATAAACCTGCCTCACTCAGGCGAGTGATTGCAGGGATTAAAGGTGTAATTTACCACTGCCTGGCTTGTTTTAAGATAGTCTAGCTCTGTTGTCCAGTCTAAACTGGAAAATACTGCTTACTTCATGGGAGGCAACCCTTGAATTCATGGCAATTTTTCTGCCTCATATTTCCTGGGATAAAAGGGACAAACCACTGTTTTTAGCTCAAGATGGCTGCATAAGTTTGCATTCTTATCAGCATGTAGTAACTTTTTAAGTCCATTGTCTCTGCCATACTCAAGTACATTAATTTTCTATTCACCAGGGCCTTTCACGGTTAACAAATCTGTAATGCCAGGACTAGGAAGCACAGTATTATTGAGGCATCCTACTCTACATAGCAAATTCTAAGACAGTGAGAAAGACATAATGAGACTGTCTAAGAAACAAAAAACAACCCTCTAAAACAACAGGAAAGGTTTAATTATAAAGCCCAGGCTTCTAAAGTGCCCTCTCTGTCTGATTCCTAGCACCACATAATTCCTGCAAGGTAAATTCCAACCCAAACAGGACACATCCTGTTTCAAAATCTCCCCATCTTAGGAAAACAAAACAACCTCCTCCTTCACCCCCACCCCAACCCCCTCCACCCTGCCAAAAAAAAAAAAAAGTAAATGAACAAAATCAGGCATGGTGATCCCCTAGATGTAATGAAGGTAGAAGGCTTATTCTGAATTTTAAGCCAGTTAGTGCTACAAAGGAATTTCCAAGCACACCTGGGGTAGATTAAGAACCAGCCTCAGAAAAGCAACAACAAAATTCACCCCCAACAGAGCTGAGCCACATTCCACCATTCTTAGCCCTAGTCTATTGTCTTTCCATTTTTCCATAAGTAGTCTGTCCTTGTGATTTTCATTTGCATTTCCATGGTGACTGACAACAGCATCTAATTTTTTAGTTAATAGATTACTTTTGCTGTTTTCAAAAGTTCACGTTTTTGGTTAAATTTAGAACTGAATGAATCTTCATTGAAGTTGAATATAGGATGTTTGGGAACTGGATGCTAGCTCAGTAAGGGGGAAGGGAAGTAGAGAACTTCAACTCTGTTATAATACCTCATTAACAGTTCTTGCATGCAGTCATTAAGAAAGGGTAAAGGTTTGCTAAACCCATGTAAATTTAGCTTCCTTAGTTTTCTCCTTGCCATTTTGTTTTCCTAATATACAAATGATTGCATATTGAAGTTAATACCACAATAATTCATTTACTAGGCAGACAGGAAATTAATAGGTCAAAAGTAACCAAAACAAATTCTTGTATATGTATCCACAATCTCCAAAATGTTTTTTGAGATATTGTCACAAATTGAACCCAAGCTGGCCTTGAGTATACAAAAATACTGCTTCCTTAGAATAAGCTTCCTGAGAGCTGGAATTACTGGATGGCATTTCTATGAGGTCATATATTTGCTACTAAATAGTGTCTACTTTCCACCCCCCTCCCCAGGCATTACTCACTATTGGTAATAGATTAAATGTAATAAAATTTAGTAAGTCCTGTCTCCAAAACCAACAACAACAACAACAACAACAACAAAAACAGATACAGACGTTTCTCAACTGAATGTATTAAAATTTAATCACACCATGATTTGGAGAATATACCTTTCTCCCCAGTCATATGTCCTAACACAGAGAAAGAAAATACAAGTACTACTATATTAATGTAGAATGTAGAATTAGCAATCAGGATAACTTTCTTCTGTACAGAATTTTAAGCATCTGACAATTTGGCTGGGCTTTATGTTTGATTTTTTTTTTTTGTAAATAATTCTTTTGTGATACACTATGTAACATGATATAGCCTAGAAACTCGTCTTCCTAATATTGGAGATCAAACCTTTTTTCCTTTCCTACATAGTAAAAATCTGTGTATTTTAAATTTATGTTTAGATCAGTGATGCTTGCAACCACTTGGGAACGATTTATTTTTTAAAAAAATTAAATGTATTCAGAAATAGGTAATTATATCCATTAGTCCAGATTGACAGCAATATTTTTTTTTAAATACATGCTCAAATTTCCATAGTAGGAATGCTCAAGCATTCCTTTCGGTAGCTGCCTTTTGGCAGGACATTTCGGTCAGAGGGACATAGACCCCTGCATTGCGGCAAAAATGTGCGCATGTGCAGCCATTGCCTGGGACGCATGCGTAGGGAGCAGCGTGATAAACCTGAGCCATTGCGGCAAGCCTAGCGCAGAGAGGAGCTGGAGCCGGAGATGCCAGACGCTTGGTTCTGAGGAGTGATTTGCAACGCAATGGAGCGAGGAAGGTTAGCTGGGCTTGTGGATTCTAGTAGTGAAAGTGCTCCCTATTTGACCAAAACATTCTAGATTTGGGCTTCTTAAGATTTTTTTTGGCAACCTAGCTACCTTTATTTTTGAGAATTGGTGAGCAATCCTTTGGAGCCGTCAGACAGACTCCTTGGGTGTGTTAGTGCGGCACCCGCGTGTAATGCGTTGCCTTTATTATGATGGTCTGAGGTTGTGACTGGGATCCAGGATGAAGGAGCTGTGTTGCCGCAGCAAGGGGGCTCCAGGATACGGGACCTCTTTTGTCGCGGCCTCTGGACTCCTGGAAGTCAGAGCTGTGTTGCCGCGACTTGTAGGTCCACGGATTTTGGAGCTGTCGGCCTCCAGGTTGCCGGAGCTCTGTTGCCTGCAGCTGGTGGGCTCCCGGGGTGGGAGTGGATGGAAGTTACGTTGTGGCTGCTGGAACAAGTAGATTCCGGGATTTTGTAACTGTTACTTTGCGGCCTGTGGGCTCCAGGATGCAGGAGCTCTGTTGCCGCCGCAGCCTGTGGGCTCCGAGGCTGGGTGGATACTCTGTTGCCCAAGGCTGTGGCTCTGTTGATGCAGCCTGTGGGCTACAGGGCGTGGGAACTCTGTTGTCCCAGTGTCGCAGCCTGTTTTCTCCCGGGTGGGGGTGGAGGTGGGGGTGGTGGTAGCTCGGTTGCCGTAGCACCCAATGGGCTAGAGGGCATGGGAACTGGGCTGCCGCAGCCTGTGTGGTCTGGGGGGATGGGAGTGCTGTCCGGGTTTGGGGGAACTGGAGATGTGTCGCGGTGGCCTGAGGGCTAGAAGCTTGGTCGCCATGGCTAGTGTGCTCAGGGTGGAGGCAACTGGAGTTGTGTTGCCGCGGCCTGTGGGCTATGAGGATGGGGCTCCATTGCCATGGCCTGTGAGCCTAGGGTGGGGGTAGTAGTAGGTCTGTTGCCTCGGCCTGTGTTGCCGCAGCCTCTTAGCTCGTGGTTGGGGGAGCTCTGTTGTCGCCTTTAGGCTGAGGGCGCGGGGGGAGGGGGGCGATCTGGGAGCTCTGTTGCTGCTTCATGTGGCTTTAAGGATATCAGAGCTGTGTAGTGGTGGTATGGCTTCTTTAGTGGAAAGTGAGCGCTAGTGGATGATTTCCTCTGAGACCTCTGTAACCACTTCAAGGTCATGTGGTTGTGCGGCAAGAAGATACTTGCAACTCAAATAAGTGATTGTATGTCCAGGTTGCAGGTGGCTAGAGTGCTTCTGAATCACTGGTTTGGGGCCTTGGAACTCTGACAAGAGTCGATGGAGGTAATTACTGTACAAAGTCTGGTCGAACTGAGGCAGTAGGGTGCCATTTTTAGCCCTGCAGCTCAGTGACAGTAGGCTTCAGGGCACTTCCAGGGTGGGGTCTACAGAGATAGATATATGGAATGTACCAATATTGGAGGGGCGTGGGGAGTTGTGGAGAACCTGAGTGGGATGGCCACACCTCAGTTTAAGGATTTTTCTTGCAATCTTGTTTCTAATTGGATTGTATATTTTGTTCGTATTGTTTCCTTTTGTAAAACTGTTTCCCATTTACAAGATAGGGATGCAAGTCTCAGTGTTCCATTTTCTTGTTGTGTCACTGTCAACCACCCCTCACGGTGTGGGGGTTAGTGTATGAAGTCTATGCAATACTTGCTTTTACCCACTCATTGAGTAGAGGTAATAAGACGATGTCTTTTATTTTATTTTTTCATGGCATGCAGAATTTTATCAAAGTCATCTTGGTATTATCAAGGGGTCTTGTCGCATGTCAAACGCCATTGTGAGGATCTATAAAGATGGCCGCTGCTGCAGAGGTGCTGAAGTGCGCAGGCGCAGCATCGTGTATACAGGGCAGTAGACCCCTCCCCATTATGCTACAAATCTAAGGAGGTAACAGCACTTGTCATTTCTGCGGTGTTGGAATTTCAGCCACACCCTTTCTTAAGGTCCTTGAGAACTGAGCCTACTGAGGACAGGTTCTCTCCCTACAGGAACCTGATGCAGTAGAGGTGAGACCTACCTCTCCCTGCATTGACAAAAGAAGGGCATTCGCAGAGGAATTGTGCAGTATTGTCATCAAGGGGATGACTTCCATTTCCTTAACCTGGTGTTATAGCTGCGTATCTTTAGCCGTCCTTTCCTGCAGTGTCAGAGTTAGGGAAAGGGAAGAAAAAGGAGACTTGTTTGTGCAGGCTCCTTTTCACAGTCTTATTCTTATCTTCCAAGACCTTTGTTAATGGAAGGTGGGGGGGGGTGAGCTAGGAGTTGATTTTTTTTTTCCTGTGACTTCTGGTATTTGGAAGATGGGGTCGGGGAGAAGGAATATAGAGCTTAGAGGTGTGTATGACCTGTTCCTGGATGGCAGAGCAGGTGATTCCCAATTATTTTTTTGGTAGGAGAATAGGTGTGTGAGAATTTAGAACAATATAGCCAGATCAGGACCTATTGGTGATGGTTAAGATAGCATTACCTATCAGGTAGGAAATTTATATTTATATTTTAATGCCTATTTAAAAAATTTTAAACTCTGTAGCAGCTAAAAATATAAGTTGTAAATTCTTAAAGAGAAGACAAATTTAAAAACCAGGATTGTACATGCTTTAGGAATGGATAGTTTTATTGATAAATGACTCTTTTTTTTTTTTTCAATTTTTGAAATAGAAACTACTCTAAATTTGAAAAAATAATGAGCAAAATAATTGCATTTACATTTCTTTATCAGATACGCTTAAAAATTTTAAAACAGGTTTCTGACATAAATCAACTTAATGTCAGACGTGATATGTATCCTACTGTCAGTGGAGCTGGTGATCCACTCCTCTCCCTTCAGTGCTTGGAACAACAGGTGTGGCTCCTGTGTTTCATACTTTCAATATTTTTTCATGATTTTTTTTTATGTGCTTGCTTTTTTTTTTTTAAATCTTGTTTTCTTTCACATTTATGGGCAGGTAGTATTTATGGTTGTCATATTGTAATCTTAAATAATGGTAAATTTTAGAACATAGACTTTGTTTTAGAAGTTTGTCTTTCTGACATGACAGTATTATCTTGTAGCCAAGGTTAACCTTAAACTTGTAATCTTCACACTGCAGTTGCCAGACTTCAAAAACATATCTTTAAAATATTGTATATAATATAATTTAGTCTTTAGTCTCTAGTAACATGGGGTTTCAACTAATCTTTTGGCTCAGCTACTTTAGTGACTTATAAAACTGCTTATTATGGCCCACTATATTTTCTTAGTTGAATCAGATCTCTTTGATTAGGCATTCTCCTTTTCAAGGCCTCTGAATTTTCCATATCTCTGCCTTAAGTAGTGATTTGGTGCTGTGATTACTTTTTGTCACTGTTTTAAGGAAGGGTCTAACTGTAACTCAAGATGCAGTCTCATGAGACAGTTGACTGTTGTGATTATTGCTGTACCAGATACTGAGTTGGAAAATGCTGGGTGTCCTTTCTTCAATTTAGATGAAAATATTTTAATTAAGGGGACTTTATTGTTGTTAAAAGTGTTATTTTACTTGTTCTGTTCATAGAACTTTGTTAAAATGACTGAATTTAGTCGTTTTGAATGTATCTTCACTTTAAAAACTTGCACTTAAAATGTAGTTTTTGAAGTTAATTTGCTACATTTATTACTATACTCATGTTACTTGTCTAAATAATTGTAAGAGAATTTATAAGTGATTCTTTGTTTTCAGGCAAGATTTTGATAATATAGCTGTGTAGCCCAAGCTAGTCTTGAAATAAGTCACCCCATTTCAGTTTACCAAGTCCTATGATTGCTAGTCCTTGGGTTAACAAGTTAGTAGTAACTTTGGGTAGATCTTGCCATAGAGCCACTTATGACTTTCAACTTGCTGTGTGGTACAAGCTGATGATACAATTCATCCTTCAGATTTTACAGGGCAGTTTTGCTGAAAGGGATTTATAAGTGTGTACATGTGTACACACACACACACACACACACACACACAAACACATAAGGACATTTAGGTTATTTTTTTAGAACAGGTTAAGAGTCTATAAACAAAACAACTGTTAACTGGTCGGGTGCTTAATTCATCTAGTTTTACAGATAGGTAGAATTTAGAGAATTGGCATTTGGATTCTGCTTTTGACATTCTTCCATGACTTGTCAAAAACCTTTCATTTGTTTTTTTCTGCATTTGTTTTTCTAATTTCAGTATTATGAATGATTTCTGCAGTTCCTAACATGGCCACCCTGAGGCTCCTACTCTTATTTTCAATTTGACAGAACGGCCATTTTGTGAGGTGTTCCCAGATATTAACATGGTAGTGCATTTTCCCATCCTGTTTATAGCATTTTGCTTAAGCAACCCTATTATTTCTTTGTAAATCCTGAAGACAGCTACATGTACATATGAATATTTTAATTATTAATTTTCTAATTTATTTTTTATGCTTTGTTAGTCTGGTTTATAAATGGATTGTGATCTAAAATTATTTTCCCAAATAGTTTGGAGTGATCTTAGCTTTCTCTTGGTACAGAGGACTGGCACATATTGTATATGTATATATGGGATATGTGTGTGCTACATCCTTATACATATTTTTTGAGATTTATAGTTGGAAATAATATATTTTACTTCATTTCCCGAACTTAATCCAGATTTTTCTCATGTAATGTTCTTCCCTAACTAAATTATGTTTAAATCTCAGGTCCTAATATTTTTCAAATGTTTATTTTACATATATATGTTCTATCTACATGTATACCTGGATGTCAGAAGAAAGCATCAGATTGCAGTATTTATAGGTGCCTGTGAGCCACCATGTGATTCCTGGGAATTGAACTCAGAACCTCTGGAAGAACAGAGAGTGATTATAATTGCTGAGCTATCTCTCCATCTCCAGATTCTAATATATTTTTAATTATAAAATACTCTAATGTTTTAATTGTATCTTATTTTCTGATCACTTCATTGTTTCACACAGGCTTCCTATCTTAGACCTGGCTGGCTTAGAACTTTTACATGTACGACAGACTGGTCTAGAACTTAGAGAGATCTGCCCTTTTTTGCCTTTGTTCCTGCTTTTGACTTTTTTGACTTTTAAGTACTGGAAATAAAGGCACACTTTGTCATAATTTTACCTTTTTTTAGACTATGAATACCTTTCAATATTCACTATGCAAATTAAAAAGATTCTAAGAGAAGCCTTTATTTTTTTCCTTCAAACTTTTATTTTGTTTTTAGTGTGTGGTGGTTGTGGTTTTTTGCTTGTATGGCAGATACAGAAGTAAACATAGTTCTGTGAAGTAGGTGCTCTACATTGCCAGGGGTCCAGGGATCAGTCACAGATTGTCTAGTTTGTCTTCACAGCTGGCAACGTTTTACTTACTGAACCATTTTATCAATCTTACTTATGTTTCAATGTAAGGGTTCATTTAGCCTAGACTGGTCCCAAATTTGCTAGGTAGCCGAGAGTATCCTTAAACTTTTAATTTAGGGTTGTTGTGACCATAAAGCCTGTCTTCATGTCATTGGTGCTGAGATTAAATGTATGTACTACAATCTCTTATTTACACAGAGCTGGGAATGGAGCCCAGAGCTTCCTGATTCCGAGGCAAGAGCTCTTAAGTCATCATGATGCATTTAAATATTTTTTAAATAAATTAATGGCATTTTTTTTCTTTTAATTTCAGGGATCGCTTACACTTGAGAAGAACTACTGAACAGCACGTGCCAGAGGTCGAGGTCCAGGTCAAACGTAGAAGGACAGCCTCACTGAGCAACCAAGAGTATGTGAATTCTGAGTTAAGAACCTAATAACAGAAAAGTATCATACAAATAAGAGATTGCAATGATATTAATTGAATACCTGATATAGAAGATGTAATAAAATAATTGAATCCGTAATTGTATTGTTTGAACAGAAGTCAGCTTTTACCATTTCAGCCATACCTGGTTGAAATGATACCTGTTGCCACCTTAGGAGTGCTAGAATTAAAAGCACACACCAAAAGACCTAGCTATTCAGTATAACATGTGACTTTTGCCTGACATTTCAAATAAAGGAATGTTGCTGCCTTCATCTTTTCCATTTTATTTTTGTGGTGCTTGAATTAAACTCAGAGCATCATACAATTTATAGAAGTATTCTATTTTTATTTTTGCGTGCATAAGGGGTTTTTACCATTAGAATTATATATTCACAGTATGAATTTCTAAGTTATGCTATTTATTTTGAATTCTTATAAATGCATTTTCTGCATTGATGTGAGACATTAATGTACACATTTGATCCTTCCTTATAATAAAGCTTATTATTAGTTTTGAGATGGATAGCCTATGTTGACCTTGATTTTTATCACAAACCAGAGTGTCCCCTTGACTCTTCGACCTTCTCCACATCCCAAGTGCTGGTATTGCTTGTGTGCACTACCATGCCTGGCAATATTTAGATTCATTGAATAGTATGTCTTAGCTAAAATTTTAAAAATATTTCATTAATTTTTTTCAATATGTACATGTACACACATAAATGAATCTTGATCTATAACTTAAGCATAGTTAAAATATTCTGATTACTGATATATAAACTCTTAATTAGTCTAAAAACTATTACATTTCATTCTCCTTTTTTTCCGTTCAGATAATAATCTCAAATTGTTCTCATGTCAGGACTTTTTCATGGCATTCACATTTGTGGTTTTGAGGGTGTATAAGAGAAGAAATGAAGTTTTAGCTCTCAATATACCTTTGCAACCTTTACATTGGTACATCTGTATATTGACTATAGAATGCAGAATATGAGTGCTATAACAATAGTTTTTNTTTTTTTNTTTTTTTTTTTTTTTTANTTTTTTGAGTAAGGGTTTCTCTGTGTAGTACTGGCTGTCCTGAAACTCAGAGATCTACCTGCCACTGCCTCTCAACTGCAAGGGTTAAAGGTGTGTGCCACCACTGACAGACTAGTTATTTCTTATTAGACTACTTGACATTTGTTTTTGCATTCGGGAGCAGATACTGCAGATATTTATTACTGTTTGTTTCACATCCTTTATACTAAAGGACTTTTTCCCCAAAAATTTTAGACAATAGGCAACATAGCAGTAAAATATTTTAATATACTAAAGGTAATTTAAAGATAATTATTATCTTAAAGGTAATTATTTATCTTTAAATTATTATATATATATATATATATATATATATATATATATATATATATCCTTCCAAAGTGATCGGCAAAATACAGTGCAATTAAAAACCATGATTAAAATGATTTTTTTTTGAGACAGGGTCTCACCATGTAGCTCTGTCTTTCCTGGAACTTACTATATAGACCAGGCTGGACTCAAACTCACTGATAGCCTCCTGCTTCTAGGATAAAAGATGAGTACCACTATACCTGGCTAAAATCGCTTTCTTAAAATAGGAGAACATGAGAAAATATTGACTCTTACAAGTTGTTTATAGTGTGTAAACTTTCTTTTTCTTTTTTTTTTCCTTGAGACAGGGTTTCTCTGTATAGCCCTGGCTGTCCTGGAACTCACTTTGTAGACTGGGGTGGCCTCGACCTCAGAAATCCGCCTCCCTATGCCTCCTGAGTGCTGGGATTAAAAGCATGCGCCACCACGCCCGGTGTGTGTAAACTTTCAACAACCATCTTGCTAATAAAGAAGGATCCCTTGGGTTATCCTGTTTTGAGGAGTGGGGTATTAGATGGGCCTTGAACTGGAAATCACAGCACTTTTGCCTTAGGTTCTTCAGAAACATAGATTATGTGCTACTAGAATATAAATCTCTTGGTATTTGTTTATTTCTTCTGATTTTGTTTCCTGTTTCTCAGGTTTTACCAAGTAGCTCTGGTGGTCTTACAATTCACTCTGTACACCAGATTGACTTCAAATTTATAGTAATCCAATTGTCACTGCCTTCTGAGTACTTACATTATAGTTAGGCAACAGGAACTGCCTCTTGTATTTTGCTAAATTTTTTTTTATAGAGCAATAATATACATGACTCAATAAAATGTCTACATTTATTGCAATGCACTTAGCTTTTTTTAGGTGACAAATATATGGGCATATATATTTTTAAAGATTTATTTATTATTATATATAAGTATACTGCAGCTGACTTCAGACACACCAGAAGAGGGTGTTAGATCTCATTTCAGGTAGTTGTGAGCCACCATGTGGTTGCTGGGATTTGAACTCAGGACCTTCAGAAAAGCTGTCAGTACTCTTACTGAGCCATCTCACCAGCCCATGGGCATATTTTTTTAAAGGTTTATTTTTATCATATATGTATGTCAGCACAACGTATGTACCTTGTATCCAAGGCCAGAAGAGGACATTTGGGTCTTCTGGGACTGGAGTTAACATTTTCAAGGTTTTGAACTACCATGTGGATATTAGGACTTGAAGATTCTTCCTAAGAGCAACAATTGTTCTTAACTGTTAAAGCATCTGTCTAACTTATTATTATTTTAATCTGTGTGTTTGTGATTGTGGGTGTGGTGTGCGGTTGTGGGTGTGTGCTTGTATGTGTATGCAGACACTTTGAAAAAATGTTATTGAACTGGATTGATGGCTCAGTGGTTAAGAGTACTGACTGTTCTTTCAAGGAAAGGTCCAGAGTTCAATTCACAACAACCACATGGTGGCTCACAACCATCTGTAACAGGAGCTGATGCCCTCTTCTCTTGTATCTTAAGAGTTTCTAGATGAGGACTCTTGGCTTCTTAGTTACTAGGATACATTCCCATACTGAACAAATATCTAGTAGTTGTTTATCCATTTTTGTTGGCAGAAATCCCTGTTTAATTGTTTAGTTTTATGTTTGTACCTAAATGACAATATTTTAAACTATGTTAGACTTTTTAAAGGAGGCTCTTTTAGAGCAAAGGTTTATATTTTCCTATTTATTGCTATCTACATAGACAGATACCTTCTGTCACTTAAAAATATTGTACTCTTTTTGTAGGTGTCACTTGTACCCACGACGTTCTCAGCAACAGCAAGTTCCTGTGGTGGATTTCCAGGCAGAACTAAGACAGGCATTCTTAGCTGAGACACCAAGAGGTGGTTAAAGCAGTATTGCAACTTCAAGGTGGTGGAATTCAAGGAGAACAGGTTAGAATTAATTCCAAAATGACAAAAGTAAAAAGAAATAATAAGGTATCTAGGGTTTAATTGATATAATTACTTTTTTAAAAAGGTGTATATTATATATATTATATATATAATATATATAACCCAGATTGAGGCACACAGATTTTCTAAAATGCACTTATTAAATAACACTGAAACCAGTATAACTATGATCTTAATGTATATTCCCTGACATGTCGTGTTTCCATATACTACTTTAGAATGCATTAAGGAAATTTTATTTTCTTTTTCATTCTTTTTTTCTACTTTACAAAAAATGCACTCAATTATTAGTGAATTTATAGAACCCACTCTTGTGAGATTTTCCTGCTAATACTTTACATAGTATTATATTAGCTTTTATTACTTTCAAGAAAGTGTTATATTTATGAATATACTGAATTATTTTAATTTATGATTCAGTAGGCATAGAATTCTACAGAAAGTATTACACCATAATTATTTTGAATCAGCATATCATATAATAAAAGTATCATCTATAATGTTATTATAATACTTACTGATTTATATTTACTTTATTTAGATTCTATTTTACAATGTAGTGCTTTGATTTTTTTTTTGCAGGTCATTTTCTTTTAGGCCAATTAATTTATTTAATTTATAAATATTATGCTGGTGCTTTACGTGTATGTCTGTCCTCCATGGGCATACAGTACTCACAGAGTACAAGGCTTTCTTGGACATGGTGTAAAGTGATGTTGACAGATGACTCATTTATAAATGCTGTGCTAGAGGATGGCCTTGTCAGGCTTCAGTCAGGCATCAATGGGAGGAGAGGCCCTTGGTCCTATGAAGGCTTGATAGATGCCCCAGTGTAGGGGAATCGAGGGTACAGAGGTGGGAGTAGATGGGAGGAGTTGAGGAACACCCTCATAGAGGCACAGAGAGGGAAGATGGGATAGAAGGTTTCTGGGAGGGGGTGGGGAAATGGGAAAGGGGATAACACTTGGCATGTAAATAAAAAATGTAAAGAGGAAAAAAAAGACATAAGTATACTTAAGAGGAAACAGAAATAAATAAACAAACAGACAAATAAATAAATAAATAAATAAATAAATAAATATTGTGCTGCTGCTATAGGTATCATTTGTACCCAAGATGTTCTCAGCAGCAGGAGCCTGGCAGTTTGAATTTATGTAGTGAGTTATAAACCACTCCAAAATGAAACTTTTGTTTCACACTTTGGCCAAGAAAGCCTGGATTTCTTATATTTCTGTTTCTATCACTTAACTGTTGAAATTATATGTCTGTACTACTATATGTGTATACATACTAGAGTTATTTTTTAAAGGTTTAATGTATTTATTCAGGCAAGATCTCATTATTTGATCTTGGCTGACCTATAATTTAATTTAAGGAGGGAGCCTCATAAGCCCACCACATCCATGTTGGAGTGTTGATTGGCTAAGTTTTGTGCAGGCACCGATACGTGCTTACTGTGATGGTTCATAAGTATAATAATTTTGCAATATCAAGATGACAATATTCCCAGAAGTCCACTGATGTCTGGTTTATAATTTTTCTATCCATTCTGTGATGGGTTCTTAGACTTGGGTGGTAGTGCTGTGATATAATTTATGACTGAGCCCTCCACTTCACTTATTTTCTGCACTTTGTTCAATTGCAAGTCTATAAAGCACCATCCATTGTACAGAGACTCTTCTGATAAGAGGTGAGGCATGAACTAATATATGGGTATAAAGTATTTAGAGAGGAGTTATTTTATGCTATACCAGTTTAGCAATAATAGCTGTAGCTTCACCTATAGTGCCTGTATTCTCAGCTGTTTTGCGTGCATTAACTTCATCTATTTTATTACTTTAAAAAATAAACATTATGTATTTTTACAGGAATCTACAGCAGTCCGAGAAGGTATCACAATTTCCTGGAACCAGAGGTGTAGACAATGTTTTAAGAGAACTTGTGTTTTAAGAGAACTGAACTAGGGTCCTGTGCAAAAGCATAGTAGCATCTCATAAACAGAGAGCCAATTATCTTCCTGTTTTTAAAACTGTATCAATTAAGCTAGGCATGGTCGCTCCTGCCTTTAATTTCACCAATCAGGAGGCAAAGGCAAGTAGACCTATGTTCCAGGTCAGCCAGCCTAAACTATGAGTTTCAGGCTAGTCAGTGCTATGTAGAGAGACTCTGTGTCACGAAGCTAATAAAAGAATTACCCAATTAAAAATATACAACTAAATTAGAGACCTGTTGACTACTTCCATATTATCCATGAAATCCTTGTACCAGTGGTCATATCCTAACAGACATATTGTTATTGTAGCTCACAGGATTCACAACAGAATAGGAATGAATTTTCTTCAGGGTCCTGTATAGTACCTTTTGACACTGAAAACTAGCCAGCAGTTAGGAAGCTTTTGGCACAATCCAGTTCGATATTTCTGCTCTCTGCAAATAAATTATGTAGTTATCTTAAGTAATGGGGGCTTGTTATCAGGTTTTGGTTGGAAATGTAAAACAATTACATTAATATTATACAGAGGAGGAGATAGTCAGCACCACACTGAAACAACTCAAGGGAGGCATTTCATACCCGACAGTGCTTTGTTTGATACATTATGGGTTTGGTACATCTTCAAACCCATGTAACTCAAAATGAATGTTTTATTTCACACACACACACACACACACACACACACACACACACGTACTTGGAAAGTTTGATTGATCATATTTCTTAAAGGACCAGAAACAGGTCCTTTAAGACTATTGAATCATCACTTCAGACCATTTATTTTATTGATTTCAGTTATCCAGAGAGTTTTAATATATTCTAGACAGTTTTCTGTCAGATAAAACAATCAAAGGTATTTTGCAATTCTGAGAGCTGTCTATGTATTCTACTAATTGTCCTTTTCTGTACAGAAACTATTTAGTTTTTTGAGATGGCAGTTTTGATTGTTGAATTTGTTTTCTGCATTATCAGAGTACTACTTACGTTTTACAATTATTTGCAGTTTGATCTGTTTCCCTATGAATTTCATTTTCTTTATAGCTGAAAAAAATCAGCAATTAGCATTGTTAAACAAATGAGTATAGGATACAGTGTACACATATATGTCCTAGAGTGGAATAGCAGGATCAGTAAGGTTTATATACTTGATTAGAGACTTAAAAGGAAATACAATCCTGTTTGGCACATCTTCTGTAGTTTGCACTCTGACAGCACTGAGTAACCCTTCCCTACACATTCTTTTTCTGTGTTTTCTCTTAGCAGTTGTTACAGGAGCATAATGAAATCCAAAATGGTTTTAATTTTCATTTTTCTGATAGATATCCCCACCTTTTTATTTATTATGTATATATTATATATGTATGTGTTCTGCCTGCATGTATGCATACAGGCCAGAGGAGGGCAAAAGATTTCATAGATGCTTGTGAGCTACCATTTGATTGCTGGGAATTGAACTCGGCACCTATAGAAGAACAGCCAGGGCTGTTAACTTAAGACCAATCTTGCCAGGCCTGCTAAACACTTTTAAAGACTTTTAAAGATATTTCTGTTTCTTTTGAGAACTCTGTTAATATTTAAAGCCTATTAATAACTGGGTTCTCTCTTTTTAAATGTACATGAGTGTTTTTACCTGCATGTTTGTATACATACTGTGTGCATTTAGTGCCTATGAATTACTCATGCTGAATAAGAATGAAGATAGTAGGCAACCCCGTTGTGGTTCTCATTTATTGGGGTTGTTTTGAGATTTTTCTCTATTTAGGATAGCTTTCATTGTCAAATTGTTATAGCCATTGTTTTGTGAAAGTTTGTTCCTTACAATACTTTTATATATATTCATGCAGTGATGTTGGATTTTCTACATATTTTAAGATGGTCATGTGACTTCTATCTCTACATATGAGATTTATAGTTTTATTGATATGGTTATGTTGAACCAAACCTATAGCTTTATGATAAAGCCAGCTTGATTGCATTGGATTATGTTTTTGATGTGTGTTTTTATGTGATTTGCAGGTATATGGTTCACATGTTTATTATGGATTTTGGTCTGTTCATTTTTTATTTGTGTGTCTATACATGGCTTTGATAATAGAGTAATAATAACTTCACAGAAGGGGTTCAAATTGTGCGTTGTATTTTTTTTTTTTTGATAATTTGAGTTTGCTGTCACACCTGCCCAATTATTATTTATATTGGCTTCTAGTCATCCTAATTCAGGCCTTATATTTGGGAGCAGGTACTTTCCAAGTTGAGCCATTCTAACCCTTATATCCTGTGGTTAACAGTCTCTCTCTCTCTCTCTCTCTCTCTCTCTCTCTCTCTCTCTCTCTCTCTCTCTCTCTCTCTCTCTCTCTCATTATTTGTATACCCCTGGTTCTTTTAGAATAGAATTTAACACCAGCCTTAAATTCAGGTTAGACTGCCTCCTGAGTGCTAGGAATAAAGTGTGTGCCACCTCTGTCCAGCTAATAATTTTTAATACATTTTTGGAACAGAGACATTCATTTATACACACATCATTATCCATGAGTTTGATTTCACTTGGGTTAACATTGGCAGTTTCTTTTAAAGATTTATTTATTATATATATGCAAATACACTGTAGCTGTCTTCAGACACTCCAGAGGAAGCATCAGATGTCGTTACGGATGGTGGTGAGCCACCATGTAGTTGCTGGGATTTGAACTCTGGACCTTCAGAAGAGCAGTCAGTGCTTTTAACCACTGAGCCATCTCTCCAGCCCAACATTGGCAGTTCTTTTTTTTAAGATTTATTTATTTATTATATGTAAGTACACTGTAGTTGTCTTCAGACACTCCAGAAGAGGGCATCAGATCTTGTTACAGATGGTTGTGAGCCACCATGTGGTTGCTGGGATTTGAACTCCAGACCTTCGGAAGAGCAGTCAGGTGCTCTTACCCACTGAGCCATCTCACCAGCCCCAACATTGGCAGTTCTAAACATTGTGGCTGATTAATGATCATGCTGAGCTTGAAGATGCTTTCCACTAATGCCAGCACAAAGAAGGCAGAGGCAGTCAGATCTCTGTGAAGCCAGCTAGGTTTAATTCTTTGAGTTTCAGAACAGCCAGGGCTATATAGAAAATCGCTATCTCAAAAACAAAACAAAACGCCAAAGAAAGATGTCACATTGAAGGACAGCTTGCTAGCCTTTGTGAAATATGTCTCAAAACAGAGATTTGTTAGTTAAGTTGCTAGTGATACTTGAAGATAAGAAAGAAAAGGCTATAAGAAGAATTAAGAGTATTCATCCTAGACTGAGAGCTACTTGAACTTCAGAGTAAGAAAAGTAGTTTTGGGAGTTTGACATAGCTGTGCATATAGTAGCAAATGCCTTTGATCCTAGCAATTCAGTGACAGGCAGATTTCTTTTTTCTTATTTGTTTGTTTCGAGACAGGACTTATCTATGTAACCTTGGCTACCCTGGAACTTGCTCTGTAGACCAGGGTTGTGTTGAACTCATAGAGATCCTTCCACCTCTGCCTCCTGAGTGTTTAGATTAAAGGCGTTCGCCACCATTTTCCTGGTAAAATGTAACAGATTTTAAATTTTATACATATATTTATTTAATGTGAAGATGGTCAGTATAAATGTTCTCCTTCCAAGAAAGAGGATCTAATTTTATAATTGGATAATTTTATACATACAAATATTCTACAAATTCCCCAAAATATAATATGAAACATTATGGTCTTAAACATTTGTTTTGATACATTTAACTATCTAGCAGCTTTTCTGTTTGTTTCGTTTGGAGATATCTAGACATTTTCCTATGTACTCCAGGCTAGCATTGAGTTCTAGGCATCGTTCTATCCTGCCTTACCTCTCCCAAGTTCTCATAGGCATTTAACCATATAAGTTTTTGATGTGGTGGTTATGTTTTGGTGCTTTGGGTTTTTGTTTTTTGTTTTTGTTTTTGTTTTTTGGTACAAAGGGAAAATTTTTATGCTTTAACATGCAATCAGTCAATAAGAATGGACTATATTCTTAGGCTTTTATTGTGTTTTACATTTTTTTTGAGACAGGGTTTCTCTGTGTAGCCCTAGCTATCCTGGAACTCACTCTGTAGACCAGGCAGGCCTCGACTTCAGAAATTCGCCTGCCTCTGCCTCCCAAGTGCTGGGATTAAAGGCATGTGCCAACACGCCCAGCTATTTTTTTAATACTTAAAAATTTCTCAAACTTTCTGTAAGACTGTTCCTGTCATAAAGCCACTGAATTCTTCCTCAGCATTATGTATGCTTTATTGTAACTATATGTCCGTTTATAGCTTCTGTAATTTGAGCTGTTCAATGACACACTCATTGATTGGTGGAGGAAGATTATCCATCGTGACTTTAAGAGGGGCCAAAAGTAGACATAATGATAAATTTTGGGAACTGAAAAATGTGGGTTTTTTTAAAAATATATATAGTGTTTTAATAATATTTTAATATTATTAAAATAAATATTTAATGTGAAGATGGTCAGTATAAGTGTTCTTCTTCCAAGAAAGAGGATCTAATTTTATAAGCACTTGTATAAAAACCTGGTAATAATGTTTTGAGATGTCTCAGTGGATTCTGTAGAAGACTCCCTTTCTAGCATTCACATGGAGGCTCACAACTAGATATAACTTGAATTCTAAGGAATTTGATACCTTTTTTTTAACCTTGAGCACCAAGAACATGCATAATATGAAGATATGTGTGCAGACAAAAACACATAAAATTAGGAGACATCTGTAAACCAATGCTGAGGGGCCAGAGAGGTGCATTTCTCAAGCTTAAAATATATACTCTGATCACATGTTAGTCACAAGGGAAGCTGGCACTGCTGTCTGACCTGTAGATGCACCCAGAGACACACCCAGAAGCCCTCCCAATACTGGTGGCAGTGAGTCTCATAGATCTGTTGGGTAATAGTAGTGTTAAGATGGAGGACTGGAACAGTTCATTGTTGGACATGAGAGAGAGCATGGATATTTAGGAAGTTATATTGTTTGAAAATTGCTGATTTTTAAGCCATGGATTGAGGTATAAATGTATGTTTTCTTCTGCAGGACCCATCCACTGTTTGTGAAACTTTGGTCAAGCTTACCCTGTTTGTTAATAGCCTGCATCCAAACCTTTATTTATAGCCCTTCCCCAAGTATTAAGGATCTTGAGATTTTAGTGTTAACAACAGCTATTGTGGAACAGCAATCATGGTAAGTTGTACATTTAATTAAGCAAAGGGTTGGATAGCTAATTTAATGACTCCACATCATAGTTTCTCAATGTATGGAGTTTTTTATTTTGGTAAAAGAATTGAAATAAGGATTCATCTATAGAGAAGGATGCTTATTCCACTGCTTAGCCATCAAGAGATGACCTATGATTACCCTGTATAGGGTGGTTAAAAGCTTTGGAAAGAGTACCAAGGAATGCATGCATTATGTAATATTTATTCAATGACCAAATCTTTTAAGCGACCAACCTGTAGATAGATGACTCTTAGATCAAATTGCACATCACAAGCACAGACCATTGGGAAAGAACAGCTTTTAATTAACAGAAATACAGTTGGATAAAGAGAGATTGTCCTATAGACTACTGAGATTCTGAAAGTCAAGGGCACATATTTATAAAGAAGAAGATGCTACTCTCAGATTTAAGTATTGTGACTCATGCCTAAAACCAGCATTTTGGCTTTGGAGGCAGGAAGAATAGGGGCTCATGGTCCTCATGTGTGTATGAAGTCCAATATCAGTCTTGTAACCCTGATCCTATTAAATTTTCTTTAATAATAGTGATGTGGTTCTGATGGATCTGGGTGCCTTTTGGGGTGCCAATGGATCATTGTAAGTTCATTGAGCTAGTATTCATAGTTATTTGTTGAGGTAATTTTTTATGTTTATAAAATAATTCACAGGACGAGGTGCTCTGTTAGAAGTTCATGTAATCTTCTAGAAGGAAATAGCAACTCTGTGGGGTAACTAGGTTGAAAGGTTTCCAGTTTAGGAGTAAATTCTATTAATCTTTCTAGATAAGATAATACTTTTAAGTTTCTGAGTAGTGTAGAGATATTTATAGTGATCCTAATTCAATTTTTATATTTCAGTAATTGGAAAACATTGGGTAAAAACTATTGAAGAAACATGGTTATAAATGTAGGTAATGAATAAGCTAATGTTAGAAAACTGGGCTACTGATAGACTTAACATTGATGATCTCCTTTAATTGGCAGACAGTGGGTAAGAGTAGCAAGATGCTGCAGCACATTGACTATAGAATGAGATGTATCCTGCAAGATGGGAGAATCTTCATTGGCACCTTTAAGGCTTTTGACAAGCATATGAATTTGATCCTCTGTGATTGTGATGAGTTCAGGAAGATCAAGTAAGTCTGTTTGGGGTCATGGATGTGGGAGGTAAGAAGGCGATGGAGGGAAGTTTTGAGCTAAAGCAATATACCTTAGAGTGACTGTAGTGAATATAGACACTTTAATGTGTCAGTTTTGCTATCTTACCTATTAGCCCTTTTTCAGGCTCCTGTCCAATCCTTATATTGCATCATAGCCATTGCATGCATATCATGCTGGCAAAAACAAACTTGATGTCAACATTATTTGGTTATAGTTTTTAATAGATTTATCATTTTATTTTAATTCTGGCTTCAATTATGACTACTTAAATAGGTCGTGTCATGCAATCAGAATCTAAATTGTGCAAAAGAACATAATTTTGCATAGTTTTATAATCAAGTATTAACAGGAAACCAATTTTACAATTTTTACATGACTAAGTCCTCAACTGGCAAATAAACCATTGTTTGAGAAATGTTTCATTGAGTTTTAAAGTAAATCTTTGATAAGAATTACAAAATGTTTTCACCAATGTTTATTTTGTTCTGATTTATAGGCCAAAGAATGCAAAACAGCCAGAACGTGAAGAAAAACGGGTTTTGGGTCTGGTCTTGCTAAGAGGGGAGAACTTGGTTTCCATGACTGTGGAGGGTCCACCTCCTAAAGATGTAAGAAAGCTGTAGAACAGGACATGCATGCTTTTGACTTTCATTTTTAATTTATATACAAAATGTTGACCTATAATGTGGAGGACATTTTGTTATTTGAATGTATACAGTAGAGGAACACTAAAATATACCTAGTACTTAAAACCAGTATATGGTTCATCTGTAGCCTTAGGAATTAAGGATTTATTTATGCTCCCACCTATGTACCTATATACTGGATACTTGCTAAGTTATGGTAAGGAATTGACTTCTTTTTATTCCTTAGGGTTACTCTGTTTTCACAAGTTTTGTGGGACAACTGTCAATAATTGTCAAACACATAATATGTTTTGTCCAGTCACTGGAAAAACTGGACACCCACTCATATTTGCATATATCTTTATGGAAAATCACTAAAGTTTAGCCTTGAGCTTGTATACTTTACTTTTTCTAGTGTAGTAAGAAAGGGCATGCATTTTGATTTGAACAAAGCAATGCTTGTACTCTGATAGCAACAGGCTACTTTTATTAGAAGGTAAAGTGAATAAAATATCTATAAAGACAGAAGTCTAAATGAATGTTTATTGGGAAGAAATTGTTCAGGATTTGCCCTGTTTATGTTTATGCAGGATTATAAAGTCTCAGTGTATATATTCAAAATATGAAGGGTGCAGAAGAGTATTTGTTGTATTACACCATCACTTTCATTTGTATATAAAGTGATTGGAGATAGATGTTTTGTAAAAATTAGTTACAGAATTTGTCTTTCAATAAATGAAGTTTTGAACAAACTTAACCTGCTATGTAAGCTATACATTTTTGTTTTAGACTGGCATTGCTCGTGTGCCTCTTGCTGGCGCTGCAGGTGGCCCTGGGGTTGGAAGAGCAGCTGGCAGAGGAGTACCAGCGGGTGTACCTATTCCCCAAGCTCCTGCTGGATTAGCAGGCCCTGTCAGAGGTGTTGGAGGCCCATCCCAGCAGGTGTGAATCACAAAAAACATTTTCAATTAATGAGAAAATATAAGTAGAACCTGAGAATGATGAAATGTGGAAATATGAAGCTATGTCTATACTATTTAAGTTGTATATGTTCTGAAAAGATCTGATACTCAACTGTAGAAGGAAGGGACTTATAATTGCTAGCTTTAAAAAAAAACTTTGATTTTATGTAATTAAAGATTCAATTATATATGCCAGATTGAAAAAAATCACAAGCTTAGAAAATGTTAATATGCTAAGATTTAAAAACATGAAAGTAAAGCTAGATGTAGTGCATGCCTTTGCTGTCAGCATTCTGAAGACTGAGGCAGTTACATCTCAAGGGATCAATAATAACTGGGAATGCTGGATGGAGAGACCATTGACCCAAAGAAAGAACAAACAACAGAAGAAACAACCTACCAGCAAACAAACCCACAAACAAAACAAAAGTTCCAGACTGTTGGCTCAGCAGCTCAGAAGGAGTATTTGCTTATTATACATAAACCCCTGGATTTATTCTCTGTTAACTTAAAAGAAATAGAGTAAGATAAATGAGACACAACAACTAAATTTGTAGTAGAACATATTTAGTATTAATACTCTTGGAAAAAAAGACTTATCACTCACCTTTTGTCTTCTTGGCATAACTTCACAGGTCATGACCCCACAGGGAAGAGGCACTGTTGCAGCTGCTGCTGTTGCTGCTACTGCTAGCATTGCAGGAGCCCCAACCCAGTACCCACCAGGACGGGGAACTCCACCTCCACCTGTAGGCAGAGCAACCCCACCTCCAGGTAAGGGTTTTGTGATGAATAGAGATTTGGCTTCTGATTCTATAACTTTGAAGAAGTACCATCTTAAGTACTCTGATGGAGGATAAGGGATCATCTCACTGTCTAGCTAAGAATTTAGGAACTATTGAGTTTCAGGACTACTTTTAATTTCTTATCAATTGAAATAGATGTGTTTTTTGTTTTTGTTTTTTGGAGACAGGTTTTCTGTGTAGCCCTGACTCTCTAGGAACTCTGTATATTCAAGGCTTGACTTTAAACCCATGGAAATCTGTCTGCCTCTAGCACCTGAATGCTGGGACTAAAGGTGTGCGCCACCACTGCCTGGAGAAAACAGTGTTCTTTCTAAATATATGCTGATGAAGGTTTTTCCTATTTCTCCATTCACCTAAGTTGACACACTTTTTACTCTCAGTTAGAATGCAAAACAGATTTGGCCAAAACGAATATGAAACAGCCAAAGTATCCCTCCCCGCAATAAAAGCCCCATAAAACAAGTGCTAAGACACATTCCTCTAACACATAGGAAACCCATTAAAAATAAAACAGTAAATGTAGTAGTTAAGCAAAAGATAAAAAGTAGTAGGAGTTCAGACAAAGGATTGTGAGACAAACTCCAAATTTACTATAGAGATAGTATTGTTTGCCATCAACAGATAGGCATGGGCTTCTCTTTAAGTGTGTTGATATATCCATCGAGACTTTTTCTTTGCAAGTGGTTACCAACTAGAGATAACTTAATGGGTAGGTTGGGAGCTTATTTTCACTTCCACTTTTCGTACAGTGACCCAGTGTTACTTAGACAAGTGCAAGCTTGGTAAAATACTACATGTTCATCAGTCTTCTTGCTAGAAAGACCTCTTTCCATGGTGTCATCCATCCTTACTGACTCTTAAAATATCTTTCCTTCTCTTCAGTAGGGTTCCTGGGACTTAGTTCAGGGATTTGAAGGAGGCCCAGTATTCCAAGGTCTCTGTGCACATTTTCTGCATGTGGGTCTCTGTATTCGTTTCCATCTATTAGAGGAAGCATCTCTAATTGCTTGACAAATCACTGATCTAACAATATGGCAGAATGTCATTAGTACTACATTCCTTTAGCAGAGCCAATAATATTTTTTTGTCCCTGAGGTTTGTGGCCAATCTAGTCTCAGATTCCTGGCCATCTAAGGAGCTGTCTGTGATTAGTTTCATCTCAAGGAGAGGAACTTAAACCAAGTCAGATAACACTTACTCCCACAAGCTTTGTCACTATCATAGCAGTTCCTTTTTCAGCCATGTCACGTTTTTAGATCATTTGGTTGATGATTGGTTGACATTTGTAAATGAAAGGTTTTGGTTATTTGTTATTAATGTGGCACTCAGGTTTTATAGTATAAGAAACTTCATTTCTCATTCCCATTATTGGCTCATTTCTTTAACCACTGTTTTGTTCTAAATTGTAACAGCTTTACTGAGGTGACATGAAGTATTTACTTACTTTTGTCAAATTTTCAGGCATTATGGCTCCTCCACCTGGTATGAGACCACCCATGGGTCCACCCATTGGGCTTCCCCCTGCTCGAGGGACACCTATAGGCATGCCCCCTCCAGGAATGAGACCCCCTCCACCAGGAATTAGAGGTTAGTGGTTATGTTAGGACATCCAGGTCCTTCAGTATTTATATACTCTTAATAACATTAATGGATTTTTTTTTTAATTTTTCCTTTCTAGGCCCACCTCCCCCAGGAATGCGTCCACCAAGACCCTAAGATACAGTTGATAAATCTCAGCCCTTCTCTTCCCCTACAGTGCTTCTTGTGAAATTGTGTACCTGCAAGCTTTTTGACCCCTCTTACTGCATTAACTATAGATAATAAATACATAGAGCAATTCAATTGGGGTTTTTCTTTGTCTGCTGATTTTGTTAGAGTGAAACAAAATGTGTTTCAGTGGTGAAATTATTGTTAAAGATTACTATATTAAAGATATGAAGTTTGCTCAAACAAGTTTCTTAGAATCAGATGGTTGAAATATTTTCCTGATTTCTGACATTCACTCCAAGCATTGGTTCAAAACCTTACAGATAAGGAAAATCAAAATCCATTTGCTAAGATTTACAAGGAATTCCAGTCAATTAAATATGTTTCGCTTAAAGGTGTGTGGAGATATTTAATCAGATGTTTAAATTCACATTATTTATGGCACTAGTATGCCATTATTGCTCATGAATTAAAACATGGAATGCAAGGTATTTTCCTATCCCCCAAACATGCTCTATTGCTTAGCAGTCTATAATTATGTTTACAAAAATACATACATCTATATATACACACATATACATGCATTCCATGCATGCACACGCGTGCATACATATAGATATTTACCATGTACTGGGTCCATTTTGGTTTTAGTTTATACATTTGTTTAGGTTTATTACTTGATATTAAATAA
The DNA here is from genome assembly GCF_900095145.1 of Mus pahari. NCBI lineage: Eukaryota > Metazoa > Chordata > Mammalia > Rodentia > Muridae > Mus > Mus pahari. Next base: position 31,867,629 of record NC_034590.1, on the reverse strand, counting down.
ATTATAAAATGTTTTTCCTGAAGAAGACTCATTCTCAGAAGTCAATAGTTCATCTGTGTGGGGCCTTATGAAATTTTCAGTATCCAAGTCAGTATGTCTGCTGATGGTATTGCGCAGCTTCTTTCATGTCTAGGAATTGCTAATTAACCCTCCCTCCCATATTCTGGGGCTTGGTAAACAGGAGGCTCTGATATTTGGATGTGAGTGATGACTACAAATTTGAAGAAAATCTGATTTTATTCTTGAACTAAAAGTGACCCTTCAGAGGTGAGTTGTGAAATGAACATTGTTTTGCTAGTGTAAATGCCAGTCTGAACTATGTATTATGGAGGATTAAAAACACTTTAAGAGTTTTTACAAGTTAGAATTATACATCAACATGCCAGTCTATAAATGTCTATGGAAAATCTTTTGATTAGACATCTTTCAGTTTCCATTTTAGGGGAATTTGATGCAAGGTCTCATATAACCTAGGCTTACCTCAAATTTCCCTTATGGGCAAAGATGACTGCACTCTCATTCTTCTGCCTCAATATACTAAGTTCTAGTATTACAGGTATTTCTGTCATGCCCTACTTCATCATAGTTCTAATATATAGATGAGCACATGTTTCCTAAAACAATTTGATATTAGCTCTCTGATTTCTTTATATGCATAGTTATTTTTCCTGAATCCTTTGACATCATTTATGTTTCTTTACCAGAACATGAAGAGGCTTATGATAGAAATAATATGACACAAGCACACATTGAAAAAAATGAGGTTTTGTATGTAGGATAGTTCACCCTAGCATGTATGAAGGTGTGTTTGATTCTAAAGAAACAAACCAATTGCATTGGTGCATACTGGATGTGGAGGAAAGGAGATAAGTAGTAATTCAAGGCTATATGATAAAACCCAGTCTGAACATCAGAATTTTGAGGATTACTTGGAAAATAAAGATTTCCAACTTTGGTTTTGTTTTTGTTTTTGTTTTTCAAGACAGGGTTTCTCTGTGTAGCCTTGGCTGTCCTGGAACTCACTTTGTAGACCAGGCTGGCCTCAAAATCAGAAATCTGCCTGCCTCTGCCGATCAAGTTCTGGGATTAAAGGTGTGCGCCACCACGCCCGGCTCTGATTTTCAACTTTTTAGTCATTAATTATTATAGCTTAATTTTTGAAAGATTGTCTGTTCATGTATTGGAAGCTGGTTTCCTAGAGACTATTATGTATTATAGGATATTGGTGGTGGAAAGTGGATTGCACAAGTTATACAATGAAATACTTGTCTAATACAGGCTCGCTTCTGTTATCTATTGATTTAAACAAGTTCATTTAGTTAAATATTTGAAATTGCTTCGTAGTTCTTATCACCTTTCAAAGAAGCTGTTCATTCTTTCTCTTTATAGGTGTCATATCAGAATATGAATTTTATAATTATATTTATTAATTTATTATTTTAGTCTCATGTGTTGTCCTTCTGTCAATTTAGTTCATGACTGAAGAAAGAAATTTTCGATGAATGTTATGAAGTTTCATGACTTGACTACCACCTTGTAGTATTATAACAAAGCAATAAATCCTAATATCGCAGTTTAAGGCAGAAACATAAACCATCCAAGGTAATGTAAACTTTTGTTGAAAAATAAGAACATTTCACGGAGACCTTGACTGGATTTATGATGACATAGGACCTTGTCTGAATATAATGATTTCAAAAATTGAGCTTACAGTGACTCTGAAATCTAGTCAGTGTGCCTCACTATAGTGGTACATACTTGTAATAACAGCACTTGAGATGCTATGATAAGCTTGTTATTTCCAGGCCCTCTTAGAAAATGAAAGCAAATAATCATTTTTGAAGTGAGAACATTGCATACTCAGGAAAATTGGGGTTGTGCAATTTTCTATTCTCTGTTATATCTTTTATATAAATATTTAAAAATAATTTGTGGGCTTTTTCTTGCATTTTATATTTGTTGAAAGCAAAAATGAAATGTCCTTGGATCACAAAAGGCCTGGTGACATGGATCCTCATAAAATGGCGTTCCCAACTCATGAAAAAAATTGAAAGCACCTTTCTAGATTTGTAAGGTATATCAATCAGGAGAAAAGGGTAATGTTTATGGAGCATGTACATTGTGGAATGTGGTGAGTATGTCAAGCTGTTTTTTTTGGTGGCTACATTTGATTAGCAAGTGTCACTGCAGAATTATTAGTTGACTATATAGCAGTTCTTCCTTATTTTAGAAAGTATTTTTATTTTAAAAAATAAGTTTTAGGTATTATGTACATGATTGGTATCTAATACTAAGAACCCATGACTAGTTGGTAGCTGCACCCATATGCTGATTATGCTGATTGATTATTTAGCTGGCAGTTTTTCAGTGCTTAAATATTTCCCTGTCTTTGTGCTGTGACTGTTTTTAACCTTGTCATTGACATTTACAGTGTATTGGTAGGAATATTTTAGTTGTCTTTGTTTGCCATCAATTTTATTGGAGTAGAGAATCTTTACAGGCTTAAATGGGATATTTTTACTTAAAAGAGAAAGGTAGTAGGTAGTGATAGAGAACCATATGCTAAGATGTTTAAGAAAGAAGTTAAGAAGCAAAAAGAGGAATAGTTCTTGGGACTAAACTTAGATTTTCAGATAGGGGATTATGTATGTACCTGTAGAACAGTCATACTGACTCTAGAGTAGTTGATTGTTGCTATAGTATCTGTAGTAGTTTAAAAATGAAAGTGAAAATTACAGAGAGGTGAGATTAAGGGCATTTGACACTGCTGCATAATTAATTATATTCATATCTTTTTAAAAATAGTAATTTGTTAAGAGCACATTTTAAAAGATTTTGTAATCATCAAAATGTTCAGTTAGACATAATGTGTCAAATGAATCACTTTCAAGGTGGGTAAAAATACCACAGCATAGATTGTTTGCTTTGTTAAATTGGCTATTTTTTATGCTGAGGTTTAAACCGTAGGGCATTGAATTTCTTTCTTAGGGTCAAACTGACCAGTCAGGCTCTGTAGATCTGTTTGTTTTCATTGTTTTTGTTTTGGTGGGTTTTTGTTTGTTTCTTTGCCTTTTGAGACTGGGTCTCATTATGTAACTCAGGCACACTGGAATCCAATTCACAATATTCCTGCCTTGCTTTTGCAAGTGCTTTTTTTATAAGCTTGCCACATACATATTTTTTCATTCATTCCCTCATTCATTAGTGTGTGTCTGTGTGGCCCCCACCCCCTGCATACTTAGCTGGGCCAGGCTATATTATTTTTAAGTTGCTAATCTAGCTCAGAGTTTTATGTGAAGCAATAGCTTTGTAATGGAAGTGTTCCCCTAAATCTTGAGGATTTTTTCTAACACAGGCCTTTCAGACTCATGGTCCTACTATATCAGTACCATGTAACCATGTATAATTTTCCATTTTTACAGTTTTTTAAGAAGTCCCCTCTGAAGGACTTTGGCTGGACTTATGATGAGCTGTGTTCACTGAGCATGATGACATGACACTCAAAATGATTACTCTGAAGTCTAGCCAAAGTGTCAGTTTAAGACTTAGGTAACAAAACTTAAGTTCTTGGAATATGAAACAAGATTTTTTTCAAGGAGACTGGAGCTGTAGATTTTTCTAATATAGCAAAATTGGTTTTAAACCTATTTCATTTTATTTTTGTAAAGATCCTTTGTATTCCTAACATAGCTTTCACCTTCCTTTCCATATAATAAATTCTAGAAATAAAGAACTTGGAAGTTAGTGTATCTCTCAGTTACCTGAAATGTACCCTGATTGATAGTTCCCGAAGCATGTTCCTAGTCATTTTGTGACTGTATTGTTCATTGATTTTTTTTTATAAGATAGGAATTTTATGTTTTTTTCCCCAAATGCTGAGGATACTCCAGAGGTTAATCTATCTTTATTATCATAAAGCATTGATGGAGTAGTCACTCTGTTATTGCCAATACTGTGTATGAGAAATATTTGGTAACTATTGTTTAATTTTTTGCTCGTTAGATCACTTACTATTCCTATTTTCAAACACTTGGTTGGGCAGTGTCAGGATAATCATCTGCATACCAGTTTGATTTTGTTCCTCTGAAGTGTGAGTTTCCCTGAGCTTTGTATATTAGCTACTGCTGAAGTGACTGCTTGTTGTGAGGGATCCTTCTGCCTTTGTAATACTTACTTCTGAATCTTTGTATATCTACATGCATACACAACAGATAGATTTATATTCCTATATAATTTTAAAACAATTCTTAATCTATTGGTTATAGCAAATTTATTGCTGTGATATAGCTTTATTTTAAATATGATAATTTTATTGATATAATTTTAGTTAAAACATGTAAAATGATGATTATCATATCTAACATGGTTCAGAGGTAAACTAGAAAGGTACTTTTGTAGGACTTTACTTTTTAGTTAATTAGTAAAAATCAGTTAGATTTTGACCTATTTGTTATGTTAAAGTGTTTTAAATGGAATGATCTTATAAAATAACTAATTTCTATAATGCACTTGGTAAGTGATTTTATAAAAATTACAGAAGACACATCAATGTTACATTCATGTTTGAGTAGTTAGGAATAGTGTTAAATAAGGGGCCATAATGTATATTAAATATAATTAGAAAAAAGTCATTATTTTTAAGTACATTTGAGAAGTTATTCCAGTTTTATGGGTTGCAATTTCATATTTTTAGTATAGAGTTTTATTCAGGGCATAAAGAGGGGAAGTAAGAGGGCGGTAGAAGCAGAGAAGGGGTTGAGGAGAGGAGAAGAGAATCTATTATTTCTCTTCCAGCCAGGCTATGAACATATGGAGGGGGAGCAGGAATGGAGAGAGAAGAAGGGAGCAAGAGAGCAAGAAAGAAGAAACAGCAGTTTGGCATTTTCTTGATCTGAAGAAATACAAGTTGAATTCAAGTAGATTATAATCTTACTTGGTTAGTGTGGCTTTCCTTTCAAGGAGCAGTTTTTATTTTTAATTTTTTTAACCTTTTTTACTATGGAGTTTTGTATAGCATTCTTTATAAATAGCATTCTTGGTTCTTCAGAGAATCTTATTTTATATAAGAGAAGGTTTTTTTTTTTGTCATGATAGAATTATAAAATACATCCTGTTATTGCATCTACCGTTATATAGCGTAACATTGACCTACATACCCAATAGTGCACCATGTTAATTTAATCTTGTGAAGAAAAGTAATGGATTGTGTTTTGCAAGATACTTAAAGATAGTGAAATTTCTAGACAAACAAATTACAAAATTACTAGATTGCTTGTTCTGGAATTTCTAGACTTTGTAGTTTTATGGCAAGAAAAGAAAATTCATGACATAAAACCATTTGTAAGGGGTGATCTATGTAACAGCTTCACATAGTTTTACTCCAATAAGAAGTTAATAAATATTGTGAGTGACTTCAATGTCACTATACCCTTAATATGCTATTGGTTATATAAAGATACAAAAAGCATTTAAATTGAATAAGAAATTTCTGGTCTTACTTTGTTTTCAGATTTATTTTATATACAAATACACAGTTATTTATATCACAGAAAAAATTCATATTTTAAATTGGAATTGGACACTGAAATAAAATATTAGAACTTTGGTCAACAGAGTAGAGTATATTATATGGATTCTTAAGTAGCATGATACAGCAGTATTTTTCTTTTAATGGTTAATTAGGAACTGCTAAGCAGAGGAAAGGTATTATTTTTTAAATTGGAATTTCTGTATCATACTTTGAAATTGCAAATTTAGTCAAGCCCATTTATCAGTCTAACACTCATCTTGTTTTTGCCTGTATTTATTTTAACTCAGACCTGACAGCATAGATAACTGAAAAATAATACAGTCCTATCTTTGTAGAAACAAAAGTACCTTCAACTACCATAAATACATGGCATTACTCTAGATGTTTAATGAGTATAAAGTTTCAACTGTGTGTAGTAACTTTGTTTAAAAAACTTGCTAAATAGAGACTTTGTTAACACATTATATTTCTTGTATTTATGGATAGCTGTATTTAAAAACATTTGACCAGTTTTCAGGTTTTTAAGTGTTCTGTATGAAAAGACATGTTTATTCTTGCTGTTAAATGTTACTTGACATTTATGTAAGGCTCATTGTGGTCGTGTGGCAGTAAAAGCTAAATTACCTGAGTATTTTGTTAAAAGATCTCTCTCTCTCTCTCTCTCTCTCTCTCTCTCTCTCTCTCTCTCTCTCTCTCTNNNTATATATATATATATATATATATATATATATATATATATATATACACACACACACACACACATACATAGTGTCTGTATATTCTTTAATGGAATCAAGGTAGTTATTTCTGAGTATAATTCAAGTACAAGAATTATAGTGTCACTGTTTTCTGAAAAGTATATATGCTATATAAATGGCATGGTTTCATTTTATTTTTCAAATCACTAAAATGTGTGATATATTTTATTTTTCCAAATTATCAAGATATATCAGAATTACATGCTTTGTACTCATCTGATACATGGCAAAAATGGAACTTTCTAATTCGTTAGACTTTTATACCAATCATCTAGTATTTGCAGAAGTATTGAGACTCATAAACTTTTAAATTTATAATTATAGTGCAAATCCTGTTGTCTTACAATGAAGATGACACATTGAGAGTTTATAAAGGGAATCATGGAGCTCAGAATTTTTCATATTTTTTTTAAATCCCAGAGGAGCAATTTATAAACACTTTATATTTACTCTGTTCTCAGAACAGTTGCCTGTTTTATCATTTGAATTACACATTTAAAAAAAATGACACATTGGGTATTCAGTTGGCTTTCTGAGACTTTTAATGAGGCTAATAATTCAAAGCTTTTTCTTTTTTTTTAAAAAAAATCAGCATTCATGAAGATTTTGTACTACCTCTTGGAATACATACAAAATTTTGTATGTGTTCCCTTATTGCATGACAATATTCAAGACAACTTTGTAAATAATAGTCAAGTTCAAAATTTTAACATCTAGTCTTTCTAGATGTATAGAGTGTCACAGGGTATAATTTTGTAAATATATCAGTATAAGCTTTCATGCTTTTTAATTTTTTTGAGTGTGATTTTTTTTTAAAAATTGATCTTGTTTGTTACTTGTTAATAAATAACAGAGAGGAATGAGAAAAAGTATTTTAAGTTCACCTTTGGCTACTCATCTCCTGGAAAAATTTCATTAACCTTAGTGAAAGGCTTTTGTAACACTCAAAACTGTTTATAATGGCATAAATTATAGTCATGTGGTTGTAGTAATGAAAGGACATTATCTAAACATTTCCATTTAGGCATTATAGGAAATATCTCTTGCAAGAGTTTGTCTACCTTTGTGATTGAGTTAATACACTGTTATATTTATGGTGCATGACAGCACTCAAGACATACTGTAAATATATACATATATTTATGCCAGTTTGAAATATCCATTTTTACAGATGCATTCTTAACACAATATAAGCCTGTAAATCTTTCATTGTGACCTAACATTAATTAAATTAAACCAGTAAATTCTTTTATGATGGAATAAATACTATTAAAGTGTTAAGTATAAAACTTTATGAATAGTTTCTCATGTAGAGAAGAATAAGCCAGTTTTTATATACTGTTTACATGAAACAAAATTACAGGAAAAAAATTAGGTGCTTTTTATCTCAAAGATAAATGAACTGTGAAAAACTATTTGTAAATGTTAAGTTAATTAGAAAAATTTTCAAAATCGTTGTTACTTCATGATTTACCATTGGCACACTTACTTACTTTTACTTGCACTGATTGCATTCACATATTTAAGTTATAAAAGTATATAGATTACATACTTTTTGATTATGTTTATATTGTGCATTTTGATTCATATTCTGGTTTACAAATTATAAAGATAATATTTTATTTATAATTCAGTTAATTCTGCAATCTCCATGATATGACTAAATTCATTTTGTGGTAAATACATATCCTGTAACTTTTCTAAATGTTTTAAGTGTTTATATATATCTTTAAGCAATTTTAAAATTTTGTATATTTTCATCTAGTATTAATAAAGGTAAATATCTAGTGTACTGTATGAAAAAACAGCCTGTATCACGTTAAAAGCAATCAAGAGAAATTAAAATCAGAGTTAGGATTAATGAGTAGCATTTATCCCAGCACCTTTCAAGATTATACACAGCTCCATACTCAGTTTGAGGACAGCTTGGGCTCATTAGGCCTTTTGTCAAAAGAAAGTGTGAAAACAAAGAAAAACTGAACACCTCCCTTCAAAACAAAAGGAATTGTAAGAATATGATTTTTTTTGTTCCAATTTTAAAGTTATCTCCTAAGATTTCACTATTTGTGATTCTTAAATGTAATTTGATTTTTTTTTTTTGTTGGACAGTAAGATAGCCAAATACCAGATCTACGAAAGAGCATTACAGCTTAAGGTGAATGTAATTTAACAGTGAAATATTCTCTAGAGGTGGGGTGTTGTATTATAAACTAAAAGAAGAAACAAGTTGCCTTCTTGTAGACATATTTTAGTTCATACTAAAATAGTTAAGAAATTCCTGATTATGCGTATGTTGTGTCATTAAGGAAGTAAATACTTTTGTATCATGATATGTATTATTTTACAGTAATAATTGAAGATTTGTGAAAATCAATTAAACTATACATGCTTGGAAATGGCCACATGAGACCATATTGAATGAACAATTTATTCCAACAGAAAACATGTTCAGGAAGAATGTTAAAATTTTAACACTTGTAAATAGGAAGAAGATGACATTTGCCAGTCTTTGTACTTTATGAGGGTATTCGCAAATAAGCATCAAAACAAGAAGAAAATATTAAAAGGACATTTTGTGCCAGTACATCATGGTTGTGCTGGATTACCTACCCAACTCTGTATAATGGTTTTTCAAACAATTTGTGAAGAATGTTAGAATCTTCAGAGTCTTCTGCATCAGCAAAGAGTAGTGAAACTAATGGAAAAGATAAAATTTTTGGTAAGTATTAGTGACACATATGAATGAAATATAGTGTTTTAACTAGCTTTTAATGTTGTGAAGAGACACCACGAATGTGAGAATTCTTATAAAGGTACTGTCTTACAGTTTTAGAAAATTAGTTCATTTTTGTCATAATGGGTGACATGGCATTGTACTGGCAGATATGGTGTCTGAGGAGCTGAGAATTCTACATCTTGATCAGTAGGCATCAAGGAGTGACCATGTGCCTTGCTGGGCATTGCTTTAGTATAGGATACCTTAAAACCTGCCCCTGCAAACAGGCCACATGACCTAATGTCACTTCCTATGAGCTGAACATGTAACACATGAATCTGTGTGACAATTCCTGTTCAAATTATCACACATAGTAACTAAAAAGTATTCAGGAATAAATATTGGTAATGTCAGATATGCTTATGAATATAGCATGCTCTATCATATGTTTTTGTTATGTCACATTTAGGATGAGTTGTAAGTTGTCTACTACATTTTTCTTTGAATATAATTCAGGATCAGAAACAGGCTGAACCACTTTTCCAATCATCCCTTTTTTTTTTTTTTTTTTTTTTTTTTTTTTTTTTTTGCGACAGGGTCTCTTTGAATATCCCTGGCTGTTTTGGAACTCACTCTAGACCAGGCTGGCCTTGAACTTGGAAATCTGCCTGCCTCTGCCTTCCAAGTGCTGGAATTAAAGACATGTGCCACCACTGCCCAGCCTCCAATTATATAAGTAAATATATAAATTACATAACTAAATAATAGGATTCTACTTACTTTGTTGTATGTGTTTGATTTGTGTCAGGGATTTCCAGTAGATACTATATCTTTCTAAGTTACCGATGGACACTTTAAATAATGACATAATTTAAGTAGAAACTTGGGGTATTCAGGAAGATAATTTAGCTGTTAAGCACACCAACTGTATTTATTAATGACCTTAGGTCTGTTCCCATCTACCAGTTTCTACCTACAACTATAGCTCCGGGGTACATCTTGCCCCAGACACCTGTACCATGTGCAGGTACATGCATGTGAAAGTAAAAGTAAGATGGTAGGGTTAAAGCTAAATTAACAACATACAGTACATTTTCAGAGGACTTAAGTTAGGATTTCGGCACCTAATCACATCTATCTTTGTAGAATCTGAAACCTGCTCTATGAGGGCTCACATACACATAACAATTGGAAAATGGATAGAAGTGTTTGAAATTAAATATAATTTTTTTTCAAGACCTGGCTAATTCTCCTTTTTTTTTCATATACATCCTACTCTATATTGGGTAATTTATTTTTTCAGGTGCTCATGATGACTTAATTTAATAGTCAGAACGTGAGAACAGCTGAGAATTTACATTCCTGAAAACTAGAGGTAAGAAAGGATTTGACTTTTTTCCCATTAGGTCAAGAAAGGTAATATAATTTGAAACATTTCCATGCATTCTAATTTTCTGAGTTAAATTAATTTCTTTGTGATCGGTGTGGAACTTGGGCCTCCCATATACTAAACCAAGAGTGGTATAAAGAAACTACAGCTGTAGTTTGAATCAGTTTATTTTTAAATTTTTTTGAGAGGTGTAGTAGGCTATCATCAAATACCCTATGTGGTTGAAGGTAAACGTAAACTTCTGATTGCATTGTCTACCAATCTCATACCCTGGGACTAGAGATGTACATCCTCATTCCTGAACTATGCAGTTTCAGAAATTGATGCATTTGTTCTTTCCTAAGAAGCTAGCAATATTTTCAGATCTTTCATCTTAATAAAATAATGATTCAATACATGGATACATGTTATCCTTTAGTTAATTGTCTTAATATATTCCAATATTCCAATAGTTACTTCACTTATTTCTTAGTAAAAAAAAAAAAGCATTAACAGGGCTGGAAAGAAGATGGCTCAGCCGTTAAGATAATTTACTGCTCTTCCACAGGTCCTGAGTTCAAATCATAGGGTGGCACACAACAATCTATAATGGGATCTGATGCTCTCTTCTGATGTGTTTGAATACAGCCATAGAGTACTCCCATACATAAAAGGAAATCTTTAAAAAACAAACAGTAAAACAAAGCAAACACAAAATTAAGAAAGTTCTAGAGATAGTAGTTAGTGAGTATTGTTTGTGCAAAATTCCCAAGTTTAGTTCGTAGCATCCATGCTATCAGACATATGCACAAGCAAAGACACATAATTACAGTAATAAATTACAGCAATAAAAATAAATATTTAAAAACTTGACCCAAGCACTGTAATTATTTATTTGGGATCAAAGTCTAATAGGCACTTGATGATATTACGGGAGAGCATAGCACCAGGAGCATGATGCTGGTGGTCACTTTATATCCTTAGCCAGAAGTTAGAGAATGATCATAGGGATAATGAGTGAGGAAAAATAGGTTCAAGATACAATCTATAATTATAGCTTGAAAGTTATTTTTTTTGGCAAAGTAGCAAGGATAATTGCTATATACAGTGAAAATTAAAATAACTAAACAAAACAGAAAAGTGACAGCCCAAATCAGAACACTAAATAGTAACATTACAAATTACCTCTATAAATAAAATGATTTGAATAAATAAGATAATAATCACATGTCATTCAAAATTATTATGTTTTTATAATAAAAATGAATAAATGGTACTCTTTGATAAGTGAACTAACAGTTGTGGTTTTCTTGCTGTGTCCTCTCAGGCGGTTGCCGAATCGGATAGCCGTTGGTTCTACAGCCACTATAATGATCTGAAAAGCTGAATGAGTTGCATGAACACTGTCAGGAATCATAATAGAACTCAGCTAATTGGATAGAGAAGGGAATGTTGATTTGAAGACAATTACTATATAAAGATTTTCTCATTGCTGCTGTGCTGTTGCATTAACTCAAGAAGTGGAGACACTTCTACATGGATAAGAATTGTGTGATTGAATTGATTGTGGAATCATCTCAGTGTTTTCATAAGTATGAAGTGTATTTCATGATACTTTTGAAGTTAGTTATAGAAATTTTTTTCTATTGATTTTTCTATTTATCAGTGGGTTTCAGTATATATATATAGCATAGTCTGACAAGAGTGGTAACATTTAGAAATATACCAGGTACTGTTAGGACAATATTGTATGAAGCTTTACTTTTATAGTGCATGTCAAAGTTTTGGGGTTTTCTGGTACATATTATTGGATTTTTATTTATAAAATACTTGTTATAAGAGCAGCTAATTATGGGAATTACAGTTATGTGTCAAAATTCTATTACTTTGAAGTACATTGGCTAGGTATATCAAGTCTTCAGTTGACTAAATGTAGACTTAGCAACATTAATGAATTTGGCCATTAAAACGACAGGAATTTTAGTCAACATTCCTCTCATATATTTGTGTATTTATTTATATATGTATGTATGTATTTATTTATTTATTATCAAATCATCATGCTGTTCATTTCTGTTCATTGTTTGAGTATCCATGCTAATTATCTATTATTCTTAAGTATATATTTATAAATAAGTCTGTAAGCAGGTCATCATGTATGTCAGATGAAATACTGTGTTTTCGACTCACTCTGTTTTATTACTAAGTTGTATATAAATTATGCATTAAATACAAAATGTTCTCTCTTATGCCATAGTTTTGTGTTTTTCTTTTGTAAACATCTTTTTGGTCATATCATACTTATTTGTGTTATCTCTGTAGTTTTTCATCAGATACTCTGCCCTCTCCCTTTCCTCATTATTAATGTGCTAGAATGTTTAATAATGCATATTTTTAATAATAGTATTACTTCTCAAACTCAAGCATATTAGAACACAAAATTTGCTTTATGACTGTTTTCTTTCTATTCTTAGCTGTTCTGTATAGTTCAGACTCTTTTCTCTTATTTTTCAGAATATTCACTGTATGTAGTCAATTTTTTCCTCAGAGTTGATGCTTACAAATACTTGTCAAGTTGGAAAAATTCACTTTTACTTTTATTTGCATCACACTTAATAGATTAGAAACTAGATTGCTTTTAATTGAGTCTTCATTTACAACCTCAAGGTATGTCTTTCTGTTTGTAACTAAATGATTTCTTACCTGTGAATTCCATTATTTCACTACTATAATGTCTGGTATCATGAAGTCAATATGTTGGTATATGAAATTCATTTTCAGATCTTTATTCAGTAGTCTCCATTGAATTTCTAAAATGTTGAAATCCTTACTGTCATTTGATCATGATTAAATGGATTAGTAATTATTTCTAGAATATACAAGCATGAAGTACTGATATATTTTCTTATTAATATTCCATACTAATTTTTTTCTGCAAAATCTGTATTGGTTCAAATGGTTTTGGATTTAAACTATCTTGTTTATAATATAGCCTGGGACACATTGCAATCTAGTTCAGGTTGAAATGGAACTTTTAAGAATCCATCTCCTCAGCACCTCCCTCAAATAAAGTTAAGATTTGTCTTTTTGTTTTGTTGTGGGGGTTTTTTTGGTAGCATTTTAAAAATTTTTATTAGGTATTTACTTCATTTACATTTCAAATGCTATCCACAAAGTCCCCTATACCCCCACCCCCCACCCCACTCCCCTAACCACCCCTTCTTGGCCCTGGTATTCCCCTGGACTGGGGCATATAAAGTTTACTAGACCAAGGGGCCTCTCTTAAAGTTAAGATTTTTGAGAGTTGAGTATTTTTCAATTTTATTCTTTGGGCTAGAGAGATACCTAAGCAATTCAGAGTAACTACTACTTGTACAGATTAAGTTCCATTAACTGCAGCTACAGTTGCAAGATACAACAATACCTCTCCTCTCTGGGAACTTTGACACACGTTCACATACCCCCCACACAGGCATATAATAGCAATATTTAAATGTATCCCATTTAACAAGTCTGATTTCCTCTGCAACTGAACTTTTTTATGTTTGTATTTGACACTATTTCTGTGTTTTTTTTTCCTGAGACCATTTAAATGGAGTAGTTTAACTAGAGTATAGCTTGTTAAACTTAAGGGTGTAGGGTGTAATGGTATATACTTATAATCTCCTTATGATCATTATGTAGGACTATTAGTATTTGATGCCAGACTGGAATTGAGCAGTAACTTAAAATTTTAAAGTGATTGTGTACAGAATTTTGTTTTGATCTTCATCATATGCTGAAGTGTTTACCTAAATTCAGGAAATAATAGTGATTTATAAGTATTAACTAATATACAAGCCTTTTTCATATTTATGAGCCTTATTCATTTTTTTTATTACTACAGTAATGAGTTTTTAGGGCTATAATTGTATTTGACACACATGTATCAAAAAATAGTAAATTCTTAACATTTTTAAAAAAAGTACATTATGTATAATTTTCACATACAATTTAATTTTATCTTATTTGTAAAAAATGTGGGATTTATATTTTGAGAATATTTCTATATTCCTCATTTTAAAATATGCACTTTTATCATGCTCTCCTAACATGAAAGCCTTTCCTACTTTTGTGTTTGTTGCTTTGGTCTATTGATTTTTGTTAGTAATCCTGCTTACAGCATTATTTTTATTAACATGAGTGAGACTATGCCACTCTATCACTTCTTCCTAGCAACTATTGATTGCCTATAGATTCCCAAGAAGTGTATGGTTATATGAAACATACCCCATAAATAATCAAACAGAGATTTATGCTTTACATTATCCATCTGTGATTGCTGTAAAACCATTTGCAGTAGCCATTTCATTTCCCGATGACAGAATTTGTGAGCACTTTGCTCTTAAATTTTTGAAACTCACCTCTCAAAGCCACTTGCTCAAAGATACTTATGGCTCAGTATTGACGGTTTCACTGATGCTAAAAGATGCTTCTCTTACATTAAATAAATTTAGAAGCAATTGTTTAACTTAACTCTCATTACATATTTATACCATTTGGCTCGTTGTACCTGGAAATTGGTTTGTTGCTTGCTGTGAACATGAATGAATTTGTACCACATATCACTTTCCATCCTGAAGAAAGCTAGCCAGTATAGATTCATTTTTCAGTTGCTGCTTGTTGAATATGCATGTCCTATACCAAAAATAAGTGGTATAATCTGCAGCATGACAATAACTGATTTTGTATGACAAATGAGAGGAGTGACAGCCTATTTGATTTTGTTGCTTTGGAGTCTCACTGATACCAACATACATACAAGTATTTTATATCAGGCCCTGGGGTTTGTTTAAATGTCTATGGCTTCTGGAATCACCATTTTCCACATGTCAGTATACATAAAAACATTTTTGAAAAAAATCTATAATTCTACTTATGTTCTCTCCGTCAATGATAGAATCACTCTTTTTTTAGAGCTCTCAGTTATGTTGTTAAGGTGCTAGTGTAGGATCTTTCCAGTTAGTTTATGAGAGCACTTAGAGATAATGAAGTTTTCTCTTACCACTGCTTTCATTGTGTCTTATAATTTGATGTGCTGTGTCAGCATTTTCATTGTGTTTCAGGAAGTCTTTAATTTTTTTATTTGCTCTGACCAAGTTATCAATGCATAGAGTTGTTCAATTTCCAAGAGTATGTGAGTTTTCTGTTTTTGCTGTTATTGGAGTCTAGCCATAGTTTGTGGTGATTTGATAGAATGCATAGGATGATTTCAATCTTCTTTTATCAAATGGTTGTTTTGTGAATGATTATATGGTCAGCTTTGGAGAGGGTACCCTGAGGTGTTGAGAAGAAGGTATATATTTGTGTTAGGGTAAAATGTTCTGTGTATATTGTTAAATTAAACTATTAGTTTCACCATGTCTCTGTTTAGTTTCTGTTTCATTGACCTGCCCATTGGTAAGAGTTGGGTGTTGAAGTCTCCCACTATTAATGTGTAGGGTTCAGTATGTGCTTTGAACTTGAGTAGAGTTTCTTTATAAATAGGGGTGAGAAAGTATCCTCCATCTTGCTTGATAAATTTTGAAAATCTATTTTATTGAATGTTAAAATGGCAACTGCTGCTTTTTTCTTTGGACCATTTGCTTGGAAGACTTTTTTCCAGCCTTTTGCTCTGAGGTAGTGTCTTATTTTTGTCATTTAGCTGTGTTTCTTATATGCAGGAACATGCTGGCTCCTGGTTTTGTATCCAGTCTGTTAGCTTATGTCCTTTTATTGGGGAATTAAGTCTGCTGATATTGAGAGATATTAAAGATGATGGTTAGTTCTGGCTGTTTGTTGTTGTAGGTGGCATAATTAATATGTGATTCTTTTGTTTCTGCTGTGAGATTATTAATTTCTTGGTTTGACTTATGATACATTAATGAAGAATTGTTCCTTAATCATTATGAAGGATATATTTTTATCTCTGCTGACTAAAAGTGGCTTAATACTATTTTTTCACATTGCAGAATTTTGATGCCAGCTAATTTGCTCATACCATTGTTTTGGTAAGGGTATTCAACATTATATACTGAGATAGTATGTGTCGTTTAGGACAAGATATGTTTGTTGGAGACTGAAACTGGATGAAATCTTTTGATTAATATAATAGTTCAGGAATAAATACAAAGTATTTTTCTTATTTATATCCTTTTAGTCTCATGAACTCCTTCCATCATCTTGTCTTCTTTGTGACTTTAGCATACTAAGTTCAATTAATGCTGCCTTTTCAATCATATGAGTGCCCTGTGCTGCTCTGTCACTTGGGAAAATTGAACATTATGTTTATTATGTGTCATGTATTAATTCCTATAATTTTGTTGTTTGTGATACTTATTTCTCATTTTGTAGTATAATTAACTTTTTTTCTTTGTGCTTTCTTGGGTAGTTTTACCTTTCATTTTAGGATAAGGATTACTTCTTCTGCCCTATATAGGGTCAACTTTGTTATCATATAATCCTTTAATCTGCTTATATCATAGAATGTTTTAATTACCTTCCCAATGTCATAGTTTTTTTGCTGAGCTAAATAGCTGGGATTCACAAATGTGTCCTTTCAGTATTTGCATTGCATTTTTCATTACAATTCTGATTTTTTATTTTTGTTCTGATAGGCCTATTTTTATATATGCCCTTGTGTTTCCCTATTTCATTTTTCAATATACCATTTTTCAATTTGTTTTTTGACATGAAGAATATGTCACGAACCTATTTACTGTTCTACATGCATCTTGTCTCAGAATAACTATCCTTTCCTTCAATTGGTGTATATTTTTTTTACTATGATAGTACTGAAAATATTTTCTAATTCTTTTTGCATGCAGTTTTTTTCCATTCTTCTTTGTCCATAATTCATAATTTCAAGATATATAACTTAAGATTCTCCTTGATGAAATGTACCAAATTTCTGCCTTGTTTTCTTCCTCCCTCCCTCCCTTCCTCCCTTCCTTCCTTTTTTTTCTTTCTCTTTCTCTTTCTCTTTCTCTTTCTCTTTCTCTTTCTCTTTCTCTTTCTCTTTCTCTTTCTCTTTCTCTTTCTCTTTCTCTCTTTCTCTCTTTCTCTCTTTCTCCTCCTCCTCCTCTTCTCTTCTCTTCTCTTCTCTTCTCTTCTCTTCTCTTCTCTTCTCTTCTCTTCTCTTCTCTTCTCTTCTTTTCCTCTCTCTCTTGCTCTTCTCATGTTTTTATTGGTTATTTTCTTCATTTACATTTCAAATGTTATCACCTTTCCCTGTTCCACTCCCAGAAGCTTCCTATCCCATCCTCCTTCCTCCTGCTTCTATGAGGGTGTTCCTCTACTCACCTACCCACTCCTACATCCCCACCCTCAGTTCCCCTACACTCTATCAAGCTTTCATAGAACCAAGGACCTCTCCTCCCATAGATGTATGACAAGGCCATCTTCTGCAACATATGTAGCAGGAGCCATGTGTACCACTTTATTGATGACTTAGTCTCTGGGTACTCTTGGTAGACTGGTTGATGTTCTTCTTGTGGAGTTGCAATCCCCTTCAACTCATGTCCTTTCTCTAACTTCTCTATTGGAAACCCTGTGCTTAGTCCAATGGTTGGCTGCGAGCATCTGTCTCTGGCAGGGCCTCTCTGCCTTGTTTTCTTTCATGCCTTGATTTTTTTACCTTCATTTTCTATCCTAATTTTCACTGTACTCTGTATTTGACTTGTTCATTTCTAGGATAATTTAAATTTTCTGTAGTATATTACTTGCCTTTATTTAATAAAATTATATATCCTTAACTTATTTTATCATATCTTTTTTGTTTTCTTTTTGGAGGTCCAATATTTATTCACTTTTATTTATTTAGGGAAAGAATCTCCCCAGACCTCCACTATAATATTAGTCACTTGCAAGACTGCCAAAGGCCTCACTTAATAGGAAAACAGAATAATAGTTGAATATACAAAGGTCATCTCTTAGTCACTAGTTCAAACACAATGAATATAAGTTTAAAAAAATATTTTAAACAGTATATAACAGCAGGGAAATGAGAAAAATAGGGGAGGAGGAATGAAAATAGAGGTAACTATAGGGAGGTGCTCAAAGTTTAGAGGTAAAGCTTTGCAATTGGGTATCTCTCTTGATAGTGTGAGGCACAAGGACCCAGGAGACCAGGGCCAGAATATATAATTTGCTAGTACAATTAGACGAAAACAGGACAGAGGTGGAAAGGGAAAAAGAAAGGACCAAAAGCAAAGAATAAAAAGTACCATAGTTAAAGAACACTGCAAGGTCAGTTACTCTGGTTATTAAAAACAGATAGGATAGATACAGGAGAAAAGATAGATGGATATATAGCATACAAAACCTATGATGTGAATGGGTGTGCTACCTTCCATGAGGCATGGGAAATCTACTAGTGTTTACTCTGAAAATCTTTATTTGCCCTTTTCTATCAACTGTCAATAATAGACCAGGAATTATTGGGCTTTAAAGATAATCTCTATACTCCATCTATTATGAGTTTTTGTCTGACTTGATGTTTTGCATATAATCACGGCTTCTTTGAATTAATAAGTGTTAATTTTTTTCTCTTTTTCTTTACTTACTTTCCCCCTACCTCAAGACAATCACACAGTACTCTTCTACAACCTTGTCACTTACATCTTTTTGTTTTCTCCTATACAATGTCCATAAGCCTTGGTGGAGGTGGTAATAATATACTAGTTCTATGTGGACCTGAGCATCCAGTCTTTTATCCTCACTGTGTAAACAAATTGCATATATTTCCATTAACATCTGTCTACTGTGAAAAGAAACTCCCCAGAAAAAAAAAAGCTTATATTGGCTTTACTTTGTAAGCATAATTATAACTGTACAAAATGGAATTTGGCATAATTATTATTTAGCAAAATAGCAATAGCATTTATATCCAATGACTTAAGACCTCTTTTGTTGTCTTTTGAGGATTACACTGCCAGGCATCAAGTTACCTCTAGTTTAACCGTCTTGATCCACTTACTTATAATTGTCATGCTGCTGTTGAAGATCAGTACTGTAGGCTACAGGGTCTTCCATGAGGTGGGATAGTTGATATGTTTTCTCCCCTAGCAGCTTACAGAAGAACATTACACCATCAGTGAAGATAGCCAGCATGAATAAAGTCTCCTAGTTTTCAGATTGACTTCCACTAGATCTTATATGTGATTTGCTTTTCAGTAGCGTCTTTAAAAGTAGTTGTGGCCAGGTGTTGGTGGCACACAACTTTAATCCCAGCACTTGGGAGACAGAGACAGGTGTATTTCTGAGTTTGAGGCCACCCTGGTCTACAGAGTGAGTTCCAGGACAGCCAGGGCTACACAGAGAAACCCTGTCTCAAAAAACAAAAACAAAACAAAAAAATCTAAAAGTAGTTGTGTGTAACTAGGGGAAATGTCAGTCACTTTTTGTTGTTTTAGAGCTCTGAAGACATTTTGGCCAATAATTAATAGTGAGGTATCCCATGAGTTTTAGTATTTTAGTTCAGTAATACTAGCAATAAAGGGGAAATTTTTTGTATTTCCTTTGATACTGTTATCTCTGTCCATCAACTGAAGTATGTGTTATCTTTTAACATAAGGACTTTCCATGTGATTATGGAGTTACCAAAGTCTGTTGGATTGGAGACCTTGGGATCTTCCTGACTTAAATGGGACATATCCTACCTATATCGTGCTGATATTAACATTTAACAATCCCTATCTTATGGGAACATTGTTTACCCATAAAAAGTAAATTTTTGGAATACTTACAGATTAAGTAGTGTTTTTAGATGTATTTTTCATAAATCATTAGTCTGTTGAACACACACTATTCCCATTTCTTTGAACCCATGAGTCCTGCTTAACTATTTAAGTCTCAGTATTCCTGACCACATCATTTATGTTACTATCCCTTGTCATATTTTTGTGAAGTGTTTTACAAGACAGTTGGCTTCTATATGGCTTGATGTGCCTTCTTCAGCCTGATTTTTCTATACTTGAACATACTCTGATTAGGCCTGTGCCCCATCAGGATTGTACTTCAGAAATTATTGTTGTTACTGCAACATACTACCCCTTAGCTCTTTTTTAATTTTTTTAAAGATTTATTTATTTTATGTATGTGAGCACACTGTAGCTGTACAGATGGTTGTGAGCCTTCATGTGGTTGTTGGGAATTGACTTTTAGGACCTCTCCTCGGTCCAGTCAGCCCCTCTTGCTCTAGTCATCCCCACACACTCAGTCCCTGTTCTCTCCAGCCCAAAGATTTATTTATTAAAATCTATAAACAGATACACTGTAGCTCTCTTCAGATGCACCAGAAAAGGGCATCATCTCATTACTATGGGTAGTTGTGAGCCACCATGTGGTTGCTGGGATTTGAACTCAGGACCTTCAGAAGAGCAGTCAGTGTTCTTACCTGCTGAGCCATCTTGCAACCCTACCCCTTAGCTCTTAACATATTGCCTTTCAAATGCCTTTTCCTTTCTGAGACCTCTAATTGTGTTCCATGTTAAACCTTCCCCCCCCCAACAGAAAACAAGAAATGAGATCTGAAGTTAGGATTCATGTAGGGAAAAACTCTACCAGTTACAAAATTTAATTTTCCATAGTATATGTTTAATAATTATCTCGTCATTCATCTGTTTATGAACATCTATGTTTCACTTTCTAGTTATTGTGGATAAAGCAACAATGAACAGAAATGTCTAAATATTCCTTATAGTAATACATAAAGTTCTTTGGGTATATGCCCAGGAGTAGTATAACTGAATCATGGCAGTTGTCCATTTTCTCTGTGTGACACTTGCTGTCCGGAACTCTCTTTGTAGAAATGAATTGCCTTTTACCCAGATATCTACTTTCTTTTACTCCTGAGTGCTGTGATTAAGGTGTTCACCACCATTACGCTGCTGATAGCTGTATTTATGTCTTGTAACCAGAGTGCTTTGGAAATTGTCTGGGATAGTTCATATTTTATAACAACAGTGTGAGCCTGGCAGTGGTGGCGCACACCTTTAATCTCTGCACTTGGGAGGCAGAGACAGGTGGATTTCTGAGTTCAAGGCCAGCCTGGTCAACAGAATGAGTTCCAGGACAGCCAGTGCTACACAGAGAAATCCTGTCTCAGAAAAACAAAACAAAACAAAACGAAACTGTGTATGAGATTTACACAATATTGGTTGCCCTTTTGTGTTATGAAATATAATCTTTTTAACTATACATACACACAATCTGCACCCCAAACATTATACACATAGTACATATACATACATGTGGGTATAAGCCCAGGAGTGGTATAACTGAATTTTATGACAATTTTTAAATTTTTTTATTTTATTTTAAAGACAGAGCATCTCTGTGTAGCCCAGGCTGTCTTGAAACTCAATCTGCAGATATATCAGATCTCATCTATATGTGTGTGTGTATATACATATATATACATATGCTTATATGCATATTATACATGCATGTATACAATTGTAATATACATATGTTCATGTAATATAATACACATATACACACATGTCTACACACAGGTGTGTGTGTGTCTGTGTGTGTGTGTGTGTACATGCGCATGTGTATGAGTAGTAGTAGTAGAAGTAGAAGATTCTTTTCTGAGGGTAATAATGTCATTTGATTCAGGAATTTTTTAGTACCTGTAATTTCCCCACTCTTGACTCTGCCTTAAATTCAACTAGGCAGCTGGTTTTTAACACCAACTTGTGAGTATCCTTTATTTTACGTTTAATAATATCTTGTCGCCGGGCGTGGTGGCGCACGCCTTTAATCCCAGCACTCGGGAGGCAGAGGCAGGCGGATTTCTGAGTTCGAGGCCAGCCTGGTCTACAGAGTGAGTTCCAGGACAGCCAGGGCTACACAGAGAAGCCCTGTCTCGAAAAACAAAATAATAATAATAATAATAATAATAATAATAATAATAATAATAATAATAATATCTTGTCATTCTGGTGACTATCATAGGTTTTACAAGGAGGTAAGCCATTTAAATGGATACCTGACAAAAGGTACCACAAAATAGTATTGCTATGGAATAATGAATTTCCACATGGAGTAATGATTATATGAGTCAGTGGGTATTCTTTAGAATTATAATCTAATTTTATCATATGGAGACACAAAAGATTTCTTTGACTTAAAGCTGACTAGAATGGATGCTTTATAGAATTCAAATTGAATGTGATATGAATTGAAGATTATCAGAGGGTAATATTTCGTATTTGTAATCCCAACTCTTAGAAGGCTAAATCTGCAACGTGAGAACAAGTACAACATGTCAGCTTAGAGTGTGTCTCTCTTGACATAAACAAACAGAAACAAAAATGATATGTTTCTATTGACATTTTAAGAATAATTGATAATATGGGATTGGAGATGTGAAATACCCGTAAAGAGCATATGCTGCTTTTGCACAGAATCTAGGTTTGTTTCCCAGCACCTATATTATAGTTCACAGTCACTTGTAACACCAATCCCAGGTAACCTTTATGCTGTCTTATGTCTTCTGATACAGGCATATACATGCTTGCAAGAAAAGTACTCATATACACAAAATAGAAGTAAATTGCAAATAACAAAACACAAAGAGGCTGGAGAGATGTTTCAGCAGAAAATAGCATGCACTGTTTTTTGGTTTTCATGGGCAGTACAATCATGTACAGAAGCATATAGAAGTACATATACATATGTGCATAAATTTAAATTTTAATATTCTTTAATCTTCTTTACAGTCCAGTCGTTATCCACCATGTGGTCTACCCTCTAAAATTGCCTTATTACATTCCTCCACCCCCATCTCCAAGAGGATGTTCCCAAACACCCAATCCCATCAGACCTCCCCACTCCCTGGGACCACAAGTCTCACTAGGGTTAGGTTCATCTTCTCTCACTGAGGCCAGACCAGGCAGTCCTCTGTTTTATATGTGTTGGGGGCCTCATATCAGGTAGTGTGTGCTGTTTGGTTGGTGACTCAGTTTCTGAGAGATATTGGGGATCCAGGTTAGTTGAGACTTCTGGTCTTCCTATAGGTTTTCCCTCATCCTTTAGTTTCTTCCAGTCTTTATTTAATTAAACCACAGGGGTACCCATATTCTGTCCATTCGATGGGTGTTACATATCGGCATCTGACCTCTTTCAGTATCCTGTTGGACCTCTCAGAGGGCTGCCATGCTAGGATCCTGTCTGTAAGCATACTGTAGAATCAATATACTCTCCCCTTGAACTGGATCTCAATTTGGAATGGTCACTGGACCTCCTTTCCCTCAATCTCTTCTCCATTTTGTCCCTACAGTTTTTTTAGATGGACAATTCTGGGCCAGAATTTTTGACTGTGGAATGGCAACACCATACCTGCACTTGATGCCAGGTATTTCTACTGGAGATAGATTTTACAAGTTCCCTCTTCCCCACTGTTCAGCATTTTATCTAAGGTCCCTTTCTTTGAGTCCTAAACATCTCTCACCACCTAGGTTTCTGGTATATTCTAAAGGCTACCCCACCTCCGACCTACCTAAGTAGCCTATTTCCATTCTTTATGCTGGTCCTCAGGGATTCACTCTACATCCCCCTTATAATACATGATCATGTTCCTGTTTTCCCATCTCTGTCCCCTCTCATACCCAGGTACCTCCCTCCCTCTGCCCCCATGATTTCTGCCCCCATTGGTATGATTTCTTCTCCATACCAATGTGGGATTGAGTCATACTCACTTGGGGCTTTCAGCTTGTTAACCTTGAGTTCTGTGGATTGTATCCTGGGTATTCTATAATTTTTTGGCCAATATCCATTTACCATGCATGTACTTTTGGGTCTGAGTTCCTGCATTCAGGATGATATTTTCTAGTTTCATTTACTTGCCTGTAAAATCCATGATGTCCACATTCTTAATAGCTGAATAACATTCCATTGTGTAAAGGAACCACACTTTCTGAATCCATTCTTCTGTTGTGTGATATCTGGATTATTTCCAGCTTCTGGCTATCCCAAATATAGCCACTGTGAACACATTGGAACACGTGCCCATGTGGCATGGTGGGGCATCTTTAGGGTATATGCCCAAGAGTGGTATAGCTGGGTATATCTATTTCCAATTTTCTGAACTCTGTATTTATTTTCAGAGTACTTGTACCAGTTTCCATTCTCACCATCAATGGAGGAGTGTTCTTCCTTCTCCACATTTTTGCCAACATGTGGTGTCACTCGAGATTTTTAGCTTAGCCATTCTGATTGGTGTTAGGTAGAATCTCAGAGTCATTTTGATTTTCATTCCCCTGATTGCTAAGTACTTTGAACATTTTTTAAGTGCTTCTCAGCCATTTGAGATTCCTCTGTTGTGAAGTCTCTGTTTAGTTTTATACCCAATTTTAATAGGATTATTTGGTTTGCTGGAGTCTAAGTTCTTGAGTACTTTGTATGTATTGGATACTAGCCCTCTATCAGATGTAGGATTTTTAAAGATCTTTTCCCAATCTGTTGGTTGTCATTTTGTCCTATTGACAGTGTTCTTTGTCTTACATAAGCCTTTCAGTTTCATGAAGTCCCATTTATCACACTTCCTTCCCACCCCACCCCACCTGACCTTTAAATTCCCTGGGGCCTCCAGTCTCTTGTGGGTTAGGTGCATCATCACTGAATGAACACAGATCTGGAAGCTCTCTACTGTATGTGGATTGGAGGCCTCATATTCGCTGGAGTATGCTGTCTGGTGGTCCAGTGTTCGAAAGATCTTGGAGGTCCAGATTAATTAAGACAGCTGGCCCTCCTACCGAATCACCCTTGTCCTCAGCTTCTTTAAGCCTTCCCTAATTCAACAACAGGGGTCAGCTGCTTCTGTACTTTGGTTGAGTACAAATAACTCTTTCAGCCCCTTGTTGGATCTTTCAGAGGGCAGTCATGATAGATCCCTTTTCGTGAGCTCTCCATAGTCTGAGTAATAGTATCAGACCTTGGGACTTCCCCTTGAGCTGGATCCCACTTTGGGCCCGTCACTGGACCTTCTTTTCCTCAGGCTCCTCTCCATTTCCATCCCTGTAAATTTTTTCAGACAGAAAGAATTATGGGTCCGAGGTGTGACTGTGGGATGGCAACCCCATCCGTCACTTGATGTCCTTCTGTCTTCCTGCTGGAGGTGGACTCTATAAGTTCCCTTTCCATACTGTCAGGCACTTTAACAAAGGTTCCTCACAATGAGTCCTGAGCCTTTGGAGTTCTGTTTAGGGAATTTACCCCTGTGCCAATGAGTATGTGTCTCTTTCCTGCTTACTCTTCTGTAAGATTCAGTTTATCTGGTTTTATATTGAAGTCCTTGATAAAGTTGAACTTGAGCTTTATGCAAGGTGGCAAATATGGACCTATTTTCATTTTTCTACATACTGATTGGACCTATTTTCATTTTTCTACATACTGATTGGACCTATTTTCACTTTTCTACATACTGATTTGACATATTTTCATTTTTCTACATATTGATTCCAGTTTAACCAGCACCACTTATTGAAGATGCTTTCTTTTTTCCCATTGTATATTTTTGGATTCTTTGTCAAAGATCAAGTGTTCAGAAGTGTGTGGTTTTATTTCTAGGTCTTTAATTCTATTTCATTGAACAATTTGTCTGTCTCTGTACCAATACCATGCAGTTTTTATCACTATTGCTCTATAGTAGAACTTGAGGTCAGGCATGGTGATTTCCCCAGAACTTCTTTTATAGTTAAGATTTCATTTTTCTATTCTGATTTTTTTTATTTTTCCATATTAAATTGAAAATTGTTCTTTCCATGTCTTTGAAGAATTGTGTTGTAATTTTGGTGAGGATTGTGTTGAATCTGTAGGTTGCTTCTGACAGGATGGCCATTCATTAATATGTTAATTCTACCAATCCACGAGCATTGGAGATCTCTCCATTTTCTGAGGTCTACATTTCTTTCTTGAGACTTCAAGTTCTTGTCATACAGAACTTTCACATGTTTAGTTAGAGTTACCCTAAGATGTCTTACATTATTTGTGACTATTATGAAGGGTATTGTTTCCTTAATTTCTTTCTCAACCCATTTATCATTTTTTGTTTTGTTTTGTTTTGAGACAGGGTTTCTCTGTGTAGTGCTGGCTGTCCTGTAACTCACTCTGTAGACCAGGCTGGCCTCAAACTCAGAAATACGCCTGCCTCTGCCTCCCAAGTGCTGGCATTAAAGGTGTGTGCCACCACTGCCCAGCATTTTTATCATTTGTATAAAGGAAGGCTACTGACTCGTTTGAGTTTAATATTCTATCCAGCCACCTTGCTGAAATTGTTTATCAGGTTTAGGAGTTCTCTGGTAGAATTTTTGGGTTTGCTTATATATACAATCATATAACTTGCAAATAGTGATACTTTGACTTCTTTGCCAATTTATATCTCTTTGATCTTCTTTTGTTGTCTTTTTGCTCTAGCTAGAACTTAGAGTATTATATTGAATAGATATGGTGATAATGATTATCTTTGTCTTGTCCCTGATTTTAGTGTGATTGCTTCAAGTATCTCTCCATTTAATTTAATATTGGTTTTTGGTTTGCTGTATATTTCTTTTATTATAGTTAGGAATCCAACTTGAATTCCTGATCTCTCTGATACTTTTTACATGGAAGGGGTGTTATATTTTGTCAAAGGCCTTTTCAGCATCTAATGAGATGATAATGTGATTTTTTTGAGTTTGTTTATATAGTGTGCTACAATAATGGATTTTGTATATTGAATAAACCTTGTATCCTGGGAAGATGCCTACTTTATCATCAGGAGTGATGGTTTTGATGTGTTCTTGGATTCAGTTTGTGAAAGTTTTATTGAGTTTTTAAATCAATATTCATAAACATATTTGTCTGAAGTTCTCTTTTTTGTTGGATCCTTGTGTGGTTTAGGTACCAAAGTAATTGTATATTGATAGAAGGAATTAGTGTTGCTTTTTTCCCTTTTTTATGAAATAGTTTTAGGAGAGTTGATTTTAGCTCTACTTTGAAGGTCTCGTAGAATTCTGCACTAAAACCATCAGGCCTGGAGCTACTTTTAATTGGGAGGTTTTTAATGACTTCTTTAATTTCCTTAGGGGATATGATCCTATTTAGGTAGATTTTCTGCTTTTAACTTTGGTATGTTATATGTATCTAGAAAAATTATACATTTCATCTAGATTTTCCAGTTGTGTTGAGTATATGGTTGTGTAGTAGAATCTGATAATTTTTTAATGTCCTCAGTTTATGTCTCTTTTTATTTCTGATTTTGTTAAATTGGATACTATCTCAGTGCCCTTTAGTTAGGTTGCCTGTTGGTTTATCTATATAGTTGATTTTCTCAAAGAACCAGCTATGGTTTTGTTGATTCTTTGTGTAATTCTCTTTGTTTCTATTTGGTTGATTTTGGCCCTGAGTTTGACTCTTTCCTGCCCTCTACTCCTCTTAGGGGTGTCTGCTTCTTTTTGTTTTAGGGCTTTCAGTTGTGTTGTTAAGTTGCTAGTGTGTGGTCTTTACAATTTCTTTACCAGCACTTAGTGCTATAAATTTTCCTCTTACCACTGCTTTCATTGTGTCCCATAAGTTTGTGTATGCTGTATTATCATTTTCTTTGTGTTTCAGGAAGTTTTTAATTTCTTTCTTTCTTACTTCCCTGACCATATTATCATTGAGTAGAGAGTTGTTCAGTTTCTATAGGTATGTGAGTTATTTGTTGTTTTTGTTGTTATTGAGTTCTAGCTTTAGTCAGTGTTGAACTGATAGAATACATGAGATTATTTCAATCTTCTTGTATCTGTTGAGACTTGTTTTGTGACAGACTATATGAACAATAGTGGAGAAGGTACCATGAGGTGCTGAGAAGTAGGTATTTTCTCTTGTTTTAGGGTAAATGTTCTGTAAATATTTGCTAAACCCATTTGGTTCATAACTTCTATTAATTCCCTGTGTCTTTGTTTAGTTTCTGTTTCAATGACTTGTCCAATCATGAGAGTGGGGTGTTGACATCTCTCCCTATTATTGTATGGGGTTCAATATGAGTTTTGAGCTTTAGTAAAGTTTCTATTATGAATGTAGGTACCATTGAATTTGAGGCATAGTTGTTCAGAATTGAGACTTTGTATTGCTGAACATAAAGTGTCCTTCCTCATCTTGTTTGATAACTTTTGTTGAAAGTCTAGTTTAGTGTATATTAAAATGGCAACTCCTGCTTGTTTCTTGGGAACATTTGCTTTGAAGATTTTTTTTTCTGACCTTTTACTATGAGGTAGTGTTTGTTTCTTATTGAGGTGTGATTCTTGTATGCAGCAAAATGCTGGGTTCTGTTTGTGTATCCAGTCTGTTAGCTTATGTCTTTTTATTGGGAAATTGAGTCTGTTTATGTTGAGAGATATTAAAGACATTTGTTAGTTTCTGTTATGTTTGTTATTGTAGATGTCAGTATGTTTATGTAATTCTCTCCTTTTAGTTTTGCTGTGAGACTATTAATTTCTTGTTTTAACTTATAATACATGAATTGTTTGTTAATCAGTATAAAGGGATCATTTTTATCTTCAGATTAAAAGTTGCTTAATGCCATTTTTTTCATGTTGTGAAATCTCGATGCCAGCTAATTTGATAGTTCCATTTGTTTCTGAGAATGACATTTATCATTACACACTGAGAGGCTTTTAGGACAAGATGTGCTTCTTGGAGACCAGAACTTGATGAAATCTGTAGGGATGGATTGATAGATAGATATTGTTTTAGTTTATTTTTTCCTGGAATGTTTTGGTTTTTCCATCTATGCTGATTGAGAGTTTTGCTGGGTATAGTAGCCTGTGTTGGCATTTGGGTTCTCTTAGTGTCTTTATGACCTCTGTCTAAACCCTTCTGGCTTTTAGGGTCTCTGTTAAGAAGCCTGGTATAATTCTAATAGGTTTGCCATTATATGTTACTTGGTCCCCCCCCCTTACCTCTTTTAATATTCTTTCTTTGTTCTGTGCATTTAGAGTTTTGATTGTTATGTGACAAGAGGATTTTCTTTTCTTGCCCAATATTTTTGGTGTTCTATATTCCTCTTGTACATTTATAGCCATCTCTTTCTTTAGGATGTGGAAGTTTACTTCTATGATTTTGTTAAAGATGTTTTGGAGTCCTTTGAGCTTAAGAATCTTTGCTCTCTTCTATTTCTGTTATTCTTAGATTTAGACTGTTCATTTTGTCCTTGATTTCCTGGATGTTTGGGCTAGGAGGTTTTTCTTTCTGCTTTGAATTTTCTTTGTCCATGTTGCCAATATCTTCTAAGGTACTGTCTATACCTGAGCTTCTTCTTTATCTTGTATTCTATTGGTGATGCTTATGTATGTATTTTCTGACCTTCTCCTCCTAGGTTTTCAAATTCCAGTGCCATCTTCATTTGTGTTTTCTTCGTTGTTTCTACTTCCACTTTTAGGTCTTGCACAACATTGTTCAATTCCTTCACCTGTTTGATTGTGTTTTCCTGTATTTCTTTAAGGGATTTGTTTCCAATTTTTACCTCTGTTTTCTTATATTTCTTTCAGTGAGTTATTTATATCCACCTAAAAGGACTCTATTATTTACATTATTGGGATTTTAGGTCAGCATCCTGGTTTTCAGGTGTGTTGCTATATCCAGGGTTTGCTGTGGTGGGAGAACTGGGTTCTGATGATGCCAAAGTTCTGATGATGCAATAGCTGGCTTCTGTTGCTTATGTTCTTGTTCTTGCCTCTAGCCATCTGGTTTTCTCTGGTATTAGCTGACATGGGTGTCTCTCTGGAACATGCCTCCCGTGTTTCTGAGTTGCTGTAGGTCTCCTGAGAGACATGTGACCCTGTCTATAGCAGTCCTCCTGTAAAGCCTTCAGACTGTGGGGTCTTCAGAGTAGCAGACAAGCTGATGATCTGTTGCCCTGCATGCAGCTGATCTCCTCTTAAACCTTTCGACTTTGGGGTCTTTGGGGGAGCAGACAAGCTGATGATCTGTTACCCAGTGTGCAACATATCTCCTTGGAGTCTTCAGACTGTTGGGTCTTTAGAGGAGCAGTCAAGCTTTTGCCCTAGGTATAGCTGTTCTCCTGGAAGGCCTTCAAACTATTGGGTCTGTTGACCTGTGTGCAGCAAGACTCCTGGGAGGGCTTTAGGCTGTTGAGTCTTCAAGGAGCAGACAAGCTGATGATCTGCCCTGGCAGAAGGTGCAGGCTGGAAGGGGGTGGAACTTGTTGTGGGTTTGGGGGGAGGGGTGAATCCTTAGCTTGCTGAGGTTATTGGGGTTCCCAGATGCTGCAGTTGTTTGAGAAGGTCTGTTACCTATTGTCCTGCTTGCAGCAGAACTCCTGGGAGGCCTTCAGATTGTGGGATCTTTAGAGGAGCAGACAAGCTGGTGTTCCAATTCAAAACTTTTAAATACGTATAGTGATATGTGTATAGACAAATCTGCTACATGATCAGGTTTTGTGTGCCTTGATAGATAGGTGATATTTATAGCTTGATAAAAAAATAGCAATGATACAGAAAGATTACCCATATTAGAACAAATTGATTCTGCAAATAATGTAAAGCTTAAGAAAAGAACTAGTTATACAGTAAAATCATGGACTGTCAGGATGGCTCAGAGATTAAGAGCACTGACTGCTCCTTCAGAAGTTTTGAGTTCAATTCCCAGAAACCATATGGTGGCTCACAACCATCTATAATGAGATCTGATGCCCTCTTCTCATGTGTCTGATGATAGCAACTCTGTACTCACATATTTAAAATAAAGAAATCTTTAAAAAATGAAGTCATAGAAGTATTCATTAAACAACGTGTTTTATTAGTAAAAAGTTAAAGTAAAAAAATTACTAGCTAGTTCACAAACTAAGATACTTTTTCTGATCAAAATTATAATTACTTATTTTAGAGGATATTCTTATATATCCTGGGATGATCTTTAATGAGTTATATAGCAGAGAATAACCTTTTAACTTTTGATCTTCCTAACTCTACTTTAGGAATATTCTGGGATTACAGTCAAATATTACAGCACCAGATTTATTTGGTTTTGGCATTCAAATTCAGAGATTCCCTCAGGCTGGAAAACTGCTATATCAACTGAACTACTATATCTCTAGCTAAAGGTAAACTTTTATATTTTAGAGCTTGTTATCTTGCTGATTCCCATGTTCCCAGTATTCAGAAAGTTGATCTAGAAAGACCACAAGAGTTCCAAGCCATTTTAAACTATGTAACCACATGGAATAGTGGATTCCACCTTTAATTCCAATGTTCAGCATGCTAAGGTTGAAGGAACGCTGATGATTTAAGGACAGTCTGGGGAATATACTGAGTTCTAGATTAGTCTTGGATTCAGAGTTAGACTATGTATAAAATTAGCAATAATAGATAAATAATAAATACATAAAACACAACAATTTGAGCATTTTATTTAGATGTTGTGCATGTCAGTCAACAACTTTCTGGCTACATTCTGGGCATAGTATGTACCAAATTTCTTTCATCTTTTCTACTTTCCCAAATGGTTTTCAATATAAGAAGTAAGTTCAGTATATTCATACAGGGAGGATTATGCAGTTCCACTTTTGATTCAAGAATAGTCTAGACTGCATCCAGAAAGCATCTCTCAAAAAATATATGATTACAGTCTGTCACTTCTATGTCAGAGTGTTTACTATGTGTAGACCTTATTTTTCAAAAAAGCTGGCATGCATCAAAACCTCAGTTGTATTACTTGTAGATATTTGTCTAGTATTATATTAAATCTAATACATTTATAATATTTGAGGATAAAATATATCCTATTTAAATTTCATTAAACATACTGTATATCAGATTGTGAAATGATTACAGCCTTAATAGAAGAAAGGAATGTTTCACAACTTTGATTCAGTTTCTACATGAACATTATATAACTTTGGATTCATTATATTTGTCTGTTATTTCTATAGAATGTGGTTTTTCTCTGATCCAGGAGTAGTGTTGTCCAACTCTACTCCTATCTACTTAAAAGATAGCACAGGAGGCCTGCACATTTGAGGTCACCTTGACAACACTGAAACCTCTTCTTCCCATCTCAACAATAAAAAGGTGATAGTATCTGCATAGAGATCATAAACTTTTAACTGTATACTCAGAAAATTTAAAATTTCTAATTATCAATATATGTTTAAGAATAAACCTATTGTAAATTAATAGAAGAAAATTAGGTGGCAGAACTGAAAGGAAGAACTGAAAGGAGTATAGATATATGTCAAAAATGTACTGGGATATTACATTTGCTATATGTAACATGAAACATTTGAAGCTTGAATATTAATTCCATGTGCATGTTTCTATATGCTGCTAGCCATATTAGGTAGTACACACGTCTTGAGGTGAAAATTGTTTGCTAATACCTTTTTATTTGATGAATGAATACATCCTTCAAGTATTTTGAAACATGCTTTAATTTCTTTTTACTCACCTCTTTTAATAGCAAACACCAAATAAACATCTGCTATAGGAAAGATCATAAAGGCATAAGTAATTTCCTAGCAGGCACATGTCTTTAATCCCAATACTCTTGCAGAATAGACAGTTGGATCAATGAGTTCAAGGCCAGCCTGGGCTACAGAGTTCCAAGACAGCCTCAGCAACCCTGTATCAGTAAAATAAAACAAAAGATTTATGCCTCAGCTGTTCAATTTTTTTCTTTATAAACATACACTGTGGCCAATATATTGATCAATTATATTTTAGTAAAAGTAATTTTGTTATTATAGGATAGCATGTCATGAATTTGATACTTGAAATAAAAGCATTTTCTTACCCTTAGTGATTTAGGTGATTTTCAGTTGCTATGAATAAACTTCTGTGAGCAAGGAACTTATAATGGCAATGATTTACTGAGGATTTACAGTTCAGAGGGTTAGTACATGATTATTCTGGAATGAAACTTGGCAGTAAGCAGGCAGGCATGATACTGGAGCAGTAGCTGAGATCTAATATCTGGATGCACTAGCAAAAGGCAGAGAGGTATTTCAGAATGACTTAGAGTTTTGAAACAGAAAGCCTATCACCAGTGACACACCTTCTCCAAAAAGGCATACATCCCAATATTTTCTAAACAGTTCCACCAACTGAGCATGTAATGGCTAAAGTTATATTTTAAGTTTAAATTACTCTGCTTGAGAAATCTATAAAATGTTTCGAACATGTAAGCCCCACTTGTTCAAGGACAGATAAATTCTTGGAATGCTGAAGGCTGTTGTTTATGTATGATAACAAGCCATATGTTTTTGCTTCTGTAAACAGTATTGGTTTTCCCAACTGTACAGTATATACTTGATTACCTGAATGCAGGAGGTAGTGAGGCAGAAAGTATATCTAGATGTATGCTTTCCCTAATTGGACAAAGGCAGGAATTACACAGTCTTTTATGGGTTTAACCTTTAAAATTCCTCCATAATGTAATTTGCTGTGATACACTGAACAGGGCTCCTCTTTTTGGCCAGTATTTAATAACGATTGCTTCAGATTTAGCTCAAAATTTTGGTAAAGCTCTTATTCTTTCCCAGTGGAATTAACTCAAGTCAAGAATTCAGATATATGAACCTACAGATGCCATTCTTACTCAAACTACTGCATTCTCATTCCTGGTCTACAAAAGCTTCAGATTATATGAAAATTCAAAATTTACTCCTACTTCAAATCACTTCATAGACTCTGACAGTGTTAACACATTAAAAGTCCAAAGTTTCATGTGAAACTCAAGGCATTCTTTTAATTATGAAGCTTATAAAAGTCATATGCTTCCAATATACAGTTCCACAAATTCTATATTATCTTTCTCGAAGTAGAGGAATGAAGGCATAGTAAGAAAATATTGGATCAGAGTAAGAGTGAAACCCAGCAAAGTACATATCCTATAATTCCATGTCTTATACCTCAGTGCTCACATGCCTTTCTCTTCCCAGTTTTGTTGAATGAAGCATACTTCTTTCTCTTGGTCTAGTTTCACTTCATGCCTGCAGCCCTGCTTGGCAGACAACCCATGACTGCTCTGGCACCTTTAACATCCTGCGGTTTCACTTTCACAGCTTCATGCCATGGCCTCTTAGAACTACAGGGACTACAGTACCTTAAGCCTGGCATCAGCTACTTTCCATAACAAAGGAGGAAGACTCTCTGACCAATTTACTCCTTTATTCTCCATGATTCTAAAGCCACAACCATAGCTCCTGCACTACCTAGTTCAGCTACTTGCTTGATATAAAATCTGCTCCCTTCTTTGGATTATATATGCATAAGTTTTTATTTGTTTTTGCTTCCTAGGAATGGAAAATTCATTGGCCTTTTTCTTTCACAAGTTACAGGATTAGCTTGGTAGACTCTTGCCCTGAGGGTATCACATCCTTTATTCCAGTCCCTTCAGGACTCTCCTTATCTTTTCAGTACAAGCCTTATCTCCAATATTAAATTTTTTGGTACTGTTTTTCTCTTCAAACTATGTTTTTATTTTAATTTTTTTGTCTTGCTTGTTCTTTCTCATTATAGACCTGTATTAATCACTAATAACCAAGTGACAGAACCTATATTGGGCTGTCCTGAAAACTTGTCTAGCAAAGCAATTAATCTAATTTTGTTTTAATTTAGCCACAGAATGATTCTTATGAGAAAGGGAAAAATAACCAAATTGTTTGCCATAATAACATGAAACGGTATCTAGCCTACTTGCTAATATTGTTTCCCTTGTGAAGACTTTTGATAGGGCTCCATAGCTCACATTGTCTTCAGCACTACTATCTTCCAAATTTTTGCTAGAATGGCTTGTTAAACCCTGCTTACAGCATCCAACTGCTTTCCAAGTCCAAAGTCTTAAATTTTTACAAATACTTTCAAAACACAATGTGCTAAGGACTATCAGAGCAATACTTCACTCTTGGTACCAACTTCTGTCTTAGTTGCATTTTAATTTCTATGACAAAACACCATGAGTAAGGCAACTTTAAAAGAAACCAGTCGTTAGGGTCTTAGATGGTGGGAAGCATGAGAGCAGGCAGAAGGTATTATTCTTCAAATCACTGTAAAAGTTGTGCAAGAAGCTTTTAGGACTACTGATACAATAGATATGTATTTTCTTTTTTTTTCTTATAGAGGGAAATTCACTATACATTCTGTTTGCAAGCAATAAGTAATCCTCCTGCTGTTGACTCCCTGATGTTAGGATTTGAAATTTTTGAAAAATATTTCCATAAAATATTATTGAGTATAGTCCATATTTTAATCTATTAGTTGCTAGCATATAGGATCTAAGGATCCTATATTGAAAATACTAGGTTAAAAAATTAAAGTGATTAAATATCATATAAAATATGTAAAATAAGAAATAAAGGAGAAAAATGATGACAGTCATTTTTTATATTATTTTTCATTGCCTTCAGAATTAGATGTTGTTTCAGTGGAATTCTTGTAAAATCTTGAGGATGATATTTATTTACTGGAAAACTGGTAACATGCTACTTTTTTCACTTACAGTCTAATTTTATGTACTCTCCTAGGTGGTGAACATCTTCACATACACATCAAATATGCCTTTCTGAAGGTTTCATCTACAGCATCTCCCAAATACCATTATATATTTATTGTTTCTGGAGTATTATTTTACCTTTATTATCTCACAACTCATATAGAAGATTTCCAAGGAATAGAAATGACCGGCTCGTGGCAAGTAATTGCCTGAAATGTTCAATACTTCTGTTTTCAGTATATCTTGGACTCTCATATTGTTTGTTGCATATTATCTCATTCATATTTTATTTTGCAAATGGAAGAAACTTTTCTAAGTGGGTTGCATAGCTAATGTACATAAATATTTTTATGATACTTCAGATTATAACAAAATTTTCTGAGTAATTGAACCTCCCTCTATACCAGTTTTGTTATCATTTGTGAGATATCTTCCTCCTTTGAATAAGAAACTCAGATTTTAGGTGGGCCTGAAAGAAGATTGTTTGGCACAGTGGTGTTCTTTAGAGAAGATGCTCTGGTGCTATTTTTGCAGATATTACAGTCTCTCTCTAGGACAGCAATATGAGTATGATTTGCTTTTTCTCTAATATAACTACTGGAGACTTTGAAGCACTTGTAACTGAGTGGGTTGAGAAATGTTGTCCTTGCATTGATAAGGAGAGCCATAGTGATGCTATGTTGTAGAATGTGTGGCATCCTATTTTTATCGATATCACTTTTCAGGTTTCAGTAAAATCTCAGTGTTTCAAAGTGATTTTAGTTTTCTGTGTAATGTGGGTTTTTTTCTTTGTTTTTCTCCTTAAACTAAGTAAAGTAATGTAAAGTAGTGCTTATTTTCAATATTAGTTGTGTGTTTCTAGACAATAAGTCACCAGTTCATTTGAAAATGACTATCTGCATTTCTCAACCTGTTTTAATAATTGTAAGAGTGAAAATAATTGGTAAGAATTTGAGTGTTTGGATACATATGTCTGCATGTGTGTATGCGCATGTCAGGTGTCTGTAGAAATCAGAAATAAAAGTCAGGATTATATAATAATTATATTTTGAATGTTTGAATTGTTTCCTAATACATTACTTAATAGTTGTCAGTAAGAAGGCTCAATGGAAAAAGTCACCTGGGAACTCCAATTGGATCACTGGAACCCAGGTTATATGTAAGACAGAATATAGCTGAGAACAGGACACTTCTCAGATTATTTTTAATCTCATAAGTTTGTAGTACAATCCGTATCCCCCTTACTCATTATATTATTATTATATTTTAGCGATATCCTGAGGTGCATACTGAATTCTTTTTTAATACTCATTTTTTATATGCAGTATTGTTTTCTTCTTTTAATTGTAAGGTTAAATTAGTGTATTTCAATTAGTCTCTCATGTTTACATTTTCTTAGGTCAGATTGCTTATGACTCTAATCAGATACTGTTACAACTTCTCAGTATGTGTTAAGGGCCACAAAACTTTGTAAAACTCTAGATTTACAGACCATATTTTTGAAACTAGGAATCTGTTCTAGTAGTACAAGAACAATTAAGGCTAATTATTAAACTATTCCCCCATAAATAGTTGCAATACACAAATCTTGGGCTATATTTGGATTTTCACAGATAGTTGTCTAACCTGTAGTCAGGTGTATAGGTCTCGTTTCATCAGACAATCTTTGGTAGATTTAGGATTAGAAGGTACAGAAAGGATATCTATTCTTGTACAAGTTTTTGAATATTCTACATGAGTGTTTCTCAACCTATGGGTCCCAACCCCTT
Source organism: Mus pahari (assembly GCF_900095145.1). NCBI lineage: Eukaryota > Metazoa > Chordata > Mammalia > Rodentia > Muridae > Mus > Mus pahari. Next base: position 31,829,990 of record NC_034590.1, on the reverse strand, counting down.
TCTGGGTCAAATACACCTTTCATTGGGGTCACTTAAGACCATTGGAAAGCACAGATATTTTACATTACAATTCATAACAGTAGCAAAATTATAGTTATGAAGTAGCATTAAAAATAATTTGATGGTAGGAGGTCCCTATTATATGAAGAGATGTATTAAAGGACTGTCATATTAACCATTTTAAAGTTAGATGTTTTAGTTCATTATTATATCAACATATACTGTGATGAAAGAATTCTGTGGTCATTCTTTGGTAGTCTGCTATTCCAGTTCCATACCTGCTTATGATAAGAGATAAACTTTCATGATGTATATACTAGTCAGTAACTTTCTTAAGTTTATATAAATGTACATGGAAATTTTAGATGTAAGATCTTTGTATTAATGATTTTTCCATTTAATATATCATAGTGGCTTATGGAGTTTACAAAAATATGTTTTCTGCGGCTTGTGGGGCTGTTGATGATGTATATAATTATATAACTATGATAATATTTTTGCATTCCTGCTTATATAATAGTTTTCCAGGTATAGTAATATTAGATCATCATCTGTATATGTCTTTGGTTTCTGTCAATATTGTAAAGTTACCCGCACATGTTTTCTGGGTTAAGCCAGAGCAGTGATATATTATAGTGCTAATTTTCATAGTTTTGTCTTTACTAAGTTTCAATGGCTTTGTAAATAACAGCCAATCTAATAGGTGAAATAATATTTTTAAAGCCTAAATTAAGACTAATTTAAATGCTTAATGGCCATAATTTTATAAAACTAAATAGATTTTTAGTTGTAGAAGCAAAGTAAAGTTTCCAAATTTTGCTAAGTTTACATACTGATACAGCAAAGGTTACATAGAGATACCTTGTCTCAATATTAGCATATTTTTCATAAATTGCTTGAGTATACACTATGGTAACAAGTTTTTATTTATATTTAATTTTGATGTAATTATAGAACCACATACTTTTTTATATAATCTGACTTACTCTCTGCATTCCTTTCAATTATTATTTCCATTACTCTTTCCCTCCCTATTCTTCTCATCTTATATTTGTTTATACATGCCAATTTGTTTTCTGAACTGTGTTTTCATTTAAGATATGCTGTTCACATTGGCCAAAATTTTTCTGTAGGTTTTTTATAAAATTGTGTTTATGTTCCTTTAATCTTGGTTTGAAATATAAGAACTGTTGATTTTCTTGTTCAACTCTAATATTAACTATATTATAATATATTGCAATGTAATATGTTATAATGTAGTATTTTGGTAAGGATTATATTATACTATATTATATAGTTATCCTCTAGATTTCTGTTTCTTTTCTAATGAAAGAAAGAAAGGGGTTGGTTCCATTTAAGAAAAGAAGTGGAGATGAAACATAATTAGAGGGAGGAGAAATATAATTATAATATATTTTATGAGACAATATCTATAAAAGAAAGCAGAATAAAATTTAAGAATATCAGATGCATTATTACTAGTTTAAATGTATGCCCTATGTATTATTCATATTTACATTTCATTAGTTGGTTTAGTCTTGTTCCATTCTGTGGGATGAAGCAGTATTTGCAAAAGCTATGTTGCTTTCATATTATTTAATCAGAATCAATTCTGTAGACTATTTTGGTTATTCATAACATTGAATTTCTTGCAAATAACATTTAGGCTTCAAGAGCCCTCAGCTTCTAATTTTTTTCCTTGTAAAAGGATTGAGGACATATATTTGTCATAGAAAACTTCAGAATAAATGTGTGTTATCTTCAATAAATCATGTCAAGTTTAAATGCTTATTATCCCAAAATGGATTATCATTAGTTTAATTCAATGTGACAACTTTCTCCAATGTTGAAGTTATTTCTAAATAAACATTACATACAATGACTATTTGAAAATATATAGCCGGGCATGGTGGTGCACGCCTTTAATCCCAGCACTTGGGAGGCAGAGGCAGGAGGATTTCTGAGTTCGAGGCCAGCCTGGTCTACAGAGTGAGTTCCAGGACANGCCAGCCTGGTCTACAGAGTGAGTTCCAGGACAGCCAGGGCTACACAGAGAAACCCTGTCTTGAAAAACCAAAAAAAAAAAAAAAAAAAAAAAGAAAATATATAGATTTCTTTATAATCAAACTTTAACCCTATCAATTTTAATGTTCCTTGTGTTTCTATTTTGAATACTATAAGAAAATTTAATAGCAGATTTTTCATTGAAAATCTGGTAGAACTTCTTCTATGAATAAATCTGAGCCAGGGCTTTTTAAACTTTTTGTTTATTTATTTTTTTTGTATTTTTTGTATTATTATTTTCTTTATTTACATTTCAAATGCTATCCTGAAAGTTTCCTAAACCCCTCCCCCCACCTCTGCTCCCCTACCCACCCACTCCCAGTACTTGGCCCAGGCCTTGCCTTGTGCTGCGTCTGTTTATTTATTTTTATGTAATACATTTTGATAACAGTTTTCCCTCTTCTAAATCCTCCCATATCTCTTATTATCAGAAGGCCTTTATTCTACTGTTTCTTTCATTGTTTATTTCCAGTTTGTTAAGAAGATAATATCTTGGTTCAACTTTGGTAATTTGGAAAAATTATAAATTCACCCAGTTCTTTTAGATCTAGATTTTAAGTTCTGACATAATGGGGCATATATTTTTAAAGTGTTCCCTTATATCATTATTCTTGAATTTTTAAATGTTTCTTATTTTTCCTTGATCATTTCTGATTCTAGTTATTTGGGTCATCACTTTCTTCTTTTTGTTAACTGTATCTATTAAATTTGTTCATTTAATCATTTCAAAAATTTAACTCAATGATTCATTGACCCGTTATATTTTTTACATTTCATTAATTTCTAATTTATTTATTTATTTATTTATTTATATTATTATTATTGTTGTTGTTGTTGTTGTTGTTGTTTTTGAGACAGGGTTTCTCTGTGTAGCCCTGGCTGTCCTGGAACTCACCTTGTAGACTAGGCTATCCTCGAACTCAGAAATCCACCTGCCTCTGCCTCCGTAGTGGTGGGATTAAAGGTGTTTGCCACCACCACCCAGCTCTTATTTATTTTTATACTGTAAAATTAAATATGTTTTTTTTTTGTTTTTTTGTTTGTTTGTTTGTTTTGTTTTTTGTTTTTTCGAGACAGGGTTCCTTTGTATAACCCTGGCTGTCTTGAAATTTACTCTGTAGACCAGGCTGGCCTCAAACTCAGAAATTCGCCTGCCTCTGCCTCCCAAGTGCTAGGATGAAAGGCGTGTGTTACCATGCCCGGCTTGTGTATTTTTAAAACATTACTTTTACTTATTTTTCGTAGAGTCCATTGTGATTTATTCTTATTTTTTCAGGTTCTTGAACTATATCACCTAGTCATTTGTCTGCGCTATTTTTAGGTTATTTTGTTTTTGTTTTTGTTTTGAGATACGCCCTTAACACACTGCCAGGTGCTACAATGTTCTTCAAAACTGAGTAAACAGCCAGACAGGTTAACACATACCTATTATCCTAGTGTGTAGAGGCAAAGACAGGAATACCATGAGATTCATATGTAACTGGGATATCTAGCCATACTATTTATTAAGAAATAATAACAACTAAAACATTAAAAACTGGGAAAATTTGACATCACTTACTCTTATCATTGTATTGGATAAGATTGGTTTATTGATTGTGTGTGTGTGTATGTTTATGTGTGTGTGTATGTCAGAGAGAAATACACACACACAGAGATACATACACTGAGAAAGAGTGAGAGACAGAGAGACAGAGAGAGGAGAAGAGGTTTTGAGAGTTTGGAGAAAAGATTTTGAGAGTTTGCTATTATATTAATCCCTTAACAAAAACACTTTAAGTAAGAAATTAGAGATCCTGATAATTTAGATAGATAAATAATAGTTTGTATTAATCAGTGTATGATTTACTTGTTATCATAAGCAAATACAAGATCTAGTGACCGTTGCTCTAAGAAGTGGTAAAAGCTGCTTGATGCACCACTATGGATGCTTTAGCATGAAGGAGTTGAGAAATCAGTCATTCCTTTGTGTGTCTTCCTCATGTCAGTTCCCCCTTTTATTGTTTTTGTCTGCATTGTAGAATGTTAAGGCTCTGTCCTTGATTTTCCATATCTACTCATTGAAAACAGGAAAATCTGGTATATGTGGAGGTATATTAAGAATAAATTTCAAAAGTTAATGGGATAGTAATTAGATTTTGTATAGCAATAAAAGACATAGCTTACAAATAGAGCTTACATCACTGTTTTATGGAAAAGTGTTGTGTAGAGAAGGGAGAAAGTGGTCACGTTTAAATCTGAGTATACTTTTGAATAGGTATAATATCCTTTGATTATGTTATCTATATCATCTTAGCCCAGAAATATTCTCACATATTGTGAGGTTCTTTTAAAAAGTTACTTAGTTTTTCCATTTAGAACCTTTTGGATCTGGGTGATGGTGGTGGCACATGCCTTTAATCTGAGCACTCAGGAGACAAAGGTAGGCAGTTTTTTTAAGTTCAAGGCCAACCTAGTCTACAGAATGACTTCCCATTCATCTTGGATTACATAGAGAAACCAGGTCTCAAAAAAACAAAACAACCAGCAAAACAAGAAAAAATCAAACACCTTAGATAATGTTTTCCCTCCCACTACTTCTCCCAGATTGTTCCTACCCTTATCCACCAAATGTTATCACATTCATCTCTGAGTGGGTTCAAAAATATTAGAGTATTGCATGTGTACTATTTGACATATCCTTTAGCATTCCATGTTGGTTACATAAATACATCACTGAGTATATTTAACATCACAGAATTAAAATAATAAATTTTTAATATTCCAAAACTTATCTAATATCATTTTATCCCCATTTGAATTGTTCTTTTACTTCTTGCATCCATTGAATAATATTTTTGAGGCATAATTTTTGCACTGCTTAAAAAGATGTGGTTGTTTTTTGAAAATTTAAGATTTATTGAGTAATAGAATGAATGAGAGGCCAAGCAAAATAAAAACTACCAATTTTAGTAAGTGAATAAAGGAATCAAGACATATGATGCTAGAAATCAAGGAAGTAGAGCAGTATAGAATGTACATAAGGAAGAATTTGATAGAAGTTCTAGTTGGGCAAGGTCAATTTTGTCCACTTTAGTTTAGAATATTATTGCTGAAAGACAGTAAATGACAATACCATAAGTAGAGTTAGGAGAAAGTACATGTATGGAAGATATTCTTGTCAAATGAGTCAAGAGAATTGTGAACCATATTTCCAGAAATGTACTATAAATTATTTTCTACTTAGTGGCTTATAAATGAGTACCTATTTTTCAAAGAGTATCAAGATTTATACCATTTAATATATGATTTATATCTCCATTTTTTCTTTTTCATTCATTTTATCTTTCATTTATTTACTTTATTTTTAGAAGACTAAAGATTTTTAGTTCTTAACTACAAATTAAGAGTCATTTAATCTCTGGAAATATAAATAACATATTCTGCTTATTATCCTCTTTTATATTTGCTATTTGGTCCCTACCAAAATAGTCATTCTAGTCCTACTTATACTCGTATATTTTAAATATTTTCTTTTGTGAGTCATTGTAGAAAGGCTGAAAATGAGTCATTGGTAAGACAATGCAGGACAGAATGTCATCAAGAATACTGTTTTTTAAAATCTTTAGAGCGAACACTGTAATTCAACTTCTATTTCTAACTTCAGATACTTTATTCTTGTGTCACTTGGTGCTATATATTTATTGCTATTCTTGACCTAAACTTTAAAAAAATTTACTTGAGTTTTAATTATGCTTATTTGTGTCTATGTGTGGGTATGTGTGTGTAAATATAGGTGGTTCTGGAGACCAGGAGAGGATATCAGGGCACTTGAATCTGGAGTACAGGTAGTGCAGGGAACAAGTGAGCTGGCCAACAAAGGTGCTGTGAACTGATGTCTTGTCCTCTATAAAAGAAATTCTCTAATATACTAACACACATCTCCAACCCTGACATAAGTTATTTGTCTAGGTTTCTCACATTCCATGGTAGGCATTTCCTTAAAGTACTTTATTTTTGTTTCATCTTCTGAGCCAGTTCATGTGTGTAGTATTGGGATTCAAGCAGTACAAAACACAAATCTACTGATGTATGATAGATGAGAATATACTTAGTAGGTCATCATGGCACATGCTTTCAATTCCAGCACTGGAGAACCAGGCAGATCTCTGTGAATTTGTGTCCAGCCAAGTCAAAATAATGAGTTTCTGTCTATCTCAAAACAACAAAACAAAACAAAACAAAACAAAACAAAACAAAACACCCCCCCTCCAAAAAAACAGCAAGTAGTGTGTTATAAATTATATACGATTTGACTTAGTTTGGATTTTGTTGCCATAAAGAGACACCATCAACAAGGCAACTCTTATAAAAAAATACATTGGGGCTGGCTTAGAATATCAGAGGTTTAGTTCTTTGTCATTATGGTTTGAAGCATAGCACCATGCAGCTAAATATCATACTGAAGGAATCAAGAATTCTACATCTTGATCTGAAGGTAGCAGGAGATTTTGTGCTACACTGTATATAGCTTGAGCTTTGGAAACTTTACAGGTTGCTTACACAGTGACAAACTTTCCAGCAATACCACATCCACTCAAACAAGGCCACACATTGTTCACTACCCTCTACGGCCCAATCATTAAAACATGAATCTATGAAGGCCCCAATTATTCAAATGAACATACCATATGACAAAAAGGAATGTTCTTCTTTTTGGAAAATTTTAAGAGTCTAGAAACAGCAAGATGCCACACAAGCAGTATATAACAAATTTGGTACTGTTATATGCATTTTCTTGCATTGAGTCTATTGGTATTTTATGAACTATTCTAAGTAAAATTATTTTCCTAATATTACCTTTGTAAAACTTGAATCTTTTACTTCAATTTTGAATAGTACCAGATTTACCAAAACATTTTGTATTCATTTATTATTATTTTCATTGATAATATTGTGTGGGATCCCATATATGTCCTTCTAACATCTAGTGTTGAAATTTTGGTTTGGGGATATTTGCTGGTTTTATATAATTGGGTGTGATTTATTGAACAACAGTAAGATATAAAATATAGGTAAGATCAAGATGCCTTAAATAATTGTAGGTATTTAGTCATTGCTGCATTTTTACTCCTTATTTCATGTTTTAAACATTTGTGTTTACATGTAGTATTTTGTCCCCTTTCTTCAAAAGTAATGCAATGAGCTCCTACTTGACAGGGATCATGTTTTTCTATTATCTAACACTGTAAATTCCAAAAGAGAGATTTTGGTTAAAGTTTATTAAATAAATTGATAAAGGAAGCAGTGAAAAAAAGTTTGTGAATTATACTATATACATTTGTAAAAAAAGAAAATTATTTTGTTAGAAATGCTATTATGAAAAAATGAAATTATAGTCATTTAGTAGTATGCATGTTTGATAGAATTTCAAAGAACTTGTAAATCATAGTGCTTTTTTCCTCTTCAGTTTTATTTCTATAGTCGTTCAGTGAATTGCTGTCTAATTCTTACTTGTTTACAACTACATCTTTTCCAACACTTCTAAGCCATAGTAGAGAATTTTGAGAGTTTATCACAGAAGACACTTTAGGTTTTTCTTCAGATTTATTGAGGTTGTAAGGGAAATACTTCTGGGAATTTTGTGAAACAGTGAAAGTGAAGGGGTATTTTTGCTGCTTCCATTGATACTTTTAAAACAATTGTGAAACACCCAAATGCCTAGTTTTAGAACTTAGATCTTAGTAAAAAATTAATTTTTCTGATATTTCCCAATTTGTAAATATACTAATTCATTGTTTATTGAAAAACATCATATATTATATTTCAGGTGATATAATTCATCCTTATTCTCTCATACTCACTCTCCCTTTCGCTTATGTATCACACACTGGCCTTGTAGCCCACATTTAAATTGTTGACTTCACTCCCAAGTGCTGAGATTCCAAATGTATGCCAGAATGCTTGCCTCTAAGATTTTTGGGTATAATTATGATTAGTTATATTTAATATTTTTTTCTGTAAGATTGTCTAGGTCACACTATGTTGACCTGACTGACATGGGAGTCTCTCTGTACACTAAGTTGACATCAGACTCATAGAAATATGTCTGTCTCTGTTTCCAAATACTAGGCTTGCAAGCAGGTGCCACCAATCAGCTCTCTTTTATCCTAATATTTCCCTTTTAAATTCACTATTGAAACATAAGGTTATGGTTAAATTTTCTATAGCACATTAAAGGTAACTGCTGCTTATAGAATTTTGTTAACATTGAAAGTCTGAGAACATTTGAATATTTGTTCATCATAACACTTTCCACCAATTTAAGATTTTCATAGCTAGTTATTTGTTGCAAAATACTTGTTCACATCATGTTCCTTCATGTGGTTTTATTCTCATCCTTTGGATGATGAATTTCAGTATAGTTTAGGATGAGCATGAATCTTTGGAATTTAGTCCATGCTTGTGTGGCTTTTGTGAAATACTATAGGTAAAATGTAATAATTTCTGTGTTTGAGTAGTTGGTTTAGCAGATAGTAGTAAGTGACGTTTTATGTGTTAAAACAGAGTATGAGGTTTTAGCAAAGTAAATGAGTTATTACTTAGCTACAAAAATCCATTAACTAGTTTCTGTAATTGTTTCTTATTTCCTTTATGATTTTAGAGAAATGAGCTCTGTTGACAGGGAATTAGTTTTATAGAGACTTATTTTGAGAACTTATTACAAGACAATCCTTTCTTCTCTCTCTCTCTCTCTCTCTCTCTCTCTCTCTCTCTCTCTCTCTCTCTCTCTCTCTCTCTGTCTCTTTCACCCCAAACATGTAGTGCTCCCCACAACCCACCCCCACAAATCTCTTGACCCATTACCTTGCCCCTTCTTCTCATAGAAGGAGAAGTCCCTCACCCTGGTTTTTCTCCCCACTCTTCCCCCTCTTTGGATATGAAGTCAAAACAGAGGCAGGGCAATCCACCCACTCAAGTTGTTGGGGTACCTACATGAAGTCCAAACTGCATGTCTGCAGCATGTTTTTTTGGGGTGAGGTGGGGGACTAAGTTCAGCCTCTTTGGTTGGTGGTTCAGTCTCTTGGAACACTGAATGTTCCATGTTAGTTAACTCTGTTGGTCAATTTTGTGGATTCTCTACTCACCCTGGGTTCCTCAATCCTCACAACTCTTCCACAAGATTTTGTGAACCCCACCTAATCTTAAGCTGTGTGTCTCTGCATTGTTTCTGTTAGCTTCTGGGGGAAGATTCTGAGAATACAGTTTTGCTACGCTCCTCTTGATAAGCGTAACAGTATCATTTATAGTGTTAAGGATTTTTTCTTGCCTATGTGATATAAATCAAGTTTTGCCAGTTATTGTTTGGCCAACCACATTTGCTCTTTGAAGTTCCTAATTTAATGGGCATTATCTTCTTTTATATTTTTCTATTCATCATCTTGTTTCTTAGTAACATTGTTTTTATCTGTATCACTTGAACAATGATTAATACACTTTGTAATAAAATTACTACTGAAAAGGGTAATATTTAGCCTATTAAATTTAGACTAAAAATGCATGTAATCAATGTGTTATATTCATTCTAATTATATTTTATTTTCCAAATTTCCTTATTTATATGTTGTCTGGCTCTAAAGGTTAATGCTAGAGTGATCTATAATTATTAATTTAAATTAAATTGTAACTAAGTCTTATTTTTTCATCAATTATTTATTCAAAATATATTTAGCATATTTTGTGAAATGTTCATTTACGTCAATTGGAAAAGTAAGTATGATAGGAAAAAGTAAAAAAGTACATACATGAATGATTCATAAATGTGTGATAAATGGCCACAAACATAAAAATATATTCAATTATATCCATTTTTTTACTAAAGGACTGTCATATAAAATAAGATTCAAAATATAAACAACATATTAAGAAATTAATTTTCTTTTTTCACCTATGAGATTCAATGAATTATTTGCAAACAAAATTTAAAACAATTTAAATTCCAGATAATATTGAAAAAGTAATTAAGATAGAGATATATGATGAAAATTAGCATATTTTATCACTAATTTCACTTTTAGAAAATCACTTATAATATGTAATTCAAAGTTTAAAATATGTGAACCATTAAGAGTGCTCTTCATATTGAATAATTATGTTTGTTATTATTAATAAATATATTATCAATCATAATTTTATTTATCTAATTGATTTATGTCTAGTTATTATGATAATGTATGTTCAAATTAGCTGGCAAAGGTCCCAGATTGAAAAGTTCATTCATTTTTGCTGAGAACCATTTATGTCTGAAACATTGGTGTATTTATTTATATAAAATGTTATATGCATATGCTTCTTTATGTGGTCAATAAACCAATTTTATCGAATGGATATTTTAAATTATTCATAATGATTTCTTGTCATTATTTTCCTCTTATACTTACATTTGTGTGTTTTAATTTCCTTTGCATTAAAAGAATATGGAGCACCAATGCAATAGCTCAGTATATAAAGATACTTGTTACCAAGACTGACAACCTAAGTTTTAATTACATCCCTCACCCACCCCCACCCACCCACCCCACCCACCCCAACACATTTACAAATAGAATAACATTTTAAAAAATGAAGTAGGGACTTCACTATTTCACTCTATTGCTCCTTTCCTCCTTTTTTTTTTCTCTCCCATTCTTCCTCCACTTGTATTTTTTTATATTAACTCTTACTATGGAGTTCTTGAATATTTGAAGCCTTAGTTGATCAGATATAAATGCCATAAACACATGTTGCAATGTGGTTTTTTTCCAGTTGTAACTCATTATCTTATGTTCAGAATTTATATAAGCTCCTCACTGAAATATATGTTCTTTTTTATTAGATATTTTCTTTATTTACATTTCAAAGGCTATCCTGAAAGTAACCTATACCCTCCCCCCATCACTGCTCCCCTACCCACCTACTCCCACTTCTTGGCCCTGGCATTCACCTGTGCTGGGTCATATAAAGTTTGCAAAACCAAGGGGCCTCTCTTCCCAATGATGGCCAACTAGGCCATCTTCTGCTACATATGCAGCTAGAGACACGAGCTCAGGGGTACTGGTTAGTTCATATTGTTGTTCCACCTATAGGATTGCAGTATATATGTTCTATGATGATATTATTTTCACTTTTTATTTCTTATTCACGCGACCCCTTTTTCATTTTTAAGTTAAAACTTAACTGCAAAGAACTTGCTAATAACTTACTTGTATAGTTTTTAAGGACTTTTTCCTCCTGAGATCTGTAACTTCACTTAATGTTATATATTTTACATATAATTTCTACAAATTTTCTGATTTAATTTTTCTTAAAACCTGAATGCTTATCTCATATTATGAACCTTAACAAATTTACCAAATTTTGATTGTTGCATCATTCACTAGGTTTGATCCACTTCCTTGGTCAAATACCATTTTCTATGATAGCATGTGGCATTCTCTAGGTATATACCTGGGAGATAAATAGCTGGGACAAATGTTAGTTACATCTTTAATTCTCCTTTTGTGGAAGGTTAAAAGAGGACCTTTGAATGTAGGACAGTTTACAAAAGAAACATGAATGGTCAATAACTATTTTAAAAGTATGCAATATCCTACCCATCAGGGGAATGCAAACTATAAGTACCTTCAGATACTATAGTACATCAGTTCAAATTAATGTCATGAGCAATATGAAAGGATATGGAGAAGAATAATATATACTAATGATGGTATTGCAAATTAATACAGTTATGGAAATTATTTATTTTCCAAAATTTCCAACTATACTTTTTGTCTTATATGTACAGCCACTGTGGAATTCACTGTGGAATTTCATAGTCACTGAAAAAATATCATTGCTTTGTACATACCTCATGATTGTACACAGCTGCCCCTTGTTAAGGGATCCCCTTAAGATAGAATAGGTACAGATCTGTCTTTCTGTCATTGTAGTCTCTGTATCCAGTTGTGCATCTTTCATGGCATTGTCAGGCCCAAAACCTGAGTAGGTAGAACATTGACAGTCATATAGTAGCTTTGAAGGTAAAGGCCTGGCTTACAGAGCCATGTAATTGTACTAAGGACCTGGCAGGCAGACTATTAGCAGGAAAATATGCCTTCTCCATATTTTGAGTTCCATTTCCAATATCTTCATGACTTCTCTTTCCCTATGTTTATATTGGAAGAACTGAGTCTTAATGTAATTTATTCTGAGAAATGGAGTCAGGATAGGTAGAAACATGCAGTCCTCAGTGACTTGGTCAGTGGAAGAAGTGATTCTCGTCAAAGAAGGTGTACTTGAAGATATCCCAGAGACATCATCACATGAATATTAAAACACCATTTTCAATTTAGTGGTCCAAAAGGGGCATTGTCTGTGCCAAAATGTATTGAGAAACTGAAGACTCAGAAGTCTACATGTGTGTGGAGACACCAGAGACAAGAAAATTTTTATGAAGTTAATGGATTGCATTCTTCTCAAATGGATGAGTTGTGCATTGGTTGCAAAGATGGAAAGGAGGCAGGCAGACAGATCGACAGACAGAGGTAGAGACAGAGAGACACACAGAGAGACAAAGAGACAGCAGATAGACAGAAACATTTCTGGTGTCCCATAAACCTAGATGGTATGAAGAATATTGATAGGGAGGTAGAAGTGCTACTAGTGTATCAGGTTGACCATTCTTCATAAAACGAGGCAGAAAAATGTTCACCCATTTGGAGACAACGACAACATGGAGGAATACTTCTATTTGAAGGTGATGTTTTGGATATTTTCGATATGGGAAATGCCTAGCTTCGGGGCTAGCACAGGCCAGTGAAACCCAATAAACTTTTCCTTGTAAATTCCATTAGTGAACGAGTATTGAATAGGAGAGACATTGTCAGACAATGGCCACTGATGAAAATTTAATACTGATTTGCATTGGTTGGAAGTATTTGATATATTAGAAGTCTTAGGATTTTGTCAGTGACTACAGTCAAAATGGTAAAAAGATACTTCTTTTGGCTAGACAGAGAGACAACTGGAAAGCAAGACCTTGAGACTAAACCACTTCCATGTACAGAAACCCTTGGGGAAAATACTAACATTGCAGTCTGATAAAATGGTGTGGAGAGATCATGGGAAGGAAAGGAATAGGTGTTACCTGGTATTCCCAGTCAAACTGGAGCATTGCAATGCCACCACAATGTATCTATTCCTCTGAAGAAATTGTATATGCTTTATGTTTTCATCTCAAGGTTTACTCCCATGAGTCATACCTTCAGTCCAATAAGAGGAAGAACCAATCATTTATGGATGGAGAAAGGCACCTAATATTGTCTCATGCAATATTGTCCAACGTGCAGGTCCCACAGAAGAAAGTAGAGGATAGTGGTAAGCATTATTTCAATTTCCCAAAGTGTTCACAACTCTTAAGGTTTTTCTAGAAGTGTTATGTTGTCAGACGATGGCCACTGATGAAAATTTAATACTAATTTGCATTGGTTGGAAGTATTTGATATATTAGAAGCCTTAGAATTTATGACCTAAAATTGCACAAACTCGTCAAACCCTACCATGTCCTACATTTAAAGCTTCTGACAGTTACTACCTGGGAAAGTGGAAGGTCTTAGTTTTCAACATACTTATCATATTTCTGCAATTTTAAGAGTATACCAACCACCTGATTGCAAGAACCCAACAATCGCTAGTTGGCCAAAATGGTAGTTTCCAGTCAAACATTCATTTGTAAATGCCTAACCAAATAATTGAATACTCATTATCATCGTTATGATCATGCCTAAAATGCAGCACATTCACTCATCCAAGTACTATATAAGTCATGCAGATATTTCTAAGTCATTGCACTGCACTTGCTGACCACCAGATTTGGCAAAGTCACATTACAGAAGGGCCTAAGTTTTTAAATTTCTTGCTAAACAAGCATGATTGTAGTAAGTGAGCATAATTTGAGTACCTAGGAAGCTCCCTGTGGTAATGTTTCTATTTAGGGAAAAGTGGCAAGAAATTAGATAACATAGTCACAGACACAAGCAGCAGATGCATAGTTACCTACCATCTAAAAGTATATATTTTCTGTATGGACATTTTTCCAGGCCTGAGTTTGTTAGTTACCATGGAGTAGTGTGTCAAAGAAATGCATTGAAATAAGACTCTGTTTTAGAATTTGCTTTATTGGGGATATTATTAGTGTAATCCATATTGATGAGCTACATCTGCCTTGGTAATAAGTAGGAAAAGTGTGGGTCCCTGAATGTCAGAACCTGATTTGCAAGCCACAATTGAAAAGAGAGCAAGAGACCATGTCTGAAGCTGGTAAAGGCTGGAGGGACTATGCTGTGGGGCACGGAATCTTTGGCCTGTTGTGTTTAGTGCTCTTTTTTCAGATGACCAAAACAGTCCTGTGACTAAACAGGCTGTTTGTGTGGTTGACAAACTGAAAATAGATGGACCTGCTTGGAAAGAGAGCAAGGGGCACATGTGTTAGTTATGGAAGGCATCCATATCCATGTTTGTTTCCCTGACTTACACCCATACATGTGCACCTAGAATTTAGTGTTAGATTTCAGAGTAAACAGGTAAAAATATTGAGATCTGTGAATTTCTGTATGATTCAGGTATATCAAGCTGTATAGAAATAATATTGACTATATAGATAATATAGATAATATATCAACTTAACATAGTCATGGTAGTTCCCTGGAAATCTTTGGCTCACCAAAGTGGCTTCCACTAAGAATCTAGTAAAAAAAAAAAAGATATGAGAGCGATGGATATGGGGTTTCTATTAAATTGTGACAGTACATGTCTTGAACAAGCCTTAAAAATGTTGATGGTTGCCACAGTGAGGCTACCTAATAATGTGGACCTCAGAATAGTGACATGTCTATGTTTTCATATTTATGTACCTTGAACATATTTCTGTTTTGTTCTGAGCCTTTTTATCATGGAGAGTACATAAGGGTTGTCTGAGTTGACAGAGAAAGTCTACGATAGCTGCTGAGTTCCAGCTATTTGGAATTCATCAATTCTTTTGCACATTTAAAACTTGAAGGCAAGATTTGGGCCAGAGAATGGGACTGATCTGTATTTTCCATCACACCCACAGTGTGCCAGAGGGTCTCTTTTGGATCTGGATGAACTTTATAAGAAGAATGGCAACATATTGTGTTATGATCTGAAGTTTTGTTAATATATAGTTTTGTTAATATATAGTTTTTTCGGTCTCCAGTTTGGTGGCCAATTCAAAAATTACCCAGTGAAACATATTGGTAGATAGATACAGAGAAAGACAGAAAGAGACCAATATAAATAACGAAAAAGAGAGTGGAGTTTGGGTCATATTGCCTTAGAAAGTGTGCCACTTACTGCTGAAATACTGGAAGGAAAATGGGATAAAAAGTTGGAAACACTGGTCTAAAGCTTCTCAGCAAGTATTAGGAATTAAGAATTCATAGGGGTGCCTCTGGTCTTTCTGCATGTTTAGGTAGGTGTTTGGAGTGACTTGATGTGTTCTATCACCAGGGATTAGTTTTGTTACTTCAGACATTTACAGAAGTTATCATGAAGGCAATTAAGGGAAACATGGTTAGACCAAGCTTTTGCTAACATTATGACATTATTCCCAAGGAAACCCTATAACAAAACCCTTATTGACTTCACAAGCTTGAGAGAGGGTTTGAGGAGGGGGCAGACATGACCTTCAGGTTCAGACCTTGCTAGGACCACATACCTCAGTTTGCATGTTCCCCTTTATAATTTAGGTATGTGCTTTGATCTGTCTTCTCAAGGTCACATTCTGTGGGGCCCACAGACACAGTGAAGATATACATGGTCAACATCTTTGGATGAGGGATGAGAATATTAGAATGTGACTCCAGACAAGTTGCTTGGTATGTCTGTCTTACTGGAAGACCACTAGAATTTAAAGGTAAGCTGTATTTGAATTTCTCCAATTACAAATGATTCTAGCATTTTTGCTGGAACTGCAAGGACCTACCATAACTTTATCCAGTCCTGTCAGGACCTGCAGCACTTTTAGTGACTTTGAAAGCTTTTTAAATTTTCTAACAGTTTTAGTGACTATGAAAGTTCCTTGATGATGAAAGTTTTGGAATTTCTCATCCTCACTAATATATACACTATGTATAGCACCTTGAAAAGCTTTGTGGAGGGGCACTATAGTGTGTCTTGATCAATGATGACTCCCAAAGATTCTCTGGAAAGCTGAACAAAATGATTGACTACTTAATACCACCACTCTCTTCTGGACTGAGATTTATCACATTGAGTCACCCACATCTCCTGGAGTCAGATAGGCTTATAATCCACTATACTTTGTCCATTTCTATTTATAGTCAGACACCTTGATGAGAGTCCAGTCTCTATAGGACTCTGCTATCATGTGTAGTATTCATGAAAACATATAGGACTTGCTGGTAGTGCTGGTAGCTTCTAGGAGTGGCCTGCAGGCAGAGGTCAGACTCTGAATCATAAATAGGAGTAGCAGTGCCCCCAAAGCTTGAATCTACACTCAGGACATTCCAGGCCTTGTGTGTAGTCTTCTTAGAAACCTTGAAGTTTATTGGAGCCCTGCAGTGCTACTGCAGAGAAAGACACTCTAGTCAAGGCTACAGGAGTAATTTGCCCTGGTGCATAAATTCTTAAAATCTGAATGACTGTGTGTGTGTGTGTGTGTGTGTGTGTGTGTATGTCTGTGTGACTGTCTGTCTGTGTGTGTGTGTGTGTGTCTGTCTCTCTGTCTCTCTGTCTCTCTGTCTCTGTCTCTCTCTGTGTGTGTGTGTGTGTGTGTGTGTGTGTGTGTGTGTGTGTGTGTTAATGTTGATAACTTCCCTTGTAGCTAAGTAGGCAGACTGTGATACTGACCACCAGGATGTTTTCCATGTACCCTGCTTGGGAAGAGAGCAAGAGTAATACTATGTGTTCCTAAGGTATGTTTGGTTGCTAGGTCTAGGTTCATTAGAAGATGGGTCAAATGACACACAAGCTGCCACAGATTTAAGACTAGGCTTGGACATTACCATATGGTCATTGACATCTTTAAGAAGATCCTGTCCTTGAACATGGCACTTGTGGCAATAAGAAATGTTGGGTGTTTCAGCATCTTTTAAAATTTGACTTCTAGTTATCATTCAAGCAGGCTTGACCAACTTTTATTCAATGTCAGAGAGAGTATTAGTGTGGAGAGAGAGAGAGAGAGAGAGAGAGAGAGAGA